>NC_064304.1:53469952-53780952 GCF_023373825.1 Bactrocera dorsalis | reverse complement strand
GCGTCTTGAAATGGTCCAATTTTGCGATTTTTCGGACTTTAAGGTCGAATATCTCGTAAACTAAGCGTTTGCGGACCCTATAACCCTATATATTTTTTAATCAGGAGGACTTCCTCTTTCCAACGGTACCTTCAGATCGCGGCGCCAAAGTAATCGGAATTGTGCCGCCAAATAAATTCGCTTCGCAAGTGACAATACCCGCCCTAAACTCTTTAAATTTTCGGTCTGAACATGATAAAACAAAGAATTGATAATTTTCGTATTGTAATTTGAACACATTATTAGTCAACTCTACGCGGAATATATGGTGTCTAGAAATCAGTATTGCTAGCAATATTTTAAAGCAGACTTTAATGCCCCTATTGCGGTCTTTAGCAACTGCGTTTTACTGTACTGTGATACATGTGCTGAACACAATGACCGCGACAGACTACGAACGACACCTGTCAAATAATAATTTTAATTCTTATGAACACAGTTATTTTGACAGCTGCACGACTACATGACTGCAGGCCGACAGTTGTCGCTCTCGCTAACTTCAATATATTTTTATATTTGCCAACGACAGTAGAGCTGAAAGTTGAGTTAAAGGTAGAGAGATGAGGTAGAGTGGTGATGCCACTAATATGTAAAATGTAAAATAATTCACAGCTCTAACAAACTTGACGTTATTTTACAAATAAAAGCATAAAATAGTTCTATTATATCATTTGTAATAACAATTGATAATTTAAAACATATAAATTTACCTATTTACTTATTTTTTGCGTACAAAATTTCACTTTGAAGAAAATATTAAAATTTCATTGAAGTTAAAGGTATTAGGATGGATGAAAGGTAAAATTGTGTACATGCAAAATGGACAGCTGTGTTCTCTTGTGTACCTGCCGGCCATTGTTATGTTGCTGCTTTCTTACAAATGTTCATGTAGTAGGATTCACAACGCCATTTTCAGTTCACTGTCATGCTGGTGCAGTCTGTCGCGGCAATTGCGTTCAGCAAAACAGTCAGAAGCAAGAATGATATCATTCTTGAGTCAGAAGTCTCTAAATTTCAGATTTTGATAGTGGAATTCTGTAAGCAGTCTCTAGTCACTATCTGAGACATTTTGAGGTAAAGTCTCAATTTTACTTCTCACTAAACAGTCTCTAGCGTTCGTCTCAAATTTCTGACCTGATAGTTAGCAGGTCACAAAACTAAAAAAGAACTCTTGTTTGCAACTTTGAATATACTGAATAGAGATCATTACAGATATTAATCGATTGACGTTTTTTTTTTGTTAGCAACTCAAACGCGACAAATTGCAAATTTTCAACTTTAAACGCGAATATCTCGAAAACTATAAGCTTCCTGCGGCTATAACCATACATATTCGTAATCTGGAGAATCTCCTCTATCCATACCATACCCATTTTATTCCCGAAATCCTGGGACGGTATACTAAAGCCAACCCGGAATCCGTGGTATTAATATGTTTTCACCTTTGAAATTGCCATTTGAAATGCTAGCTTCGATAACGTGTTTCATCAATTTTCGAATGACTAATCGCGCACCTTTATACAACCGTGGCGGGTTTAAGACGAAGCAAGATAATTGAAGATCCAACCTTCAATTGTATATTATACGGTGGCATGACTGGAAAATCCAGTGAGTTCAAAATTCTGTGGGAAAATTGATAGATTCACTGGCATCGCAAACTGTATCAATAGATTTGTATGATACCAAGTTCCCTGGCAACAACTGTTGTATCTTCAAATTTAAATTGTCAACGTCTGCATTTTTTGCTTCTAAAATAGCTCTTTCTGCAAGCCACTTATGATTTATGTACTGTGTGTACATTGGGAAATTTTTGTTCAATGAGAGTATTTTGCGAATCAGCGATTGTGCACAAATTGGTCGGTAATTTTACGTATCCAGTTTCATCTGTAGCAACTTTTCCATCAACGAAATATAAAAATTGTTTTAAGAATGTTTCAGTGGATGGATTTTGAAGCATTTAAACGCGCATATTTTCTTTCAGCTGTACTTTTCAACATTACGCCACAATGGAGATGATTTAAAGCAAGTGCTGATCTCATCAGCGTATAGTGAACGTGGAATCACTGAAAGTGTTTGTCTTCAAGCACCAACAGAAGTAGATTTGTAAAAATATATGTGGTTCGTTTGACATTGGCAGCAATGAGCCAATTTTATGATAAACTTGGATTCTGATTTTGAATGTAAAATTGTATTGTTGACCATTAGCATTAGTATTTCGAACTATTTCTGTTCGAATTGACTTCATGAATACGTTAGAATATGGATCCGTGCAGATGAGTAAACCATTCAATGGTTCAAGTGGTGTTTCAATTTCAGATAGCTGCACTTTTCCTGACGCGCAATACATCCCAGGTGGCTCATTTTTGATTTTGAGGGTATGACAATGCGGACATTCCTTATCCATAGCATCCATTACCATTTTGTAATGAGCATAATATTCAATATCGGGCTCATACTAAAATGCTAGACGCAAAAATGAATCAGATGTAAGCCCACGATGTACCTGTGGGCGTTGTTGGTCAGTTGTTCTGTGTCTATTAACCTTTTTTTTCAAAATAATTTTATTTATTGTATCTGCTTTTTCTTAAAGCCTAACAATAAGTAATAAAATCTTAAATCTATTTAAAAACTAGACAGAATCAAGGAAGTGATTGAGCTGTTTTGGTGTTACGTCGCTCTTTAATACGCAGGCATATCTTTTCTTTTAAGTCGTGTTTGATCGCAGGAATGTAGCAAAGCATTAGCCAAAGGGTTTAGGTGATCTCGGAGTTTAGATATATATTTAATTCTGCTGTCTTCTACTTCTTTTTTACCATAGGAATACCAAGGTCTTTATGGATATTTTCGTTACGCATGTACCATGGTGAACACGTGATTGTTCTAAGCATTTTTGATTGGAACCTTTGCATTAGATCAATATTAGTTGCACAGGTCGTACCCTACAGTTGAATGCCATACATCCAAATCGGCTTTATGACCGCATTATATAAGAGCACTTTATTGTCTATGCAAAGTTTGGAGTTTTTATTTAAAAGCCAATTTAAATTTGCAGCTCTAATCTTCATACATGTTATTCTACTAGATACGTGTTTTCTCCACGTGAGCCTTCTATCTAGGTGAATACCAAGATATGTTACTTCGTTCGCTAGGGGTACTAAGATATTGTTTATTTTTACTGCCGGGCACATCTTTGGTCTTAGCGAAAATGTAATGTGCTTACACTTCTGTTCATTCACATTCATACATCAGTTTGCTAGCCATTCTTCGACAGAACTTGAATGCTCCGTTAATATTCTTGATGCTAAAATATGGCATTTGTTATGGCTAACTATAGCTGTGTCGTCCGCAAAAGTTGAAGTTAATAGATTGTTAGCTGTTGGAAGATCTGCTGTATATATGATGTATAGTGTTGGGCCTAAAACACTGCCCTGCGGTACACCAGCCCTTATCTGACGTTCATCAGATATGAAATCTCCCACTTTTACCATAAATTTTCTATTTTTTAAATAAGACTCCAAGGTTCTATACAATTCTAAAGGTAGAATTTTTTTAATCTTATATAAAAGACCTTCGTGCCACACCTTATCAAACGCTTGAGCTACATCTAGAAATATTGCTGAACAGTACTCCCTGTGCTCAAATGCTTTCCTTATCTCGTTAGTAATTCTATTTACTTGCTCTATTGTACCATGTTTCGCACGAAATCCAAATTGATGCATTGGTATTGTGTTATTTTCGTGGAGGAAAGGAGACATCTTTGATAGTAATACTTTTTCAAATACTTTTGAAAGACAGGGTAGAAGACTGATTGGTCTGTATGAAGACGGCTGTGTTAAGTCTTTCCCAGGTTTATCTATCAAGACAATCTGCGACTTTTTCCATGAAATTAGATAGTATCCGAAACTAAGAATTGCATTGAAGAGCAAAGAGAGCACTTCTACAGCAATAATTGGTAACTCAATTAGCATTTTTGGGGAAATTCTATCATGTCCCGGCGACTTTTTTGGATTAAGTTCTTTGATGATACCAATGATTTCAGAAGGTGAAGTCATAAGAGGCTCGAGCGACTCTTTAGCTGTGTTGGGTAAGATTGACAGCTTAAAGTTATTCTTTGGCAAATTGGGTTGAAATACCTTTTCTAGGTGATTTGCAAAACAATTAGCTTTTTCCTCGTCCCTTCGAGCCCAATTTCCTCCCAAGTCTCGTATAGGCATGTTGGAGTGAGTTGGTGGCTTCATGGACTTTTGGGCTTTCCAAAGGGAATTTTGCTTGTTTGAATTCGGACACAGCTTCTTTATATACAAGGTGTTCAATTCTTCCTCACGTTTAAGCGCTTTTTTAATTTACGTACAGCAGATTTTAATTGAAGCTGAGTGGAAGGGGAACGATTTATCTGCCATTCACGTCTTGCGCGCCTTTTTACATTTACAAGCACTTCTATTTCTCTATTAGAGAGTTTTCTGAAACCAAGCGGCTTATACATAGTTTTTGTTTGGTGTTGTTAAGACAGCTGCGCTGGTTATTATATCATTGACTTTTCTTATACTTTCGTCAATATCTCTTCCTGTATATATTTTGTACTCAATATTAATGTGGCTACTGACGTATTTTTTATATTTTAGCCAATTTGTTTTATAAGAAGTTAGACCCACTTTTGGATTAACTAATATGGGTTGTTCACATAATTTTATTAGTACCAGAGAGTGATCAGAAGGTAGATCAGTACATGTATCTGCTGTTATTTGCGATTTATCTATATTTTTGATTACAGCAAAATCAATTAAATCTGGTATTTTCTTACGATCACTAGGCCAATATGTTGGCTTACCAGGAGATATTATTTCAAGGTTATTGTGCCTATTTATAACAGTTTGATACAGCTGTCATCCTTTCGGATTAATAAGACGTGAGCCCCAGTACGTGTGTTTTGCGTTGTAATCTCCACCTGCTAGAAATCTTTGACCTAGTGTTCCAAAAAAGTCTTTAAATTCGATTTCTGTAATTTTAAAACGAGGTGGACAGTATATAGCCGTAAGGTTTAAGTCACAACCCCGATTTTTTAGTGATATTGTTGTAGCTTGTAACTGCGGTGTAGCATAGGATTCTAGATCATAGTGGTTCAACCGATTTCTAATCAACACTGCCATGCCACCATGCGCTTTTCCATCCGCATGATTTGTAACATATAGTCTAAATCCCGGTATATTGAAATTATTTTTATTTGTTAGATGAGTTTCTGAAATAAGCATTACATCTATATTTTTTTCAGACAGAAATCTGATAATCTCTAATTTATGTTGGTTAACACCGTTAGCATTCCATATACAGATATTTAGTAAGCTCATTTTTTACTTAATAAATTTTGCAGCATTTGATTTCGTGATTTTATTAAATCTTGGATCATGTTTTGCATGGTAGACATAAATTGTGTCATACACTGTGTAAGATTTATAATCATAGTTTCAATACCTCCATTTGGAGGATTTTGCGGCAGTTGCATTTGCACAGTGTTGCCTTTCACCACATTTGCATAGCTTCCTTGCATATTATTATTGTTAGAAGTAATAGGATTTGTACTTTTTTCTGAGGTTGCTATAATTTCATTACGGGGCGTTTGTAACATTTGGTTACGACGTGCTTGAATACCCTGTGACAACTTAGATTTCAAATCTTTATATACAGGGCAACCTCTGTAGTTAGCAGTGTGATTCCCTCGCAAGTGCTGCATTTTTTATTTAACTCTTCTTTCTTAAGGGTGCATTTAGAAGTGGGATGTAAATCACCACATACCACACAAACACTGCGTAGAGTACAGTATGATTTAGTATGCCCATATTCTTGGCAGTTAGTACATTGTACCGGACCGTTTCTTTTATGTGGTTCTTCCACAGTTACTCTGCGATGCAGCAAATGTTTCAAATTAGAAATTGGATGGGTCTCATTTTTTTTAAGTTGATTCGAATTCGGCAACAATTCAATTTTAAACATTGGCTGTGGTATTTTGTTTCTATTAAATATATTCACAACTGTTTTAATTCCAAAACCAATGCTTCTTTGACTTCACCAGAGTCTACGGCCCTTGATTACAACAACTAGGCCCTTAGAGCTCTTCAGTTGATACGAATAATAATTTTTGTTTTTATTTGACAAAAATTTAACTATGTCCATAAAACTTTTTTCAGTGTAGGACTGAATTTTTGTTTCATCTGTATTGACTTTTTTTAAAGGCACTATATGGAAATTGTTAGTACCTACAATTTTACTTATTTCAACAACAAGAGCATTACTGCTACGTTCGAGCAAATATATTGGAGGTGGTTTGGCAGTAACGACTGTGGTGCTACCCTTGGCATCGTCGTCTGATCCATTGCTTATTAAGGCAAATCTATTGCCCCTTAAAACTTCCGCTTTATTCTTAATTGGTGTACTGCCTTGAAATTTCTTGGGATTGACCGATGACTTTGAAGGACTTAATTTCCTTTTTATGTTAATGTAGCGGTCAATGCCAGTTTGTACAGACTGGCATTTTTTTATTGGTACAATCTCACCTTGCTTTATGTTGTTCTTCGCTGCCTGCTTACTTGCTGGTACCTGTTTAGTTGGTGTGATCATGTTTGCTGCTGGCCGTTGTTGACTGCCGTTCTCTCCTGCTTTAGTTTTTTGTAAGCTCTGCTTATGGTGCTGCTCAGTTGGTCGCTGCGATGACTCATCCTTCTCACCGTTGCTTTGTTTGTTGGTAGGAGCTGAACTCGCAGGCTCGACAAAGCTGAAGTAGGCATTCAGAGAATGCCTACGGCCTTGTTGATGGGGCTGCGCTCATGCTCATGCTTTTGTATTTTTTGTTTTATTGCACACTTTTTATTTGTTATTTTGTTATGTTTCTTGTTTATAAACAGTTTGTGGTTTTTTATGTTTTGATTTGTACTTTCGGCGTTATTGCCTAACGTTTACACTTAATGCACTTTTTTTAATATTTGTTTATTTTGTTTTATTTTTGTTTTTTTTCGAAAGTTTCTACGGAGCGCATGAAAGCACGTCCGTTTAGGTTGAAAGCTCGAAAAGAACTCCATTAACCTGAAAGGGCGGGTGTTTAAAACTCAACAAAGATTTTGTCAACCTTACCGCTGGTGGGGGGAATTCAAACAGTCTTTGGTCGAGTGAGAAATCTTTCATTCTGATTTTATTTTTAAATTTGGAAACCTTATATAGTATTTTTCAAAATATCCTAAATAACTAAATATATGTGTATGTTGGCTATTGTTGTGTGACCTTGGGTTTGTTTTAATGTGAGTACATTTACAAGCAGTTGCTAAAATGTATTCTAAGAACCCATGGTTTATCATATGCAAACATCTTATGATTAGTAATGTTTGTGTTATTGTCTGTAATGTTATTGTTTTGTATGACAATGCATTTTAAGTATGAGTCTGTTTATGTATATGTGTATGTATGTTCAATATATTTGAACATAGATATCTAATATTAGTGGACAGTATCAATAGTAAGACTTTTGTTATCTTATTTCACATTTGTGAAATATATAAAAGTTTTTAAATATAATGTTGTTGTCCGTCCTTTGGTAGCAACGAACATGTTCAATTTTGAACATTTTCCCGGGCGACAAAAGTAACTACAGTGTGTGATCGTGTCATGTTCGCCAACTAAGTGACGTTCACGATGACTACGCGTCTTTCTGTGTTGAACTAATGATAGTTTGCTCATAACTATTTCTGCAACTTCGTTACACAGGTATCCTGCTGACTTTTCTTCTTTCACATCGGACGGTACATTTGATGTGACGCTTCTTTTTTTTCCAATTTAGTATTATCCACTTCATTGCTTTCGTCTTTTGGTGATTGTTGTATTTGTTTGGTTGGTAGACATCCCATCCATTTCTTCTTCTTGGCTTTTGTATTCAGTGCTGCCTCTTCCGCAGTCATACCTCCATCGTCAGCGACTTTAATTGTCTTGTCTTCATTTGGCTCTTCATCAGGCGGGTCCAGATCCATTGTTGCATCTGTAAAAAGATAACCATCTTCCCTACTTCCTCCGAAGTAAGTCCCCGGGGAATAAACTGCTCTTAAAGTTTTCTCTTCTTGTGGTTGTTATAATCGCTGGTTTAAAATCAATTTTAGCTCTCCAAGATTCCCTTTGCTCTTCTGTTTTCTTCTTTTCTGCATCATCATCAACTTCATCTCTTTCTTCAAGATCTTTTATATTAACTTTTGCATTCTCCTCAATTCCCAAAGGAGACATTTTGCATTGCTCCTCAAAAGTAATTTTCTCTACGCGCAGTTTGCCTTCCTTCGATATGTCATCTACGCGAGGTTTTCGAAGGTTATATCTTCTTACCAAAGGTAATGTCTTCTACGCGTAGTTTACCTTCTTTCGATATATTATCAACGCAGTAGTTCTCTCAACGCGCAGCTTTTCAAATGTAATATCTTCTACGCGTAGTTTTTCGAAAGTAGTTTCTTCTACGCGCAGTTTGCGTATGTCATCAACGTTTGCATTAATAAAACCATGCAAGTTACTATTGAAATAATATTTATTTTCCTGCTTCTATAGGATTTTCCCTTTTCTTGTTCGCCAATTTTCTCTTCTTCTTCGGAGTAGAGTGGACATATTTTATTGATAGGCTTTTTCACTGTTCATTCTTGCGTCTTAATGGTTACAACTCTCACCATTCCATCAGATCCTTTATGCCCTTCAGTAATTTTTCCCAATTCCCAACAATTTGTCCTTCTTTGATGTTTCTCATCTGTTGATATTCGTCTTCTAGGTCGAAATCTTGCGTTGTCGTCTTAATCTAATTCTCGCATATCTCATCTTTTAGTTTCGGCTCTTCTTCATTGTTTTCTAAGTGCCTGAGCCATATCACACGATTCTTTTACAATTGTATCAATAGTATCTGTTATACTGTCAGCTTCTGTTTCTTTTATGTGGTTTAGTGAAGCAGTAAAATCTTCTTTCTGTGTTGTTTCTTTTGCAACTTTCTGGCAATGTTTGTTGTTGAAATATCGGTTGTTCGTTATCGGCATGTCTCCCAAGCGACTTGTTTCCATCGTTAATATTGTACTCATATGCGGTAGCGGGCTGAAAGTACTTCCTCCACTTTTGTCAGCGAAACTCTGGCCGAAAATGAATCCAGTTTTGGTCGTAGACGTTTTATCAAACAAACTTGGATGTGTGTCTCCGAAAGCAGGCTTATCATCAAATTTTTTTGGTAGTTGCTGTTTATGCTTTTCATATCTTATGAAAATTATTGCTCTTTTTAACATATACACTATGTCAAATACTTGATTTCCTAACTCTTCCACTTCTGTTTTATAAGTATGATATTCCGCATAGTTCTTCATAATCCTTTTGTAATAACTTCCACATATTCGTAATGTGGTTTTCACAAGTCTCTAGCACATTTTCATTGGTGCTAAATGAATTCATTTTCGCGTTGTCAATGTAATGTCGAAGACTGTGTGCTCTATTTTGGGTTCTCTGCACTAGGGAATCAGTCTTTTGGTCTTTTACATTAGATGTTATTTCCATCTTGAACTGCTTGGGTACGTTATCGTACCTGCGTGTTAATAACTCCCACGCAGTATCGTAAATTGTACCTGATCCCGTTATCATGTGACTAACCATTGTTCTGGCATCTCCTTGTAAACACGAATTTAAATAGCTCAGCTTTTTAGGGTCGCTAAGAGCTAGAGTCTTTTTTATGGACATACTTCTCGAAGAGCTTTTTAAATGATTGCCATTCTCTGAATTCGCCAGAAAAATTTTGTGTTTCTAACTTTAGCTGCTTCCATTTTTCTTCTCTTTCTTTTAAGCTGATTCTTCTTTGTTTTTTCAATATTCGTATAGTGTATTTGACTTCAGGTAGGTAGGTAGGTAGGAGTGCAGCCCTATCGGGCTCAATTAGCACTGATGTGCCATTTTGATACACTGTTCGTGGAACCTCCTGTATCTGCTGTTACGTTCCACCTTCTCTCTCAAACCATTTTGAGGTTTCGATGAAACTACTTATGTCCGATATGTTTTTGGTGGAAATCCATTCAAGGTTTGGTGCTTGGTGGATTCCGAGTGTTTTGTGTCGGATCTGTGCCAGATTTGACTTCAACAACTAAATCGTCTGTTTCGTCATCATAATACATCCTGTTGTATATATATGTCATTTCATCTGTATTTTTCTCCACGAGATTTCATACGATTATACGATTTTCATACCTTTCAAGTGCAGCTTCGTCGGTGTAGGGCTATAAAGCTTTTTTTATAACCGCGCAAATTTACGAAACAGCGAAAAGTATAAGCGAAATTTTAGCAAAGGGCCGAGTAACGACACTGTTAGGTGGTCAGGTATTAGACTAACTTTATTTGCACAATTCTTCTCCTTAAATAATATTCTATGCAATATTTCGATACCGCTAAATATGCACATAATTCCGCTTTGTATTAATTCATATATACATACATATGTTATGTACTTCTAGCAGTCCATAAAACTAACTACCTACTTAACGCTATTGTTTCTTCATATATAATGTAATTTAGTTATTAAAAGAGAAATGTAAAAATGGGAATTCAGCATTGCAATATGTTGCTTACATATTAAGCTTCTTCTTCTTCTTTACTGGCGTAGACACCGCTTACTCTTCGTTACGTGGCGCCAATTGGATATTCCAAGCGAGACCAGGTCCTTCTCCACTACTCCTTCCAACGGAGTGGAGGCCTTTCTCTTCCTCTGCCGCGGCGGGTACTGCGTCGAATACTTTCATAGCTGGAGTGTTTTCATACATCTGAACTATGTCAATGTCGTCGTATATCTCGTACAGCTCATCGTTCCATCGAATTCGATATTCGCCGTGGCTAACGCACAAAGGACCATAAATCTTTCGCAGAACTTTTCTCTCGAAAACTCGCAACATCGACTCATCGGTTGTTGTCATCGTCCAAGCCTCTGCACCATATAGCAGGACGGGAATTGTGAGCAACTTATAGAGTTTGGCTTTTGTTCGTCGAGAGAGGACTTTATTTTTCAATTGCCTACTCAGTCCGAAGAAGCACCTGTTTGCAAGAGTAATCCTGCGTTGGATTTCCAGGCTGACATTGTGAGAGCCAAGTCGCGAGTGCGACGACTGTTTGTTTGATGACAGGCGATATTTCGTCTTGCCCTCGTTCACTGCCAGACCCATTTGCGTTGCTTCCTTGTTCAGTCTGGAGAAAGCAGAACAAACGGCACGGGTGTTGAGGCCAATTATATTAATATCATCAGCATACGCCAAAAGCTGTACACTCTTATAAAAGATTGTACCTGCTCGATTAAGTTCTGCAGCCCGAATAATTTTCTCCAGCAACAGCCGTATTAGTTTTGTGGGGATACCAAATTCAGACATCGCGGCATAGAGGCAGCTCCTTTTCGTGCTATCGAAAACAGCTTTGAAATCGACGAAGATGTGGTGTGTGTCGATTCTCTTTTCACGGGTGTTTTCCAAGATTTGGCGCATTGTGAATATCTGGCCGGTAGTTGATTTACCAGGTCTAAAGCCACACTGATAAGATCCAATCAGTTTGTTGACGGTGGGCTTTAATCTTTCACACAATACGCTCGATAGAACCTTATATGCGATGTTGAGGAGGCTAATCCCACGGTAGTTGGCGCAGATTGTGGGTCCCCTTTTTATGGATTGGGCATAGCACACTTAAATTCCAATCGTTGGGCATACTTTCTGAGCTGATGCATGCACCTTATCAGCTCTTCGCCGCCGTGTTTGAATAGCTCGGCCGGCAATCCATCGGCCCCTGCCGCTTTGTTGTTTTTTAGGCGGGCAATTGCTATTCGAACTTCTTCATGGTCGGGCAATGGAACGTCTGCTCCATCGTCATCGATTGGGGAATCGGGTTCGCCTTCTCCTGGTGATATGCGTTCACTGCCATTCAGCAGGCTGGAGAAGTGTTCCCTAAATAATCTAAGTATACTCTGTGCATCGGTGGCTAGATCACCTTTGGGGGTTCCACAAGAGTATGCTCCGGTCTTGAAACCTTCTCTAAGTCGACGCATCTTTTCGTAGAGTTTTCGAGCATTACCCCTGTCGGCCAGCTTATCAAGCTGTTTGTACTCACGCATTTCGGCCTCTTTCATCTTCTGTCTGGAAATGCGTCTCGCTTCCCTCTTCAACTCTCGGTATCTATCCCATCCCGCACGTGTTGTGGTCGATCGTAACGTTGCGAGGTAGGCAGCCTGTTTTCTCTCCGCTGCGACACGGCACTCCTCGTCGTACCAGCTGTTCTTTTGCACTTTGCGAAAACCAATGGTTTCGGTTGCAGCTGTACGTAAGGAGTTTGAAATGCCGTCCCACAGTTCCCTTATACCGAGTTGTTGACGAGTGCTCTCAGAGAGCAGGAGTGCAAGCCGAGTAGAAAATCGTTCGGCTGTCTGTTGTGATTGCAGCTTCTCGACGTCGAACCTTCCTTGTGTTTGTTGGCGTGCGTCTTTTGCTGCACAGAGGCGGGTGCGAATCTTAGCTGCAACAAGATAGTGGTCCGAGTCGATGTTAGGACCTCGGAGCGTACGCACGTCTAGAACACTGGAGACGTGTCTTCCGTCTATCACAACATGATCGATCTGGTTGGTAGTTTTTCGATCCGGAGACAGCCAGGTAGCTTGATGGATCTTCTTATGCTGGAATCAAGTACTACAGATAACCATATTTCGGGCCCCGGCGAGGTCGATCAGCCTTAATCCATTTGGGGATGTTTCCTCGTGGAGGCTGAATTTACCGACCGTAGTGCCAAAGATACCTTCTTTGCCCACCCTGGCGTTGAAGTCGCCAAGCACGATTTTTACATCGTGGCGGGGGCATCTCACATAAGTGCGCTCCAAGCACTCATAAAAGGCATCTTTTTTCACATCGTCCTTCTCTTCCGTCGGGGCGTGGGCGCAAATCAGCGATATGTTGAAGAACCTCGCTTTGATGCGGATGTGGCTAGACGTTCATTCTCCGGAGTGAATGATAGTACTCGGAGTCTCTCTCCCACCACGAATCCAACACCAAACTTGCGCTCCGTTATATGGCCACTGTAGTAAATGCCACAAGGACCTACTCGTATCTGTCCTTGCCCACTCCATCGCATTTCTTGGACGGCGGTGATATAAGCCTTTATTTTCACAACGACATCAACCAGCTGGGCAGCGGTACCTTCCCAATTAAGGGACCGGACATTCCAGGTGCATGCCCTCAATTCGTAGTCCTTATTTCGTTCACGTTGAGGTCGGTTGTTTATCGGACAGCCCTCGTATATAAAACAAAGACGGGTTTGCTCAAACACTTATAACTCGAGATCTGCTGAACCAATTTTCATGGTTATTGATTCGTTGGATTTGTCTCCACCCCAAATAGCAGAATACATATTAAAAACAATGAAAACTCGATAAAATTGGATAGTTCCAAATAGTAACTTTTTTCCATACAATTTTTTTTTTCAATTTTTGTTTGTTTTGTTTTTCAATATTTTGATTTGTAAATTATTTGAATAGTTTAATTTCGGTCGCTTGCTTTTTTATTCCGGCTATTCAAAAGAAAAATTATTGAAAATTATTTAGAGAAAACTTTACGTGTGTTTCACACAAAGAGGTCAATTGCAGATTGAAATCATTTCTCCGGAAATTCCTGATGTAGAGAAAGATCCAGTATTATATGAAGTGGTGGAAACCAATATGGTTCATGGACCTTGCGGACACTACAATCCCTTTTCGGTTTATATGTCTGACAATAAATGCACGAAACAGTATCCACGTGCTTTTCTTTCGGAAACACAAACTGGAAATGATGGATATCAACTCTATCGGCGTCGCTCACCAGATAACAGAACATTCAGCATTCAACTTAGAAGAGTGAATATCGAAGTTGACAACACATGGATCGTACTATATTCACCATTATTGTCTAATTCATATTCAAAACTCATATCAGTGTTTAGTATTGCAGTTTGGTGAAATCGATAAATACGTTTGTAAGTACGTCACCAAAGGAAGCAACATGGCGATTATTGGTCTTGAACGATACGGTCGATACGTGAACTGCAATAAAGCGCTTTGTAGGATATTTACTTTTGCAATTCAAGAACGTTTTCCGACTGTTGTGCGTCTCGCAGTTAATTTGGAGAATTGGCAAAAGGTGTATTTCAACCCAGAGAATACAGTATAGCCAGTGGAAACATCGCCAGCAACAAAATTAACATTGTCGAGTTTTTTCTCAACTTTCGTCAGTGATCCGTTTGTGAGAACATTGCTCTATTCGGAAATACCTTGATATTATACATGGAATGCATCGTCGAAGAAATAGTTACGCAGAAAGCAAGGCCAACCAGTAGATTGACATCCAGGTGTCTAATGCATTAGGACGAATTTACACAATCCACCCGAAAAACGACGATTGTTTCTACCTTCGGTTGCTATTGATTAATGTACGCGGTTCAACTATATTTGAGTCATTGCTTACTGTGAATTGTTTGATGTGTGCAAGTTTTGGAGAACTAAGCCAGCAATTACATTTGCTGGAACACGTTAATCACTGGAATGAAAATGAAGTTCGCATACTTTTCGATATAAACATCGACATTGCCAAAGACTTTACGTCATCTTCGCTAAAAATTGGAAGTGGTACAATTTCGGTTGATACTTCCGGTGGCTCGATATCAATTCACGAAAGATGAACTCATCACAAATGTTCGGACATTGGCTAAATTATCGTAACTACGATTCCTTAAGTGCACGCGCAATGTTAGCTGTCAAAAATACCGATGTTGTTGACTTAAACTGGAATATTCAAAGTCAAATTCCGGGAGACTTGCGCTCATACAAATCGATCGATCGTCTTGACAATGAAGATGACGCCGTGAATTATCCAGTGGTATTTCTAAATTCTTTGGACAGGCTTGGTATGCCACCGCATCATTTGCGTCTCAAAGTAGGATCCGTCCTTTGAGTTCTAACGATTTTCCATTTCAGTTCAAACGTATTCCAGCATAAATAAAGAAATGCTATATTTTTCACACGGCCGTGGCGTGCTCACGAGTTGGAAAACCATATTTTCTGTATACCGGAACAGAAACCAAGAAACGTTGTTTATAAAGCTGCGTTACATTGAAAAAAAAATGAAATGATAAATTTAACTTTCTTTTCATTTCAAAATACATAATTTCACGCAGGACAACGGCTGCGGGGTCAGCTAGTATAAAATAAAACAAAAAAGAGAAAATACAAAAGCAAACATCTATACATATATGCAAACATATTTCTCTATATATATATATTCTCTATATACATATATTATATTTATAAATACATAATACAATACAAATATACATACATAAGTGCATAATCTATATGGATATTTAAAAGTACAAAACAAAAAACAAATCGCAGTTAAACAAAAATTGCGCACACACATCTACACATATTCAATACAGTAAAAACAATGAACAATAACAAAAATCAAAGTACACCTGGAGCTACACGCTCAAAACAGGTTGCAAGATTTATTTCAGAAAGTGAGAGTTTATCAAGATACTGCACTAGATTTTCCGCTTCACCGATTCACGAAAACTCGGAATCGTTATTAGAAGTAAAAGGCCAAAATCTTAAAAACTTTTGGACTCGCCTCCAAGCGGCTCATGACGCCATATTAGAATCTGACGATTCAGACTTGCCACATAATTTTAAATCCTCGGCTTACGCAATATATGAAAACTGCTTAGACCAGCTATGATCTCCGATCAATTAAAGCTAATAAAAGCAATTGCACCTACTCCCCACAGTAGAGTAGAGCTGCCACAAATAGACAATCAAGAGGCTAGTTCAGGCATCCAGGCTGTCAAATCCTTGCTACTCCATTAGCAGTACGGCGAAATACGTGCAGCAACATATGTTTGGAATACTAGGCAAAATATTCGCCTAGGGAGCCCAGGATGTTTAAATTTGTTAAGCCTCCCCCCTCACTCAACTTGGGAAAAACTGGCGCACTCTAATACGACCGCGCAATTCACCACAGCTGATGACACTTCAACGCAACTCACCACACCTGTGCTCCTACCCACTAGACAAAAAAGGATAGACAACAGGAGAGGAGACTACATTCCGACGGTCGCCACATTGACACTTCGACACCCACATTCGATCTACACAGGCCGCGAATCAACATTCGCGCATTAAAATTCGTCTTCAAAACATTCGATACTGCGCCGCGACACCATTGCTTTTGGTTCCGATTGACAGCGTTCCGCCCGTGCCGATTTGCAGCGATGCAACACATTGGACGTTATTTTGATAATACCACAATTTATGTAAGATCGCACTACACATTAGTAGAAATAAAGGATTAATTACAAATGTATTGTACTATGCCTAAATACACTGTTTTTTCATTTTAAACGCTGGCGCGAGTTAATATCTATAACACTAACCTTGAAACATCGCATAGCAACAACGCTCACCCAAAGGATGCAATCACGCAGTAACCACGTGTTTAGGTACAAAGTCCAAACAGTATCACACCATATGCCACTCAACAATAATCTACATAGTATATGTAAAGTAAATTACTAGTGTATTAAGTAAGACGCTTATCTTTACCTAACACTAACCTTGACAACAATCTACACATTGCATAGCAACAACGCTCACCCAAAGGATGCAATCTCGCAGTAACCACGTACATATTTAGGTACAAAGTCCAAACAGTATCACACCATATGCCACTCAACAATAATCTATAATGTAAAGTAAACATATAAATACTAGTGTATTAAGTAAGACGCTTGTCTTTTATTGTATAAGCAGCCATAGAGCTCAGACATACTATTTAAGTATAATAAATAAAGGAACGTTCTGATACTAACATTCGTGTGAGTACAGAACTAAAAAATATATTTTTTGATTAATTTCAATCAGGAAATATTAATTGGCGCCCAACGTGGGGCTAAGCGTTAAAAAGGATTCAATACAAAATCCTTCAAAGTGTAGTCAATTCAAACTAGGATATAGTCCTATAAATCAACAAGGAATATAAATTCCATATAAATTAAAATTAGTGAAATAATAAATTAAAATCACAAAAATGAATCAACCAGAGATAAATGCTCTTAACGAAGTAATTCAGGACTTCCAGAGAAGTCTTGCCCAGATGGAAGCTACCCAAGGAACTGGAGCAATCCATGAATATCAGGATCAACTATGCACGTATCGCGACCCAAAGGAAGTTGACTTAAATATATTCAAAACATTGCCTATATTTAATGGAGATTATCACGACTATCGGAACTGGAGGAAAATGGCATGTACATTAATGCAAAACATTTCCAAATTCCAAGGACAGAATATATACGCTGAAGCTCTAATAATGGTTAGAAGCAAAATCACCGGAAGAGCAGGACAAATTTTAATCAACAACAATACAAAGCAAAACTTTGATGCCATCATAGAAAGATTGGATGACTCCTACGCCGATCAAAGGCCACTCTATGTCTTAAAAGAAGAAATGATGAAGATTAGACAAGAAAATCAATCGTTACATGTGTACTATGATAGATTAAATCAATCACTAAATATAGTCTTATCAAAAATCGAAATGACACATAAAAACGAATACGTTGCCCAAGCTCTAAGCAAGGAGGTACAATCAAAAGCAGTCCGCACATTCATTACAGGACTCAGGAGCTTAACTACGAAAAACGCTCTTTATTCTCGTGGATGTCGAAACATCACCGAAGCCTATGGGATAGCAAGAACCATGCAGCACGATTCACAGTATCAACAGCTGGAATACATCCCACGAATGAACACAACTGTACCAAAGTACAACCCATTCAACACGCATCAACCAGCACAACAACGAGTCGAACAAATGGAAATCGACCCATCATCAGCTCAATTCCGCAGACACACACGTCATCATCAACAAACGGTTCAACCAGCCAACGCCCAACAACAAGCAAATCAACAAGGAATCACACAGCAACAGCGACCTGGCATATTCAACAGGCAACGCATAAACACATTCATGAAGCGAGCACGTGATTCATACTCTGAACATCATGGAAAGAAAGAGAGAGTAAATCAAATGAACGGCAACGAAGACATCGAAGAAGTACATTCACTATACAACGAGCCAGCTAGTAATGAAGAAGAACAAGAGCAGACTCATTTTTTTATAAAGCACCACGGTCTTCCAACATTACGAAGAATCGCACCAAATGGTAAGTCCGTGCATATATTAATAGATACTGGTGCCACAAGTAGTTATATTAGAAGTGATTATCTTTATGCAAAGAAGGTATTATTAAACAAAACAGTGAAAACAAATACACTACATGGATATTCCATGATTACTCACAAAAGAAAGATAAATTTATTAGGGCATGAAATTGAATTACTGGACATAGATAAATTAAAAGATTTTGACATTATATTAGGGGAAGATAATCTAAAAAAAATGAAAGCAAAAATAAACATGATTAACTACTCCATTAGTTTCTCAAAAACAAGAATAGAAACATTAAACTATAAGATAGGGAATAAAACGTACGAAAATGAAATTAAAGAATTAATGAAAAACAATTACTGTGGAAAGAACTTACCTTTCACCACAGCTATTGAAGCGGAAATTAGAACAGAATCAAAAGATCCTGTTTGGGTTAGACAATACCCATACCCGTATTCAGACCACGACTTCGTAAAGAAAGAAATTGGAAAACTATTAGAAAATAATATAATACAGCCTAGCAAAAGTCCATACAATTCTCCAATATGGACAGTATCAAAAAAGGGAAACGATGAGGAAGGTAAACCTAAGCGAAGAATGGTCATAGACTTCCAAAAGTTAAACAAACAAACAGTAGCAGATAGGTACCCCATCCCAGATATCACAATGACATTACAGAATTTAGGGAAAGCAAGTTATTTTACAACACTTGACTTAGAATCAGGATTCCATCAAATCATGATTAAAAAAGAGGACCGCGAAAAAACAGCCTCCTCAGTAAATGGAGCTAAGTACGAATTCCTTAGACTACCATTCGGGTTGAAAAACGCACCCTCCACCTTTCAAAGATGTGTTGACGATATACTTAGGCCTTTCATCGGGAAATGTGCATATGTGTATATTGACGATGTTCTGATATATTCCAGCTCACCAGAGGAACATATGAGAGATATCACCAATATTATACACATACTCCATAAAGCAAATATGAAAATTTCGGAAGAAAAATCCAATTTTTTTCAACAACAAACAGAATTCTTAGGACATATAATAAAAAATGGAAGAATTACGGTAGATCCTAAAAAAATAGAAGTCATAGACAGATATAGGACACCAACAAATTTAAAAGAACTTAGATCCTTTTTAGGGTTAGCCTCGTACTATAGAAAATTCGTGAAAAATTTTGTACAAATATGCAAACCTCTAACCATTTACCTACGTGAAGAAAATGGAAATATATCAAAAAACAAAAGCTCCAATGTAAAAATAACATTAGATGAAGAAGCCTTAAAGGCTATAGAAGTATTAAAAAACTGTCTTAAGGAACAGGTAGAATTGTATCAACCAGATTTCAATAAAGGATTCGATTTAACCACCGATGCCAGTAATTATGCCGTAGGTGCAGTACTGAGTCAAGGAAAAAATCCTATTGCATTTATATCACGAACATTAAGTCAAACAGAACAAAATTATTCAACAAACGAGAAAGAAATGCTAGCAATAGTATGGTCTCTAAAGAAATTAAGAAACTACCTTTACGGCATAGCAAATTTAACCATTTATACAGACCATCAGTCCTTAATTTTTTTTATATCGGAAAGAAACCCGAATACCAAATTAAAACGATGGAAAAACTTAATAGAAGAATATGGTGCAACACTCAAATATAAACCAGGACACGAAAATGTAGTAGCCGACGCCTTATCTCGACAAATAAACACCAGTTCAAATGAATCCCAATACTCAGCAGAAACCTCTGCACATAGGAATATTAGGCAAGTAAATTCACCTTTTAACTCATTTAAAAATCAAATACACATCATAGAGGGAACAGAAAATAATCTAGAAACAAAAACTATATTTCCTAACTATGAAAGATATACTATCACCTTTAAAGATAATGACTTTTTAATGAAAAATATCAGAGCTGTATTAAAACCAAAGATTATGACAGCATTTCACTCTGATTTAGAACTTTGGCACAAAATTCAACCACAAATTAAATACATATTTGTCAATTATCCCAAAGTATTCGCGCAAGTCATATTAAAGGACATTACAGCGGAACAAGACAGAATAAATATAGTAGAATTTACGCACTCACGAGCACACAGAAATGCAAAAATTAATTTAAAAGAAATACTTCAGACATGTTTTTGGCCTGAACAGAAAAAAGATATTGAAAAGACAGTACGAAACTGCGTAGTTTGTAACGAAAATAAATATGAACGACGACCAGTAAAACATTTAATAGGAAAAACACCAACACCACATAAAACAGGTACATCCATACAAATGGACATATTCCAAATAAACAACACACGATTTCTCTCTAGTATAGATATATACTCGAAATATGCGTACTTTCGCAAATTAGACTCTAAATACCAATTCTATGACATAATAAACGAAGTGCTAACACAAGTATTTCCGTACTGCACCGAACTTATGACCGACAACGAATTAATCTTTTCGGGTGTAGGAACGAAAGCCATATAAAACAGACTAGAAATACAGCATACGCTTACCGCAAACAACCATTCAACAACGAACGCTCAAGTTGAACGTTTGCACAGTACAATACTTGAAATATCTAGAGCCTTAGCAGCTGACACAGGCACAACTGCAGAAGAGCAATTATTTAACGCTATAAAAGAATATAACAGGACGATACATTCAGTAACGGACAAGGAACCGGTAGAAGTTTTCTTTGAACGAAGTAAGTATCCTGAAATAAAGGATAAAATTGAAATAAAACAAGAAGCAATGCTAAAATATCATAATAAAAAACGATTAAATAAAACATATATTCCAGGACAAATAATTTACGAGAAATCTAGCCGTCGCGAAAAATATACAAAACGCTACGTTAAATATATTATCAAGGAAAATCGTGAGGACACAATCTTAACAACCATGGGGAAGGTTATACACAAAGATAACATTAGACAAAATGTTCAAAACAATGATAACATTCATATTGATAGGGACAACCCTAGCACTAGTAATAACGGACATTAAAGACAAAAAATATATACTGACAGAAACAGATCCTTCATATCTGTTTGAAAACGAAGACTATTTGTTCCATGTAACAAACCTTACAAAAATCCTACAACCCTATTACAATATTAAAGAAATGCTCGAAGCAACACAAAGAGATCCTACGGAGTATATCCTAACCAATAGGATAGAAATATTAAAAAGTCAGTTGCTACAAAAACGAAGAACCAGAAGTATAGACTTCCTAGGTTCAGCATTAAAATTTATCACAGGAGTACCAGATCATGACGATCTAGTAGAAATAAAAACAGCACTAAATGATATTATAGAAAACAATAACCAGCAAAGAACGATAAATTCAAACTTTGAGAAACTAATAGGTAAATTTAATCCGCAAACTTTAAAATCAAAACTTCTTCTCGAAGAAACTCATAAAGAATTATTAGACTTAACGACAACAATTAACTTTGCAAAAAGTGGAAACTTTTACTCAGCTGCAATAAATACAGAAGAAATTGAAGAAATTATGAAAAAGGAACAAATCAATATACCAATAATAGATATCCTAGAATATGCAACAATACATATTTGTAAAGTAGCCGAAACATTTGTAGTAATTTATAAATACCCAATAATACAAGAAAAATGTGAAACATATGATGTAACATCCATATCATACTCTCACGGTAAACTTAAACTAGACAATATTATATCATATTGTAATGATAAACCACAAAGAGTAAAAAACTGTAAAAATAATCTAAGTAAATACATTTGTAAAAAGAATAAACCCGACCAATGTATAATACCTTTAATACGCAATAATGAAGCTCACTGTAATGTAATAGAAGAAAACAACATACCGATAATTGAATTAAATCACGGTAACATAATACTCAGTGGAGAACATGTAATAAACAATGAAACCATTTCAGGAACTAATCTTATACAAATCATAGACTCTGTAACAATCGATGGAAAAATATACAAGAATAAAGAGGAACAAATAAAGAAATACATTAAAGCTCAGGGAAATGAAAAAATTAAAATATTGGGACTACTCCAATCAGACAATGAATACGAATTTAATAACATACAAAAATTAAATAAGCTAGTTATTCCATTCGAAGAACATCCTGTACGAAGCATATTAAGTATTATTGTAACTTGCATAATAATAATATTAATCATTTACACTATTTTTAAATTGTATTCACTCTATGTTAAAATTCAATCTAACAAATTAAGACAACAAAACCAGATGCAGTACGAAGCTGTACTAAGACATCACGGGATGGAACACTTAATCAATCAGTCAGGGACGACTTCTCTTTAAAGGAGGGGAGAGTTAATATCTATAACACTAACCTTGAAACATCGCATAGCAACAACGCTCACCCAAAGGATGCAATCACGCAGTAACCACGTGTTTAGGTACAAAGTCCAAACAGTATCACACCACATGCCACTCAACAATAATCTACATAGTATATGTAAAGTAAACATATAAATACTAGTGTATTAAGTAAGACGCTTATCTTTACCTAACACTAACCTTGACAACAATCTACACATTGCATAGCAACAACGCTCACCCAAAGGATGCAATCTCGCAGTAACCACGTGTTTAGGTACAAAGTCCAAACAGTATCACACCATATGCCACTCAACAATAATCTATAATGTAAAGTAAACATATAAATACTAGTGTATTAAGTAAGACGCTTGTCTTTTATTGTATAAGCAGCCATAGAGCTCAGACATACTATTTAAGTATAATAAATAAAGGAACGTTCTGATACTAACATTCGTGTGAGTACAGAACTAAAAAATATATTTTTTGATTAATTTCAATCAGGAAATATTAATTCGCGAGTGCGGGTGCGGGTCGAAACATCTAAATACAGTGATTTGTATTCCTCACTAAGTTGGTCACCCAATTAACTACAGGGTAGGCCATTTAAAGTTGACCCATTTGTTTCTAAAAAAAAAGAACAAAAGAAAACAATGTTTTTTGTTCATTTCAAAAATAATTTATTTTGGTCCAAGGGGATTTGTTTCAGCTAATATTTAAAAATTAGATCGCGTAAATGGGCACCTTTAGCTTTGACAGCTAAATGCACTCTTTTTTCGACATTCTCCATGACTTTGGCCAATGTTTCGGATGATATGGCGGCTGTTTCACGTCGAATGTTGGCTTTCAGTTGAGCTAAGGTCTTTGGCTTATTAGCGTATACCTTGGATTTCAAATAACCCCACAAATAAAAGTCTGGTGGCGTCAAATCTGGTGATCTCGGTGGCCAGTCAACATCACCATTTTTCGATATCAATCGCCCGGGGAAAAATGGTCGCAATAAATTGATTGTTGGTCGAGCTGTATGGCATGTAGCCCCGTCCTGTTGAAACCAGAAGTTATCCATGTCATTTTCGCGAATAATGGGTATCACAAAATCCGTTATCATGGCTCGATAACGCTCACCATTGACTGTTGTCGTGGCTCCATCATCGTCTTCGAAAAAATACGGTCCGATGATCATATTCGCGCAAACACCGCACCAAACTGTTACTTTTTGGTCGTAAAGAGGCTGTTCTTCAATTAATTGAGGATTTTCGGTGGCATAAAATCGGCAATTTTGCTTGTTTACGCCTCCATTCAACGAGAAATGTGCCTCGTCTGACATGATGAGTTTTCGCCAAAAGTCAAGTTCGTTTTCAGCCATTTCGATGGCCCATTTGCCAAAATTAAGGCGTCGCGGATAATCAGCTGGGTTTAGTTTTTGTGCCATTTGAATTTTATATGGAAACATCTTCAAATCTTTATGAATTATGCGTCGGAGAGTGGTGCGAGAGATGTCTAATTCCTGAGAGCGGCGATAACTCGATGTCGATGGAGTCTCCTCAATACTGGCTCGTACAGCTTCGATATTTTCATCAGAACGTCTTGTGCGTTGTCTGGATGCATGACTGGCATTACTGAGATTACCGGTGTTCACAAATTTTGCGTATAAAGACTTAATTGCGTTCTTAACTGGAGCACTTTTCACTTTATTTTTTTTCCGAAACGCACGTTGAGTTAACACAATTGAAAAGTTATTTTGAATATAAAGCTGAGCAATTTCAGCGCGTTCTTTTGGAGTGTACTGTTCCATGGTATAAATTGTCTTCGAATGACGCTTCTAACGCGGTATGACATTAGCCGATTTGTCAGCGCTGTTAAAAGTTACAGCGTTGTCAGATGGGTCAACTTTAAATGGCCTACCCTGTACATGCTGATCAATGCGCGCACATGTAATATATTGATACAGTAGAAACTCGTTTATCCGGCCCTCAGTTATACGGATTCGCGATTATCCGGACTACCAATCGCGACCAATTTACTTATATGTACCTACGTAGAAATTATGGAATCATGAACGTGTCGGAACTTGCATATTCCGCTCGCGCAGTGTGGGGTCGCTGCCGCTGCCCCGAATTCGTGATATAGCAGCAATGAAGAGAAAAAGTTGCTTACGTTAAATGACAATTACCATTTTAAACCAAATTAAATTTATTACCTACCTACTTATTTCATGATTACCAAATGCAAATTACCAAATACATATTGTAGACAAATTATTTGTACATACGTACCTAAATATTTTATTGTATTTCATGATTAATGCTGCAGTTTAGTATTACGTATGTAGTGTAATCTAAGAAAATATATATGTACATACATACATAAGTAAGTGTTCATTTCTTTTTGTTTTTCTTCATACATTCGATTATCCGGATTTTCGATTATCCGAATGCCTATCGACAACAATTAGTCCGGTTAATCGAGTTTCTACTGTAAGTGATAAAATCATGATTTGAATTTCTGAACGTGCACATACATTCATATGAGCATGTGCAGATACATAAGATTAATATGATAGAAGATATCTTTATACATTGTTGTGATAAATTTAATTTCTATTAGTAAGAAACATTATAAAAAATATTTATTAGTATAGAATATTATGTAAAAATCAAATAAAATTATTAAATTGCAAGTCCAAATTAACTGTAAATATTACTATAGATGCATTCATACAAAATTATACTCATATCATTAACTATTTTTACATGTCAATATGGAATTGCTGAGGGCAAAACGCAAAAGAATGCATACATACATACATATGTATGTATTTTTATGCATTGCACATACAAGCTATTCCCTGGTTGAAAGCAAAAAATTCACAATGCTGTTGTTGCGAGTATCATCTTGAGTATGCATACATAGGGTGACCACCTTTTCAAGATCTCATTTACGTACACAAAAATTTTTTTTTCTTGCCTCTTTCTATAATGATACAGTGAAACTTCGATAACTCGTATTTGCAGGGGAACACAATTTAAATGGAGTTTTTCAAGTTATCAAGTTACACAACTTACAGCAACATACAGAATATACGAATTATAGAGTTTTTTTTATTTATTTTTCAATTTTACATAAAAAACAAGAAATGATTGTACATATTTAAATTTTAAAATATAAAGTTCATATGTTATTCAATCAATATATGTATGTATGTATTTTGAAAAATTGTACAAAAATTTAAAAAAAGAAATCATTTTAAATGAAATCCGTAATACGTTTTGGACGGACATTATTTTGGCGTATTTTATCTATAGCATTATCAATGTTTTCAATGTCATTAAAAATTGTGTCTTCAACATTTGATGCCATGAAAAAAAGACGCAAATTTTCAATTCTACGCTAGTTGTAGAAAACAAAGCAAAACTTATGAATAAGTGTAACTGTAAAATAATAACGGTTAAAAAACGTACTATGTTTTCGTCACGTACGGTTTTTTGTGAAAAAAATACGAGTTTCAATTTTTGTCTCAGGAAAAATACGAGTTATCAAAGGGACCGAAATACATGCATTTTTCGCGAATTTTTCTAGGGACCGAAGAAATACTATGAAATATTAAGGTTTTTCGCTTATCGAGGTTACGACTTATCGAAGTTTCACTGTAGTTAGATTACTATAACTTTATATTTTGTACAGTTTTTAATTAATGAAAAAAACGGTGCTTGCAAATGCAATTTAATTTGATTTCAATTTATGGTCAAGTTGTGGAGAAAGCAGTTTATTTTTTGATATCCAAACTCGTTTTTTGCATACAAATTTCAGCCTACTTATTTTTGTTTTCGTCGATCTGATTGGCATTTTTGAATGCGGATTTTTCATTTGATGCAATTTCCTTCAACATTTTAGGTTGCATTTTTAAAAACTCAAAAAATTCCTTACAAGTCATTTTAATGTTGGATCGAACATATAAAGATCTCGCAATGTTTCGATCTTTATTTGTGATTTTTCATCGTTCCAAATCTGATTGATCAGAGAAAATACTCGTTCAACGGTGGCTGATGTGCCTGGCAAGGAGAGAATATACGATATGATTCTGACCATTTGGTTGTATGGAACCTTCTTTTTGACGAAATGTTGAAAAATTTCAACCCAGCGTTGATCGGTGGCAGTACCATTTTCTTCCCACGATTAGATTTTCTCTTCGGTTACGTATCTTTCCAAATACGTGAACTGATCGAATAAATCAGTATCGGATGATTCCAGATCAAAATGGTTATTGGTTGCGATGTATTTCGCGGTGGTTTCGATAAACTTCCATTGCGGTGGTTGATCAAGCGCACACCAGGCAAAAATCATAATATGGTCAAATTGTTCTTTCCACTTTTCAATATATTTTATACATGATTCTAAGAAAGAAATGAATAAAATCTTTTAAATTGAAAATAAATCTAAATTAATATTCGAACCATAGAATTGACGTGAGAGATCTTGCATCTCTTCTTTTGACACTCTTTCGTCAACAGCAGAAATATGTTCCATTTCCTTTTGCACTGTAGCGGACAAAAATGCTTCTTTTTTCCGAGATTCGAGCGATTGGACAAAAGAATTGAGTGCATGCCCAACTTCCATTGCATTTATATTGTCGCTTTCCACTGATTTAACTGTTCTGTTGAAAATAGATGCCTACATAAGAAATTAAAAAGAAAGTTATTGGTACCTGACACATTTCATTCCCATTAACCGATACTTACTTGATCACGAAGGATAATCAGCCACATCTTGGCCCTTGGATCTTCAAAAAATAGTAGCAAAGATTTTGGGGTGTTTGGATCTGCCAAAAAATACTCCTTAAGACCATCAAAAATTCTTAATATTGAGTCGACTGATAACAACAAGCCTAGGAAACGAGTTTTGCTGTAACCTATCAGTTTTTTTATATTCCACATCCACGGATTCACAAAATTTTTTCAATTTTGCGACACGCACGGTGAACAAATAGAAATGTGAATAAATTTTGACTACAATCATCTCCACATCAAAAGGCATTTTGTCGCAAGCTTTTTTTTAAAGTATTGTGAACAATATGCGCTGCACATCCAACGCTAATCAATCCAGGATAAAGCTGCTTCAGTTGGTAGAACACATTATTTGTGCCGGTTCGATTAACGTTGCCAAAATTACACCCCGCGTTATCTCCACAAAACGCAACTAGTTTCTTATTTATGTTCTATTTGTTCATAGCGCTATTCAGCAAATTTACAATTATTTCGGAACTTTCTCCATGTGCATCTACCAAGTCTATAATTTTCACTTTGACGCCATCCTTTTCCGAAAAGAAGCGAACTAATATCGGAAACATTTTTGTGCTGCCATGATTAGACGCGTCCGTCAATATAGTGAAGAAATGGCAGTCATTTAAGTCTTTCTGGAGCTCTTGCAATACGAACGGTGCGAACACTCCGGTTGCGATGGCTTCGCATTTCGCTCGCGCACAAGAAAATTGGACATTGCGAAACAACTCCGAATGATTTTGGAAGCGTAATCGGCCGAGCGAAAACTGTGATTAGAACTTATTACATGAAATACCCAAACGCCTTCACACGCCGCGATATAAGCATCTGTTCCGGTCAAAGTAGAACTTTTTAAATATCTCTTAAGTGTGTGGCTGGGCGTGGCAGCGTGC
This sequence comes from Bactrocera dorsalis, assembly GCF_023373825.1. Classification (NCBI taxonomy): domain Eukaryota; kingdom Metazoa; phylum Arthropoda; class Insecta; order Diptera; family Tephritidae; genus Bactrocera; species Bactrocera dorsalis. The sequence goes on along the minus strand of NC_064304.1, from coordinate 53,752,628 downwards.
AATGCATTTTAGTGATTTTTTTGATTTAATATGCGACTCAATATCTCGGCGACCACTATGCATAATACCCGTGTTGCACACTTCGCAAGGACGTCACTTTCGGTCTTCGCTTTTTTAATAAACGAAAATTCTTCGCGCAATTTTTCGTTAAATATATTTACTCCACGTTTTCGCGACAAAAATAATACAGCGTACACACACAATAGCGTCGCTTCCCCAATATCACCTGTCAGCATAAGTTCCACAAATTGTTGGTAGAAAATACATGAATAAATGTAAATAAGAAGAGCTTTAACATATGTAATTTCTCTTTAACACGAATAAATACAATAAAAGCATTCCATAAACGGCGTTGCCATAATGGCGAATTTAACATAGTTAAAGCTGGGTGAATATATTTAATTTGCATTAGGGGTATTCATTCCATCGTCACGGGTGGGACACAATTGTATAGCAATTTTTTGTTGTTTTAACGCAAATTACGTACATCAATATTCTCCGTTTCAATTTACGTACATTTTCGTGATTTTCGCTAAAGCTTCGGTACACGGTACATGGCTCCAAATTTACGTACTGTACGTGTCATTTACGTACAGGTGGTCAGCATATGCATACATATGTATATTTATGTCTCTTCATATTCTTGAGTATGTGTGAGAGCTGTATTTGTACACATTTTTCGCTGTTAAAAATGGAATATCAAAGAACTTATTTTTCTTAATATTCCCTGATTGCGCATAGATGCTGTAACGGGGTTTCGTCCATAGTTGAGGTTTTGATCAGCCGCTCCAGGGTCAGCCTTGGGACCCACGAACCCTTAGCAAATAAGAGACGAGTTTTATCCTCGTAAAGTTGTATCCACACCCCACCCCTTATGCGGACAGCCAGACCAGCGTGATGTATACAGTGGTGATGAAAACGAACGAGATTGGCGAGCCAGGCGTTGACGCTTGTTGAAGCTGGCACGGTGATGAAAACGAACGGGATTGATGAGCCAGGCGTTGAAGCTTGTTGAGGCTGGCACGGAGATGAAAACGAACGGTATTGATGAGCCAGGCGTTGACGCTTGTTGAGGCTGGCACGGTGATTAAAACGAACGGTGAGTGGTACAACGGTGATTTGCACGGCGGCGATTTGTACGGTAGCTCCCCTGCGAAGGAGAAGTTATTAATTTCGAAGCACAAAAGGAAAAGCTGACTGGACGCGCTGACCTCCGGTTGGCAACTGACTCCGCATTATTCATTGCCTCCCCTCGGTACTTACATGCGAGTCGCCTGATAGCCGCGTTATGTTTGTAACGGTGCTCTCCGGTGTGCAAGCAGCGCTACTAACGCTGTTCGAGGCAGCGCAGCTGTGCTGTCGCTACATCATAGCGCGACTACGGCAGCGCCATTGCGAGCACTGGCATCACCCCGCGGTGATGCCTTTTCTACGCAATGCCTGCTAACTACCAACTCCTACTGTATAGGGCAGAACCATCGCGAGCACTGACATCACACCGAAGCGTGATGCCTTTTCAACGCAATGTCTACCCAAAACTACCTACTGCTACTACTACTACTCCACTTACCCCTGCCTATTGCTGCTGGTTGCGACCGTCCTCGCTGGAGAGCTGGAAGAAATGATCGCATTCGGTGTGAAGTGCTTGCTTATATAGCAGCATAGCGCAGCTTTCGTCAGTGTAGTGGGGTGAGTTGTGTACGTAGCTTTGGTCAGTGCGGTGAGGTGAAGTTTAATACGTGCAGGATAATTCTGGCATGGTGGAGAGCTCTGCGTTGAGGTCTGGTGAGGGTAAATGATGCACAGTGTTGAAGTAAATCATTGTAAGGTGGTGAAAGCCACGTTACAATGCTATGTCATCATATGACGTAAATACATATACTTATTTATTTCTCTTATATTCTCTGTTTGAGTATGTAATAGCCCTGAAAGACGTCAGCGCTAATTTGCATTACAATGACCTTTCGAGCAGTTTTCTGTAACACATGGGTTACCATAACAATAACCAATTGATTCAATTGGGAAATTCTTTAACATATCGCTGATTTGAGGCTTTTCCACTTCGCCGATGCCCGAAATATGGTTATCTATAGTACTAAATATAATGAAGAGGGAAGCTAGACGCTTTTCCAGACAAAAAAAAAGAGGTCGAAATGCGTGAGTATGAAGAGCTTAACAAGCTGGCCGACAGGGACTGATTGGACCTTATCAGTGCGGCTTAAGATATGGAAAATCAACAACCGACCATATATTCGCCATGCACCAAATCTTGGTAAAGACCCGTGAAAACAGACCCACATCACCTCTTTGTCGATTTCAAAGCTGCTTTCGACAGCACGAAAAGGAGCCGCCTTTATGGCGAGATGTCTGAACTCGAGCTGCAGAACTTTATCGACCAGGTACAATCTTTTATAAGAGTGTACAGCTGCTGGCGTATGCCGATGATATTGATATCATCGGCCTCAACACCAGCGCCGTTAGTTCTGCTTTCTCTAGACTGGACAAGGAGGCAAAGCAAATGGGTCTGGTAGTGAACTAAGGCAAGGCGAAATATTTCTTGTCATCAAACAAACAGTCGTCGCACTCGCGACTTGACTTCCACGTCACTGTTGACAGTCACAACTTTGAAGTTGCAGATAATTTCGTCTATCTTAGAACCAGCATAAACGCCACAAACAATGTCAGCCTGGAAATCCAACGCAGAATAACTCTTGCCAACAGGTGCTACTTCGGACTGAGTAGGCAATTGAGAAGTTAAGTCCTCTCTCAACCAAAAAAAACTAAACTCTATAAGTCACTCATTATTCCCGTCCTGCTATATGGTGCAGAGGCATGGGCGATGACAACATCTGATGAGGCTTACAGCATTATTCCGAGAAAACCTTACAACTGATTTGTGAGGTTTGCTGTGAGTTTTTTTTTTTTAAGGTTATTCTTGCTCAGCTTTCAAATTTATTTATATATAACTAACTATCTTCTCATATTTAACGTAGATATAAATATTATTACAAGTTATATTAACAAAACACAAAACGCAGGTATAGGTTTAACTTTAAGACAATAATAATATTAAATTTCTTTCTATAACTTTTAGCCCTTGCTACTACTGTTAGCTCTTTGTGAGTTTCTGTAAAACTTTACTTAATATTCTTGTTTCATATAAACGTTCAAAAACTATCGCGATACTCCATCTCTGTCCTATATTCTTTGAACGTACTTAATAATTAACGAATTTTTTCCTTTAATTTATATTGATTTTCCAAAAATACCAAAATTTCTATTATTAATTTCTCTTATTCATTTTTATTTAACTTTTTTTTTAATAAATAAACAAATTTAATAATCAGCTGTCGAAATGCACAAGTCTGCCGTCTGTCACCATAAAATTTCAATGCCAATTAGCGTTGCTTAATGCGCATTAATTTATTTTTCTGTCATTGCTATAAGCCACCAAAGCTACAGCAACTAAGCTTATAGGGCCCATACACGACAGACATGTGCGTTTAATCTGTGTGAATCGTTTCGCCCATGCACGACACACAAATCCATTTTGAGTTTGTTCTTTACACGGTGAACATGTGCGACAGGCAAGCGGAACATTTCTTCGAATTTATTTCTAATTTAGCAATTTTATCTATTTCTTTGTAATTCGTTAATAAGTTATTCCAACTTTTACCTTTCTCAATTTTATATTTATCACTTTTCGTTTGCCAAATTTCCAATTCATTTTTTATAAGATAAAAAAATTCTGATACGAAATCTTTATTACGGGGGTAGCCTGCTTTATACTATGTTCGGACCGACATTGAAAACATTTTGAAAACACATTTGTATGTTGTGGAATGTAAGTCGTTCGGACCGACAATTTGTGTTTTCGCTGAGTTTTCACTGACAGCTCACAATTTTATTTGTTTGTTTACATTTGAGCAACGAGAATGGTATGTTCCTTAATTTTTGCTTGTAATTATTACTAAAGATCGTGTTTTTTAGAATTCTGAGAAAAAGTTGCTAATTGCAAAAGCAATTGCTTTGAGAAGCCAAATAAATATCCTGCTCAACGACAATTCTTCAAGAGAACTACTCAGCACCAGGCCTTGGCAAAAAATATAGCCGAGTTAAAGAAACAACATCTAATCGTATTAGAATTAATATTTATTAATTATAATTTAGGGAGAACAGCCAGTTGACCCGACTGCTGTCTTCTTGTTCTACAGAACGCTTTATTAAAATACCCATAAATGTAAAGGTGTCTCTTGCATTCATGTCCAACGCTACAAGCGGCCTAAAAAATAATAAATAAAATACTCACTAAAATATAATCTGAACCAAATAATAAACACCCACCTTAGCAAAACTGGCATAATTTTCAACCGACACGTTACGTTACATTATTGTCATCATTACTATATAGGAATATTGGATTTTCTACTGTGGTTTTAGGAAAAGCTTTAGCTATTAAAAAAGGAAGAAAATATAATTGAAACATCCAAAAGTTTTTTTGAATAGCGGAGTCGGCACTTACATATGGAAGAGGACGTCACTTTCCAAAGGCTCATTATTGAATAATAATATCTGCTTTTCTATTGGTACTCCGGCTGTAGTAATATGCGTTCACGAAATTTATCAATTTGTACGACTGGTTCGAGGTAAACTTCCACAGAAGTGGTGCGATTTGTGAAAAAGACATGCAAAACGAATTTACGCAAAATTAATGTTACTTCTTGGAGAAACGATCAAACACCGGGTTTTCTCTAGATATTTTTTTTAACAAACCAGTCAAGAGCGGTGTCACCAATGTTTTTAGATCTTCTGACAAATTGCAATATAATGGCAGCGTAGTCCACCATTCGATTGGTCCATTTTCGGATAGTTGAGTACCCGAAATTACGCCATTAGCTTCAAACAATCGGTTTTAATCTCTTTAAAAATTATCTAACAATATTTCCCCAAAGTTATAGATTGGAATTCGAAATATTGTCCAAGATAGAAGGGAAATAGTAACCGAGCGTCTAACAGATATATGAGCGCTTGGGAAAAAAGCGAATACTTTGAAGCGCGATTTCTCGGTTTTTCATTTTTACGATTATTCTTAATTGGCGGACAGGATAGAAAAAAAACTAGACGTCGTATGGAATTAGGGCAAAGTTTATTAACATTGGCATAAAATTACCTTCTATTTAAACTAAAAAAAATAAGAAAAATCAAGTTTGAACATATTTTTGAACAACGTAAGGTACAATTTTTTGGTCAAAAACCACTTCTTTTCCCTTTTTAAAAGATAAATTATTAAAAAATATAAATATCTTTGAATTTTTTGTTTCCGATAAAAATTGCGACCTGCATCCTGCCCGCCGTCCGAAAAATGCACATGCGAGACCCATCAGGCAATTGCTTCCCAAAGGCAGAATATCAAAGATTTCGTATCCAAAAAATTTGTGAAAAATGACCAAATATATATTTATAAGCCTAGAAATTTCACTTGACAATTATATCTTTCCCTCCCAAAAAAATCCTCAAAAATCGATTTTTTGAAACCTCTAAAGCAGGCTCCCCCCTTAACATTTGCCTTTGTTCGTCCGCGATCTTCACTGTTCGGCGGCACGAGAGAAATGAGAATTTGTGCGTAAACCGCATGCGCACACATATGTGTGTCGTGTATGGGCTTTTTTACCCAGCACATATATTAAACTGAGCAATTGCGGTGCCTATAACACTATATATTTTTTAATCAGAAGGACGTCCTGTTACCAACAGTACCTTATGATCGCGGCGCCAAAGAAACAGGAATTGTACCTCAATATAAAAGACCAAAACTTCTTTCCTGATTAGAAACTAATATGTATCGGGTATTTTATAGGTTTGTACAATGGCCACAATATCTTGTAATATAATTTCGGTTGGTGAACAAAATTGACTGTGCAACCTTCTAATAATATATCCATAAAAAAGTGGAACATATATGTATGTGAGCAAACATATTCCAAAATTTAATTGCTTATTAAACATTCCAGCAACATTTAAACATTTTTAAACTTCACTCAGTTTTGTGCTACTTATTTCGTTTTCGTATTCATAATTAACAATTTTGGTAAGTATTGTGAACTTATGTGTACATCCATAACTCGCAGGCTAATCAATTCATATTCTATATTACATCTTGCATCTGCTAATGCTATCTACATACGTATGTATGTATGTGTAAGTATGTTAATCGAATTTTCAGGTATCGAGATTGTTTTGCTTTTAGTAATACAAGTATACATACATATGTATATCCTTAACAACCAGAACGAAAATTTCTCGTGAATGACATACCATGTACATTCAATAGAATATTGCGGTTGGAATTTAGAATGGCATCTCACGATTTCAAAATTTAAATGGGTGGGTGAAAGTAGAATAACATCCACCGATTTCGGAGTTAAAATGGATATTTACAGTAGAAATTGTTCTTAAGAAAATATGTATATACTGTGGGCGACAAAAGTCTACGTACGACGACCATTTCTATCTGACATGTCCAAAAGCAAACTGAAAAAAAAGATGCAATTTTGTTTTAAATGTGCTTTGGCACGATTCCGATTACTTTGGCGGAGGGGTAAAAAAACGATTTTCCGTATAAATGGGGTATGTACGGATAGGGGAGCTTCTCCAGAGGAGGAATATCTAAAAATAATATAAAAATTACTAAAATTTTTTAAAATATTCACGTTTAAAAATTAAAAAATTTGCACGGGTCGGCTTTAGTATACCATCCCACGATTTCAGGGTTATAGTGGTAAGGTTGGGTAGAGCTCCAGATTAAGAAAATATATAATTGTTGCCACCGCAAACTTCTAGTTTTCGAGATATTTGCATTTAAAGTTGAAAATTTTGCAGATTTTATCTTGCAATTTCTCGATTTCTAGTAATTATTTATTTCATATTATGCACTTTTTATGCACTTATACTTTATTACATTGTTTCTACATATTTATTTTTTAGTAATTATTTAGTTATTTGCTTAAAATAAGCATTTTATATTTTACACAATTTTCATTCCATGCACAATAACAAAAGTATTCCGTGTTTACAGATATTAAGTGTTGCCATAATTACACATTTATCAAACGCATAAGAATGGATATGGCATTGGCGGAGGAGTAAAACTCCTTTTGCGTTGGCGGCCTTCGCCCGCGCTTCAAAAAAAATAACCCTGGCCGATCCAACACCGGGGTGTGTCAGGTATTTTTTTGAGTAAAACTCCTTTTTGGCGTTGGCGGCCTGCCCGATCAAAAATCATAATATATGAAGAAAAGGGGCAATGATTTATGTATTTGGGGTATAATCTTATTTTTTATTCATTTTGATTCATTTTTATTCGATTGATAAATGTGTAATTTTGGCAACACTTATTATCTGTCAACACGGAATACTTTTGTTATTGTGCATGGAATGAAAATTGTGTAAAATATAAAATGCTTATTTTAAGCAAATAACTAACTAAATAATTACTAAAAAATAAATATGTAGAAACAATGTAATAAAGTATAAGTGCATAAAAAGTGCATAATATGAAATAAATAATTACTAGAAATCGAGAAATTGCAAGATAAAATTTGCAAAATTTTCAACTTTAAATGCAAATATCTCGAAAACTATAAGTTTGCGGCGGCAACAATTATATATTTTCTTAATCTGGAGCAGCAGCTCTCTATCCAACCATACCACTTTTAACCCCGAAATCGTGGAAACTAAAGTTTCCCCCATTTTTCCATATAAACTGAAACCAATGCAACCCAGCCAACATTTTTGTATGGACAAGAAATCAAAATAAAGAAAACTAAAATGTTTCAGTGCAATGTATATACATATATACAAAGGGATCCGGGGTGACCGAAGTACTTTCGTGTAGTACTTCTTTCTGCGTTGGCGGCCTTTGGCCGCGCTCTAAAAAAACAACCCTGGTCGAGCGAATACCCGGGATGACCGATGTACTTTCGTGTAGTACTCCTTTCTGCGTTGGCGGCCTTCGGCCGCGCTTTAAAAAATTAATCCTGGCCGGTCCAACACCGGCTACGCCATCCACAGTATTTTAGCATTGAACACCTTTTCGCATTCACTTCATACATTTATTGCTAAGTGGGTTTAATTTATTCCCTTTTGTTCGTGCTTTCTCGGTAATTTGGAAGTTCAAATTAGGCAGTCATTTTGGTTTTTCTCATTATTGAACTCAATGCAGAAAAAGGTGTATTTTATGTAAAGATTTACAAAGAAATTAACAATCCAAAGTAATTAAAAACATTACTAGTGGTTTTTATAATTCATAAATAATATATGTGCGTGAAAATGTATCCATAATTGGTTTCGTACAATGCACAACAGATGAAAATACACTAGCATATATTTAGAAATTTGCAAAAAAATAGCATTTTTTAAAGTGAATTTGTGGAAAAATTTGTGAACCGATTTATATAAAATATGTTTTAAAATAAATTTCGATAATTTAAGCATACATGCGTGTTTAAAATTTTCAATTTGGTTCTCTCGTTTAGGTACAGTGAGCCAAAACTAACCGGCGCGATACTAAACCCAACCCAAGTATTGGCACCAAAAATAAATTGGTAATACAAAACATGAAGAAAAATAAACTGAAAATTTTTAATGTTTTGTTGCACCTCCCTTGGCTTTAATAATCGCTTACAAACGCCTTTGCATACTTGCAACCAAATGGAAAGTCTCCCGACTGGTAATATTGGCCCATTCTTCCTTCAGAGCATTTTTAAGGGATTCTTTCGAAGTTATTTGGTGCTTGCGAATTTTTTTTTTTTCAAGCAAATTCCAATTATACTCAATGGGATTGAGATCAGGGAATTGTGGAGGTGTTTTCAGCTGCTTTCAGTTATAAATTAACCACCCTTGAACCAAACGCGAAGTGTGTTTGGGATCATTGTCTTGCTGGAACTACCATTTCTCTCCATTTAAGCCCAACTTAGTTACGCTCGGAAGCAAATTGTTCTTCAAAAGGTTTAAATAAACAAGCTTATCAATTTTTTCGTCTATAAAAATAAGATTCCCAACTCCACTTGCCACTATACACCCCCACACCATTACGTTTCCGCCGCCATTCGTGATTGTTTTTAAGATGTTATTTTCTTAAAGCTCCATGCTGGGCTTTCGCCATATTTTTTGAAACTCATCTGATCCAAATAAATTGAATTTGGATTCATCGCTAAAAATCACATTTTTCTAAAAAGTTTCAGGTTGGTGTAGGTGAGATTTAGCGAAATCCAATCTCTTTTTTTGTTAGCTTTTCAAATGTGAGGCTTTCGTCAAGGTACACGACCAAGATAATCGGCCTTATGCAGGGTATTTCGGACTGTCTGTGAGCTAAATGTTTTCCCCAGTTGTTCCTGCATTTTTTCACTCAATTTTACAGCCGAAATTTTTGGGTCTTTTGCCACTGCGCCAACAATGGATTGTTCCTCCCGATCAGAAAAAGTTTTTGGCCTCCCAGATCTGTAATTGCTTTCTATTTTTCCGCTGTTTATGTAATGGTTTAATACATTCCTTACACTGGAAAATGATCTATTGACAATTTGTCCTATTTCGCGCAATGATGTTTTTTCCAGGTACAGATTCAAAATGAGTTTCTGCACTTCAACGGTTTTCTCTTTTCCGCGACCCATTGAGCAACTGTGTCAAAGCTAAACACATTACTAAAAGTCAATTGCTCTAATTATTCATTAATATGTAATATCTAACAAAATCCACCAAAAACGGGATCAAAGGAAGTCATCTTAAAGAGAAATATGCAAAAAAATGATGTGTGCCAATGCATTTTTGATGTGTTTTTCGCTGTTTCTGACTTCTTTTCTAGATTTGGGGGAGTGGGGGGTAAATGTAACGGTATATTTTTGCTTGCATTTTGTTTTGTTTCTACCAGTTACACTATGTACAAAAATAATTGAATGATATTATTTGTTGTTGCTTTTTAACCATCTTTCTTTAGAAAATCAAAGTGTGCCAAAAATTTTTTTATTCACTGTATATTTAATAAACACAGATACTTAAGTAAAATCGTGTGATAATATTATATATGTATATGATTGTAATATTTATTTTTTTTTTTTTTTTGCGGGTGAGGGGGTGGAAAATGCCTTCCGCATCATCGGTGTTATCGTCACAGCAGCGGTATGTGCCACTTGCAGGTCACTAAAAACCCCCTTCTAAGGAACCGTCGCCCACCCTGGGATCGCTTTTGAATTGCTTCAGGGTGGCGTTTCATTTGTCTCATTGAGAGATTTACATCCGCGCACCTGCGTCCAGGTCCCGCTTTTTGCTGTGTAGCAAGAGCAGCGAATTTCTTGATAATCCCCCAGTTTGCTTCACTCTCCAACATGACGCTGACTAGATTGTCCGCGTTTATTGGGCCAACCAGGTTCTCTACGGCGGTGCGTTCTCCTTGCCAGTGCTCACATTTGAAGAATGTGCGTTCAGCGTCGGCTTCTGTCGCGTCGTTGTATAGGCATGACGGCTCTTCGGCTTTTCCCATTCTGTGGAGGTACTTTTTGAAGTATCCGTGGCCGGATAACAGCTGGGTTGTGTAGAAGTCTACTTCTCCGAATTTACGACTTGTCCATAAATCTTTTATCAGCCTGGCCGTCCATCTGCCGCGACTTTCGTTCTCCCATCTTTGTTGCCATGCTGTTATTGTATCTTTCCTTATTTGTTGTATTGCGCTCTTGTTGTGATCGGATGTTTTCTTTAGCTCCCACAGCTTTTTCCTTTCGTATGCTAGTAGGTCGATTGGAGCATTGCCGCTTATAACTAATATTGCATCGCCGGATACTGTCCGGTAGGCTGATGCAACTCTGAGGGCTGCGGTGCGGTGCACTCTGGCCATTCTCCGCCGGTTCTCCTTTTTAAGCGCGTCTGCCCAGATCTCGGCTCCGTATAGTAAGACGCTGATTGTCGTCGACATTAGGAGCTTTCTCTTTTCTTTGCTGGGGCCTCCTATGTTGGCCATTAATCGGCTCAGTTGAGAGGTGATCTTCACTGCCTTTCCTGCGGCGTGCTGGATTTGTACCCAGAAAGTTAGTCTGGGGTCCAGTCTTACGCCTAGGTAGTTTACTGCTCTTTGTGTCCTAAGAATGACTGTAGTTGTGTGCATGCTTATCTCGAGAGGTATGTGCTTCTTTGTTAACAGTACCAGCCCTGTTTTTTCCGTAGCTAGCTGGAGGTTGTGGGTGTCAAGCCATGACCTGATTCAGTTTTCTTCGCGCTTCTTCTGTATCCCTTGCTGTGATTACTGCCGCGATGTCGTCCGCGTAGCCAATTAAATATGATACGTCTGGCATTTCTAGTTTTAATATAGCGTCGTAGCTAATGTTCCATAAGTCCGGGCCTAGAATAGATCCTTGTGCTGCTCCTGACGTAACCGCTATCTGTCGTGACCTTTCTTTGGTTTCGTACAGCAGTTTTCTGTTGCTAAGGTAGCTCCGCACCACAGCCCTGAGGTAGTCCGGTATCTTGAAGCTTTTTTCGAGAGCGTCGATCATGTCCACCCATCTAGCACTGTTGAAGGCGTTTCGGACATCTAGAGTCGCCAGTAATACTATTCTTTTATATTTTTGCCATCTGCGCTGTGCTGCTTCTACGCTTTCGATGATGCATTTTATGGTTCCTATAGTTGATTTGCGGGGTCTAAAGCCATGTTGTCTAGGGGACAGTCCTCCAGCTTCGTTGATGGCCGCTTCAAGTCTGGGTTTAAGCAGGGTTTTATATAGCTTTCCCGCTGTGTCAAGCATACATAATGGGCGGTATGCTGATGGCGAACTGGGGTCTCCTTTTCCCTTGCTGATTAGCACCAGCCGTTGCTTTTTCCACGGTTCTGGGAATATTCCGGCTTCAAGGCAGGCGTTGTACATGTTCAGTAGTACTGCCGGGCGCTCTGCAGCGATTATTTTAAGAATTTCGGATGGGATCCCGTCCGGTCCGGGTGCTTTGTTGGCCCTGAGCTTGGCAGTGGCTAGTTGCAGCTCTTCGAGGGTGAACTGGGGGATTTGCGTCGATCCTAGCATGTATTCTGGGTCACTAGCCCTTGTTTCGTGTGTGGGGAATAGTGCGTTCACGATGTGATCCATTTTGACAGCGGTTAGGTCAGGTGGTTTTGCTCTAGTGCCTAGTTTCTTCATAACTACTTTATATCCGAGTCCCCAGGGGTTTCTGTTTATATCCTCGCGTAGTTCCTCCCATTTTTTCTTTTTGCTGTCGTCGATGGCGTGCTTCAGCTCCTTTTTTGCTGATTTATATTGCTCGGCTTCTTCGGGTGCGGCTCCTCTGCGCCTGGATCTCGTGTAGGATCTGCGAAGGCGGAGGCATGTGCGCCTGAGTTGGGCGATATTTTCAGTCCACCAGTAGACTGCTGCCTTATGTTTGCTGTGGGAAGCCTTGGGCATTGATTTTTTACAGGCTCTTGTTATGTTAAGCATTGTGTGCTCGACAATTTTTCTTGCATTTTTTGGGGAGCTGCTAGATGGATTTCGGTCGTCTATTGTGGAGATCAATTTCGAAGTATTTAGCTTCGAAATGTTCCACTTCCGTGTTGCTGTCTTTTTCCTGCGCTGGTTAGTGTTTGTTCCTGTATCAATAGTGAAGCAAATGTACTGGTGATCGCTGCCAGTGTAGTCCTCCAGGACTTTCCATTTCTTTATTGAGCCTGCCAAGCGTTCTGATGATAGAGTGATGTCTGGTGTAGTTTCCTCGCATCCCGGTCTTCTAAACGTGGTTGCGTTTCCCGTGTTGAGCACTATTAGATTTAGGCGCGCAGCCATTTCTAGGATGCACTTTCCTCTCGAGTCCGAATGTGGCATGCCCCACTCTACTGCTTTGGAATTTAGGTCTCCGGCGATAATTAGTTGACCTTCTATTGACCTGGCTGTGTCCTCAATGTTGTCGAGCTTTTCTTGGAATTCCTGTATGCTATCGCTTGGAGTCAAGTAGCAGCTGATTACTGTAAAAAGGTCGCATTTGGCCCAGACGAAACCATTGCCGTTCCCTTTGTCTACAGTGATGGCGTTACTCCTTGGTGGTAGCCATATAGCGGCGGTCGAGCTGCTATCTTCCAGCCAGGTACCACTCTCTTTCTTTTTATATTGCTCGCTTATGATGATTAACTCGTAGGCGTTCTCCATCACCATTTGCGAGAGTAGTGCGTCAGCAGCCTTGCATCTATGCATATTGGCTTGTAAGATCTTCATTTGTTTTGGTATTTCCTATATACCATACATTTTGCGGAGCCCGGGATATGGTCAACTTTTTCGTGTTTAGCCTCCACGCAGAGGCAGCATGAGGGAGGCTTTGTGCACTCTTTCATTTTGTGTCCTGGTTGGCCGCATTTTATGCAAGTACCTTGTCCTCTTCTATCGGTCCCTTTGCAGTCCCAGGTTAAGTGCCCTGGTCCAAAGCAGCGAAAGCATCTTTTTGGGGTTTCTTTCAGTCGCAGCCGATTTTTATGCGTGCCTGTCGCACCAGTGTGTCAGCTTTATCCTCATCGAGCGTTATATATGCCCTGACCTGCTCTCTTGTGTTAGGTGCTGTTAAGCTTATCGTCAAGTCTTCGATGGAGTCCTGTAGTACTTTTTTCACAGCCTCTGCTACTTCCTCTTTTGTTGAAAGGGAGTCGAGGTCTCTAATCTCTATTGTGGCTTTTGATTTGACGTCGGCACGGTTGCGGATTCTCGGAGGGTCGTCTTGAGTGCCTCGCAAAAACTGGCTTTTGTGGATTGTCCCTTCTCCAGCTCCAGTAGTAAAGCCCCGGCTCTTGTTTTGCGGATCCCTTTGATTTTCACCTCTGCTTCTTAAGGTTAACCTTGCTGCGGATATTTTTGAGGACCTCGGCGTAGCTATTTCCTTCTGCTGGCTTAATGATTACGGCCTCCGATTGTCGTTTGGGCCTGCTTTTTGCTCTCTGGTTTGAGGCGGTATTCCTCCCTTGTTGTCCTCCTTCTTTTAGGTTTTTGTTTTCCGTTCCTTCTAACGCGTGTATCTTCCTTGCTTTTTTGGGCAAGACTTTATGCCACTGGCCATCCTTTTCACTTCTTGGTCGTACTGTTTCTCGAGGCTCCACTGGACTTGTCGCTCGCCGCTTCGAGGTTGTTGGCTCTGTGGTCGTGATCCGTCTGCTTAGAAGTCCGCGTCTTTTCTCGTTTTCTGCGATGAGCCAGTTTCTGCGGTAACTCTTCATTACGTCGAAGAGTTCGTCCAGCTGTGCCGCTCCGTTCTTGACATCCAAGCTGACGTTCTTTTGCTTTGCCATCGCCGTCTTCATGATTTGCACAATACTCTTGCATTTTTCCAAAGATTCCTCTTCTGCTCGTCGCATTTGAGTGATATACTCCTGTTTCGGCGAGTTTTGAGGTCCTTCTATGGTAGCCACTGGGGTGCTCTTCTCTTCTGCTTGTTTTACTGGTGATTCTTGTGTGGCAGGAGTTTCCTTTGAGGCTATCTTTTCCCCAGTTTTTTCGACTTGTTTGGGAGTGATGGTCAGGGTAGGGGATCTGAGTATCCTGCTGCTTCTGCGGAACGCGGTCCCGTATTCCTCGTCTTGAGCCTCTTTGTTTTGTTGTTCTCTATGTTTTTCCTTCTGTTGGGGTTTTTGTTGTTGTTATGGTGTGTACATTTTAGATCTAATGGGTCTCCGCTTCAAGCCGCTATCTCCGCACGTTGTAACAGTTGCCCTTTATGAACCCCGTGGTTATCTATGCAAGCAGGGAGGCCACGCAAGGGTTGACACAAGTCCTTATGGGAGCTTGTGTTCAGAGCCAGGTTCCGGCACGAATCAGGAGCTCTTCTCAACTGAACCTGTACGGCCAAAAAAGATAATTTTTGGCGACGTGCATTGAATGTACTTGAAGACCTGCCAGGGTTTTAACGAGACGGAAGTGAGAGCAGTATTAGCCTACCAGCCATTTCGGTAAGATGTCACTCTTGCCTACTGAGGTGATAGAATACTGCCCTCCCCAGCCCTTTGTCAGACTAGTCCATTATTGGTTTCCAGTATTCCATAATCAGAACCTTACTGGCCTCGATTCTGATGGGCGCTTGCCCAGGGTTTTCGCCGGCGTCTGAGCACTGTTGGTGCTACTCACTGTATGGTTCCCTCGTCGCTTTGTTGCCTCCCTCTCGTGGGTAGGTTCTCCCTCGGTGCAACCCCGGTGGGGGTTGTGGACGCTTATTTGAAGGCGGCATCTTCTCGCCTCTTCGCCGGAGGTTCATTGGGCGTATTAGGCGTTTTGAGCCAAGCCCTCCTCTCCTGCAGCTCTTGGTCGGGGGCTGCGTATTACTATTCGCAGCTAACCTACTTAGCGTAGGCCGTCCACTATCCGCCAGCTGTGACCCCGGTAGTAGCCTGAGCTCAGCCCTACCATTGTAATATAACATTTTTATATACATACATATTACAATTTTATACTATTATATAATAAAATCATCTCACAATATTATACATTTTTTGTTATATTATTATATAATAATTTATAATTGCGTTCCGAGCTTCTGAATTTTTCTATGGTCACATTTGGATTAGATGTCCAAAGGAATGAGCAGTCAGATTTCGCGTAGTACTCCTTTCGGCGTTGGCGGCCTTCTGCCGCGATCTAAAAAAAATAACTCTGGTCGAGCGAATGCATGGGATGACTGAAGTACTATCGTGTAGTACTCCTTTCTGCGTTAAAAATAAGAAAATATATTGACTTTTTGTTATAAAGTGGTTAAAGTTGTTATAATTTTTGGTTATGCACTCATATTGAAACAAAATTTGAGTAGTCGTTATAAATTGGATAAATTTTGGTTATTATATCTGTCAGCGATTTCCATTTATTTTTGATGATACATTGGTTTGTATTTTAGGTGACGATATATATATTAGTATATTTAAAGTATGAGTTTGAGTGCATAATAACCCAAAAATATAACTACTTTATATCCAAAACTTAAATTTTGTTTCAATATAACCACTTTATATCCAATATTGAAACAAAATTTGAGTTTTCGTACTGTACTGTATACTTTACACTTTACACTTTATTACGTATTATTACTTATATTATTATACTTACATATGTATTACGTATTTACTGTATTTTAGGTATTATTATATTTAAAATATGAGTTTTGGGTATAAAGTGGTTATATTTTTCGGTTATCATGCACTCATATTGAAACAAAATTTGAGTTTTCGAACTGTACTATATATTTTACACTTTATTACGTAATATTCTTATATAATATTACTTATACATATGTATGTATATATAATATTACTTATTTGCTTAATAAGTTTAAAAAAGAAAATGTCCATATGCATGAATAGAGGAATTTTTGCGAAAAAGAGGAATTTCAGCGAATTGCCTTCACGGCGGCGCTCCATTTCGTCGTTTTTTTTGGTAAAAAAATGAGGTTCAAACGGTTGTAAAATGCAATTTTTAAAATAAAGATTTTTTAGGTAAAAACCTGCTAAAAGTGTAAAATGTGGATTTATTTAAAAGATTATAGTGTAATTTAATTAATTTGAAGAGAGAAATGTGAATAAAGCGTGTTTAATGTGATGAAATAGCTTCTTGAAATATTCGAATTTGGCGAATTTTTGAACTTTAAGGTCGAATATTTCGTAAACTAAGCGTTTGCGATACCTATAACCCTATACATTTTTTAAGCAGGAGGACTTCCTCTTTCCAACGGTACCTTCAAATCGCGGCGCCAAAGAAATCGGAATTGAGCCCCCATTTATACGGAAATTCGGTTTTTTTTACCCCTCCGCCAAAGTAATCGGAATCGTGCCTCAGTTGTCGTGGAGCGTAGTACAGCAACCAGTCTTTCACGATATGGGAGGTATGTTTTGGATCGCTAGCCTGTTGGAAGATCCAACTCTCACCAAGACATAGTTTATCAACCGATACTTTTAAATTTTGTTCCAAAATAAATTTATATTGAAAGCGATTCATGTTACCCTCCAAAAACACCAAATTTCCAGGAGCAGCGGCAGCGACCAAACTATTACTCTCCCACCGCCATGCTTCACTGTAGGAACTAAGTGTTTCGGGTTTATTGCGGTATTTGGTGTTCTCCAAGTTTTGGCTCTACCGTCACTTCCAAATAAATTGTATTTTAACTCATCGGCAAATAATACTTTTGCGCGAATTCCATTCGAAGTTTGCGATTTTTTCACTTTGAACGGTTTCTTACGCGGAGGTCGCTGTGAAACGCATTATTATTCAAGGCTCTTTGAACACGTCGTGTATGCACACTTGAATTCGCCTTAGTTGCTACCTCTGCGGCCAACTTAGTGGCTGTCACTTTCGGATTTTGATCCACTTTAAAAAATAAACGATACATCTCTGCGACTCAGCTTATTTGGGCGACCACTGCGCAGTTTATTTTCAAGACTATTTGTATTTTTGTAGTAATTTAATATCTTTTGAACTGTTGATTTTGTTAAATTTAATAAGCGATAAGTTTAATATTGATAAAAAATTATTTTTGTACTATATAATAAAAAAAAATATGTACCAACGAATTAGTGAAGTGTTAATGCACATAAATATAAAAAAATATAAGTCTAAAATTAATTTTAAATCAAAACAAGTAAGGAAGGGCTAAGTTCGGGTGTCACCGAACATTTTGTACTCTCGCGTGATAAAGTGATAATCGAGATTTCATTATCCGTCATTTACATATTTTTTTTTATTTTTCTGTAAAATTAATTAGATTCCTGAGATATGGTTTTTGGTCCGTAAGTGGGCGACGCCACGCCCATTTTCAATTAAAAAAAAAAAGCCTGGGTGCAGCTTCCTTCTGCCATTTCTTCCGTAAAATTCAGTGTTTCTGACGTTTTTTGTTAGTCGGTTAACACACTTTTAGTGATTTTTAACATAACCTTTGTATGGGAGGTGGGTGTGGTTATTATCCGATTTCTTCCATTTTTTAACTGTATATGGAAATGCCTGAAGGAAACGACTCTATAGAGTTTGGTTGACATAGCTAAAGTAGTTTCTGAGATATGTACAAAAAACTTAGTAGGGGCGGGGCCACGCCCACTTTTCCAAAAAAATTACGTCCAAATATGCCCCTCCCTAATGCGATCCTTTGTGCCAAATTTCACTTTAATATCTTTATTTATGGCTTAGTTATGGCACTTTATAGGTTTTCGGTTTTCGTCATTTTTTGGGCGTGGACCGATTTTGCCCATCTTCGAACTTAACCTTCTTATGGAGCCAAGAAATACGTGTACCAAGTTTCATCATGATATCTCAATTTTTACTCAAGTTACAGCTTGCACGGACGGACGGACGGAGGACAGACAGACATCCGGATTTCAACTCTTTTTTTTTTGCATCGTAAAGGAGGAGTAGGGAAGGTATCAGCTAATGTTATGTAAACAAAGGCACAGCTGGGAGGTACCCATGTAGAAACGTCAAGGGGAGTCCAGAGTTAAGATGGCCGACTTTTAACCGGAAAATGGTTGCATTGTGTTATTTTCTTATAAGTTATGGAACAGTTATCCCAAAAATATTGGTTATATATAAAACTTTAATATATTTTCAAAAGAAAATATTTTTATTTTAATTTTTGCAAGACAATTTGTTTGTTTTTATTTAATTAATTTAATCTGCAAGCTGCATAAATTACCTAAACGTACGGGGATACACTTAAAATACCCAAGCTCAAAATGCCGACCGATCGAAATCCCGACAATATTCAAATATCTTGCCAGTATTGCTATTGAGCATGACGAAATAGTGTTGCGTAAGCTAATTTAAACTACTTTTTATGAAAGAAATATATTTACTATATACTTATATATACTCACGCATTTCGGCCTCTTTTTTCTTCTGTCTGCAAATGCGTCTCGCTTCCCTCTTCAACTCTCGGTATCTATCCCATCCCGCACGTGTTGTGGTCGATCGTAACGTTGCGAGGTAGGCAGCCTGTTTTCTCTCCGCTGCGACACGGCACTCCTCGTCGTACCAGCTGTTCTTTTGCACTTTGCAAAAACCAATGGTTTCGGTTGCAGCTGTACGTAAAGAGTTTGAAATGACGTCGCACAGTTCCCTTATACCGAGTTGTTGACGAGTGCTCTCAGAGAGCAGGAGTGCAAGCCGAGTAGAGAATCGTTCGGCTGTCTGTTGTGATTGCAGCTTCTCGACGTCGAACCTTCCTTGTGTTTGTTGGCGTGCGTTTTTTGCTGCACAGAGGCGGGTGCGAATCTTAGCTGCAACAAGATAGTGGTCGAGTCGATGTTAGGCCCTCGGAGTGCACGCACATCTAAAACACTGGAGACGTGTCTCCCGTCTATCACAACATGATCGATCTGGTTGGTAGTTTTTCGATCCGGAGACAGCCAGGTAGCTTGATGGATCTTCTTATGCTGGAATCTAGTACTACATATAACCATATTTCGGGCCCCGGCGAAGTCGATCAGCCTCAACCCATTAGGGGATGTTTCCTCGTGGAGGCTGAATTTACCGACCGTAGTGCCAAAGATACCTTCTTTGCCCATTCTGGCGTTGAAGTCGCCAAGCACGATTTTTACATCGTGGCGGGGGCATCTCACATAAGTGCGCTCCAAGCACTTATAAAAGGCGTCTTTGGTCACATCGTCCTTCTCTTCCGTCGGGGCGTGGGCGCAAATCAGCGATATGTTGAAGAACCTCGCTTTGATGCGGATTGTGGCTAGACGTTCATTCACCGCAGTGAATGATAGTACTCGGCGACGGAGTCTCTCTCCCACCACGAATTCAACACCAAACCTGCGCTCTTTTATATGGCCACTGTAGTAAATGTCACAAGGACCTACTCGTCTCTGTCCTTGTCCCGTCCATCGCATTTCTTGGACGGCGGTGATGTCAGCCTTTGTTTTCACGAGGACATCAACCAGCTGGGCAGTGGCACCTTCCCAGTTAAGGGACCGGACATTCCAGGTGCATGCCCTCAATTCGTAGTCCTTATTTCGTTTGCCATGGTCGTCATCAAAAGGGAGGTCTCTCATCCGAAGCTGGTTACAACTATTCACTGGTTCAGAGGATACTTGGTCAAAGACCTGAAGTCGTGAGCTGCTTGAGTCACATGCAAAAGAATCGTTTTTGGCCACTCCCAAGTGAATGGTATTCAGAGAACACATGACTTCATCCTCCACTATAAAGATATTGCAAATTCAAAAAATCTCTTTAAGAAGCCTATTAATGTTAAAATTAAAAAGTAATGCAGTAATTTTTTATGTAAAGAGTTGTTCGTAAAATATGCATATATATATTTTCATCGCTAAATGCTGAAAAACTGACTAAATCGCCTAGAGCAAACAAAATCATACTCACATTCCTACACAAACACTCCATTTGGGAACGAGTAGAACTGATCGCCGGCGTGTAGCTAAATTCTGACATACATATGTAGAACGTGTATGTAGTTTGTGATTAAACAAATTTATACTTAAAGTATAGGAAACATGGCTATTATATTCACCCCTATCATGGATTTCGATTACGTTCCCGCTCTACGCTCCGCCGGAGTCGAAATTAGGTATCATGCGTTGCGATTGGATTGAAAGAAGAAGAGGAAGAGCTATAACTCTTTCGAAATCAGCTGTTTGCTTTGAAATATGTGAAACTGGAACATAACAAAGCAAAAATACACAAATTACTGCTGTTCAAAGAAAATAAATAAAAGTAAAATTTTTATATTGTTATTATTTTTATTAAACGTAACTATGGAATCTTTATCCGCGGCGATATTACTGGTTGAGGAGGAGAGCAGCGCATCTCAGAATGCTGGGGTGAGAATTGAAAGGAGAAGATTACGAGATATGTGCGATCCCTTCCAGATGAATGACGGGCTGTAAGTAATTGCACGTGAAAATAGACATTTTTCTTACAATTTGTTTACTTATTTAGATTCAAAAAAACTTTCGTCTGAATAAGGACGCATTCAAGTATGTCCTAGATACGTTTGCGGAAGAAAAGACGGCAAGTAAATTTGATGCTACCTCTTTCCAAAAAGCCTGCACATCTTCCTTAGGACGCTGGTGGAAACCGTTGGCTATATCTAGCTTACTCTCCATCATATCTGCCAATTTTCCATATTGCTCTGGTGTTGTTGTTTTTGACCTGAAAGCATATCAAAAAACATCACTAAAACTGGAAATATCGTGTGTTTTACAACTTTTAAATACAAGTTTTACTTACATGCATGATAGGCAGAATTGTAAATTTCGAAGTTTAACTGATCGGGAACGGAACGCATGATACCAAAGTCGCCAAACGGAGAAAATTTCAATCCAAGTCGAAATGCGTGATAGGGGTGATTATCTCTTGATTTATCTTAAAATGAAAATTTTTGTTTTATTGTTCAAAAGAATTGTTATGATACGTAATACAAAATTTTTCCACAACAGTTGTTTCTTTTGGTCCACTCATTATCAAATATAATTTCCAATTTGGCCATGAATAAGTTAACTAAAACGCTTAAAAATATATTGCATATTTATTTATATCAAGAAGATATAATTAAATTTTTTGATAACAGCATTAAACTTCAATCTATAAACAAAATTGAAAATAGTGTTCATAAATATAGTACTATAATATATAAATAACTAGCTGACCCCGCAGCCGTTGTTCTGCGTGAAATTATGTATTTTGAAATGAAAAGAAAGTTAAATTTATCATTTAATTTTTTTTTCAATGTAACGCAGCTTTATAAACAACGTTTTTTAGTTTCTGTTCCGGTGTACAGAAAAGATGGTTTTCCAACTCGTGAGCACGCCACGACCGTGTGAAAAACATAGCATTTCCTTATTTATGCCGGAATACGTTTGAACTGCAATGGAAAATCGTTAGAACTCAAAGGAATTCGTAGAATCAAGCATTCTCCCCCTTGTATTCGGCGCATGAAGATTGCAAAACATAATAACGACGCATCCTACTTTGAGACGCAAATGATGCGGTGGCATACCAAGCCTGTCCAAAGAATTTAGAAATACCACTGGATAATTTACGGCGTCGTCTTCATTGTCAAGGCGATCGATCGATTTGTATAAGCGCAAGTCTCCCGGAATTTGACTTTGAATCTTCCAGTTTAAGTCAACAACATCGGTATTTTTGGCAACTAACATTGCGCATGCACTTAAGGAATCGTAGTTACGATAATTTAATGTCGGAACATTTGTGATGAGTTCATCTTTCGTGAATTGATATCGAGCCACCGGAAGTAAAATGTCTTTGGCAAAGTCGATGTTTATATCGAAAAGTATGCGAACTTCATTTTCATTCCAGCGATTAACGTGTTCCAGCAAATGTAATCGCTGGCTTACTTCTCCAAAACTTGCACACATCGAACCATTCACAGTAAGCAATGGCTCAAATATAGTTGAACCGCGTACATTAATCAATAGCAACCGAAGGTAGAAACAATCGTCGTTTTTCGGGTGGATTGTGTAAATTCGTCCTAATGCATTAGACACCTGGATGTCAATCTACTGGTTGGCCTTGCTTTCTGCGTAACTATTTCTTCGACGATGCATTCCATGTATAATATCAAGGTATTTCCGAATAGAGCAATGTTCTCACAAACGGATCACTGACGAAAGTTGAGAAAAAACTCGACAATGTTAATTTTGTTGCTGGCGATGTTTCCACTGGCTATACTGTATTCTCTGGGTTGAAATACACCTTTTGCCAATTCTCCAAATTAACTGCGAGACGCACAACAGTCGGAAAACGTTCTTGAATTGCAAAAGTAAATATCCTACAAAGCGCTTTATTGCAGTTCACGTATCGACCGTATCGTTCAAGACCAATAATCGCCATGTTGCTTCCTTTGGTGACGTACTTACAAACGTATTTTATCGATTTCACCAAACTGCAATACTAAACACTGATATGAGTTTTGAATATGAATTGGACAATAATGGTGAATATAGTACGATCAACTTCGATATTCACTCTTCTAAGTTGAATACTGAAAGTTCTGTTATCTGGTGAGCGACGCCGATAGAATTGATATCCATCATTTCCAGTTTGTGTTTCCGAAAGAAAAGCACGTGGATACTGTTTCGTGCATTTATTGTCAGACATACAAACCGAAAAGGGATTGTAGTGTCCGCAAGGTCCATGAACCATATTGGTTTCCACCACTTCATATAATACTGGATCTTTCTCTACATCAGGAATTTCCGGAGAAATGATTTCATTAATTTGATCTGGTGTAACCATCATCCACCATCCAAAGAAGAATGTGTGCGTGCCGAAAACCTCTATTTTGCCACTCAACAGAGTACATCTAGCATCCAACAGCACCATATGTACGTTGCTTCAAGATAAAGTCAATCAAACATCGCAACTGTTGTTTGAAAAGTCGTGCTGTGATGATCGCTTGCTGATTGACCTCGATCCATAATTCCGCACGTATGTCTCCGCATTCTGGGAGTACTTCTTGCCTTGCCTTGCCTTGGGCTGCCATACGTTTATGGCAAAACGAACGCCGACCGATATTAGGGCGACCTCTTCGTGGCTTCGTAACAAATTTGAATCTGCAATTGACCTCTTTGGGTGAAACACACGTAAAGTTTTCTCTGAATAATTTTCAATAATTTTTCATTTGAATAGCCGGAATAAAAAAGCAAGCGACCGAAATTAAACAAATCAAAATATTGAAAAACAAAAATTGAAAAAAAAAAAAATTGTATGGAAAAAAGTGACTATTTGGAATTATCCAATTTTATCGAGTTTTCATTGTTTTTAATATGTATTCTGCTATTCGGGGTGGAGACAAACCCAACGAATCAATAACCATGAAAATTGGTTCAGCAGATCTCGAGTTATAAGTGTTCGAACAAACCCGTCTTTGTTTTGTATACATACATATGTACATACATATATACATAGATGAGCATTTCATCAAACTGAATTCACCTCTATGAAATCACTTTTCGCTTGCAATTTTTACAATAGCCGTGAACATAAAACTACCAATAAAACACGGCTAATATATCGTTTCAAAATAATGTATTAAATCAAATTGAATTACTATAACTAACGAAAGCCGATAAAAGCTTAAGAAAATGCCGATATTCATGTTACTAAACTCAAGTCACATATGTCATTGCATCTTGCGTGGGTTGCAACTGTGCATACAACGCCATCTACTGGCAATACAGCATTTAAAATCATGTTCGTTTTTATTTCCTTTTTAAAATCGTATTTGAAAATTTATTTTCTTCATAATTTTTTTTCGGAAAATTTTCCAGAATTTTCTTAAGTATTCTCCTTGCGCCATCTACTGGCGATACAGCCTTTAAAATCATGTTCGTTTTTATTTCCTTTTTAAAATCGTTTTTGAAAATTTATTTTCTTCATATTTTTTTCGGAAAATTTTCCAGAATTTTCTTAAGTATTCTCCTTGTTTGGGTGGAGACCTGTCCGAATTGGTGGTAATCACCGAAACGGTCCAGGCGTTCTCCAGTTATAAGCGTAGTAACTAACATCACTTTCTTTTATATACTCGTATATCGTCACCTGAAATGCAAAATAACGTAACATCACTTTTCGTAGGTTTACAGGAGAAGCAAAAAACCGTATAAAAAGAAAACCATTTGAGATATTGAAACAAAATTTTCAAATCTGAATTAACATGAAACTATAAGTATATTTTAGAAAAAAAACAAAGACAAAATTTAACAAATTTTTGTAGTGGGTGTCTTACGTTATTTTGAATTTTCATTTCTGAAACAAAATAACGTATGATCAATCTAAATTTGTATTAAAATTAAAAATTTGAATATTAATCCTTTTTTTAATTTTAAATAAAAACAGTTTCAAGTTTTTCATATTTCATATTATTTTTATTATTAATATGTATATAAGTACTAGAAAAAATTTAAATATTTCAAGCTAAAATATGAGGATAATGTTTAATTATTATTTATTAAATAACTAATTATTCAAAAGGTATATTATCATAAAAGTAATAACAGTCTGCTGGAATTTAAGCTTCTAGGTCCTGCAGACGTTGCCATTTCTTCTTGGTTATTGTTTATCTTTGTAAAAGCATAGACTGCTGAATTCCTAAAAAAGCACGGGTCTGATCACTTGGATCATGGAGTCGCTAAACCGAACTCTGGCGGTTCCTTCTCTACCCATATACCGAGGGAGTTGTGGGTGGGAAGAAGCCGTTGGAGAAAAGGGACAGTGAGCTTCTTCACGGATGGGTCAAAGGTTGAGGGGTCTGCTGTCAGGAGCTCTCTATCAACTCCAGTAGATTTACTACCCCGAAGTGCAGTCTCCTTCAGAGAAGTGACCATGGACTCAGATATCAGGGCGGCGATTCCAGCCTTGAACTTATTAACAATGAGAGAATTCAGAGCTGATCGAAGACCTAACCTCGCTATCAATAGCATCGAGTGTCTTTGTGATAAGAATGATATGAGCGCCAGACCACAGCGGAATCGCAGGAAATATGAGCTAGCAAGAAGAGGCACTCTAGAACCGCTATCGGTAGAATGGGAGCGGATCTGTGCTCCCGTATCTTATTCTATTATTGAATAGCTGGGCGTCGCGAAAGCTTGGTCAGCGATGGGCCACAATTTTTACACACGCTGTCGTCATTGCCCTATTGGCTTCTACGCAGTAAGGCTGGGAATCCTACCAGACGCCATATGCAGAAGCTGTATGGAAGAAGATTAGGTGGAAACAACTCAACACTTCCTTCTTGGGTGTCTTGCGTTAGGGAGGTCAAGACTTAATCACTTGGGGGCGCATACCTTCAGATATCCCACCAAACTGGCGGGAAGCGTTTTGTTAATTTATAAGTTCGAACACAGGGATTCTTCTTTTCTATGACGTCACAAAGGGCTACATATGTATATGTATATAAAGGGTGATTTTTTAAGAGCTTGATAACTTTTTTAAAAAAAAAAACGCATAAAATTTGCAAAATCTCATCGGTTCTTTATTTGAAACGTTAGATTGGTTCATGACATTTACTTTTTGAAGATAATTTCATTTAAATGTTGACCGCGGCTGCGTCTTAGGTGGTCCATTCGGAAAGTCCAATTTTGGGCAACTTTTTCGAGCATTTCGGCCGGAATAGCCCGAATTTCTTCGGAAATGTTGTCTTCCAAAGCTGGAATAGTTGCTGGCTTATTTCTGTAGACTTTAGACTTGACGTAGCCCCACAAAAAATAGTCTAAAGGCGTTAAATCGCATGATCTTGGTGGCCAACTTACGGGTCCATTTCTTGAGATGAATTGTTGTCCGAAGTTTTCCCTCAAAATGGCCATAGAATCGCGAGCTGTGTGGCATGTAGCGCCATCTTGTTGAAACCACATGTCAACCAAGTTCAGTTCTTCCATTTTTGGCAACAAAAAGTTTGTTAGCATCGAACGATAGCGATCGCCATTCACCGTAACGTTGCGTCCAACAGCATCTTTGAAAAAATACGGTCCAATGATTCCACCAGCGTACAAACCACACCAAACAGTGCATTTTTCGGGATGCATGGGCAGTTCTTGAACGGCTTCTGGTTGCTCTTCACCCCAAATGCGGCAATTTTGCTTATTTACGTAGCCATTCAACCAGAAATGAGCCTCATCGCTGAACAAAATTTGTCGGACGTAAAGCGCGAAACACATTTCGAACCGAACACTGATTTTGGTAATAAAATTCAATGATTTGCAAGCGTTGCTCGTTAGTAAGTCTATTCATGATGAAATGTCAAAGCATACTGAGCATCTTTCTCTTTGACACCATGTCTGAAATCCCACGTGATCTGTCAAATACTAATGCATGAAAATCCTAACCTCAAAAAAATCACCCGTTAGTAGTCCACGTCCGATCAACCATGTAGCCTAAACTAACCAAAGCACATTGAACTTAATCACTAAAAATAAACATAAACAATAAATGAAGGCTAACTTCGATATAAAAAAACAAACACTCTGTTATATTTACATACATGAGTGATGATACGTTATTTTGTTTAACGAAATCAAGCACTTGATGATACGTTTTTTTTGAATTTTTAATACAGCTTGGGTATTTTTGATCTCAGAAGCTTAAAATTTATGACACATATGTAATATGACATGGTGAATCGTAATCAGTAAAAAACTCAATTTTGAATTTTTTGATGATACGTTATTTTGCATTTCAGGTGACAATATGTATATGTAGATTCAGCATAAACATATGATATTACAGAGTTGTATTTATTAGTACAAAGGGTCGCTCTTTCTGTACTTCAACAGGGTGCCACGCGAATTTAATATTTAAGTCACGTTGGGACATTTTAAAAATGTTCCTATATTACTAGAGAAAAGAACCAGTCGGTTTCAGTGGAAGAATTGAACTGAATTTTCCAATTTTTTGATTAATGAAATGAATTTGCAATTTTTTTAATTATTTGAATTCTGACATTAATAACATCGGAGTTTATTAATTCTGAAGAAATATTGTGAAAAAGTGATTCTGGAGGGTTATTCATTTAATATATGTAATTACTCCCTTTTTATACTCTTGCAACCAGTTGCTACAGAGTATTATAGTTTTGTTCACCTAACGGTTTTACGTATCTCTTAAAATTAAGCGAAATAGATATAGGGTTATTTATTTTACATAACCAGGGTAACGAGAAAAGTTGAAATTAGGTTGACTATCGGCCTGTCCGTCCGTCCATCCATCGGTGCAAGGTGTAACTTGAATAAGAATTGATATATCTTGATGAAACTTGGTAAGCAGGTTCCTTAGTACCAAGTTCCACCGCCGAGAAGGTATGAGAGAGCTTTATGCGAGCTAGTGTGAAAAATTAGACGGTAGGCGTGGCACTCTTCACTTTTGAGTGAAATTTCATATCTCGGGACCCGACCGACCGATGCCGACCAAATTTAGTACAAGGCATTCTTATTAAATTCCTGTCACATTGTGAAAATGTACAACACCTACTTCCCTTACACCAGAATTTCAAATTCCACTTGATTCGTTCAGTTTCCACAAATCAAGAAGGAATTATTACAACGGGATACAACTTTGCACGAATATTAGTGTGTACACCTTATGAGTAAACATATTTTTTAAATCCAATAAAAACTGTTCAAAACTTAAGGTACCGAATATTTAGACCCCGGTACCTATTGTTGACTTTTGATCGAAAATGTTTGTCAATATGTGATATCTTCTTCCTCTTAATTGGCGTAGACACCGCTTACGCGATTATAGCCGAGTTAACAACAGTGCGCCTGTCGTTTCTTCTTTTCGCTACGTGGCGCCAATTGGACCATAAATCTTTCGCAGAACTTTTCTCTCGAGAACTCGCAACACCGACTCATCAGTTGTTGTCATCATGCAAGCCTCTGCACCATATAATAGGACGTAAATTAAGAGTAACTTATAGAGTTTGGTTTTTATTCGTCGAGAGAGGACTTTACTTCTCAACTGTCTACTCAGTCCGAAATAGCACCTATTGGCAAGAGTTATCCTGCGTTAGATTTCCAGGCTGACATTGTTGGTGGTGTTTACACTGGTTCCCAAATATACGAAACTATTTACAACTTAAAAGTTATGATTCTCAACAGTGACGTGAGTGCCAAGTCGCGAGTGCGACGACTGTTTGTTTGATGACAGGAGATATTTCGTCTTGCCCTCGTTCACTGTCAGACCCATCTGCTTTGCTTCCTTTTCCAGTTTGAAGAAAGCAGAACTAACGGCGCGGGTTTTGAGGCCGATGATATCAATATCATCGACATACTTCAGCAGCTGTACACTCTTATAGAAGATGGTACCTTCTCTATTTAGTTCTGCAGCTCGAATCGAACGGCTCGGAGAGGTCATTCCTGTTCCTGACGGAGCTTTTGGTGTTGCTCAACGTTAGTTTACACAGCCATATTAGTTTTGCGGGGATACCAAATTCAGACAACGCGGCATAGAGGCAGCTCCTTTTCGTGCTGTCGAAAGCAGCTTTGAAATCGACGAAGAGGTGGTGTGTGTCGATTCTTCTTTCACGGGTCTTTTCCAAAATTTGACGCATGATGAATATCTGATCGGTTGTTGATTTTCCAGATTTAAAGCCACACTGATAAGGTTCAATCAGTTTGTTGACGGTGGGCTTTAATCTTTCACACAATACGCTCGATAGAACCTTATACGCTGTTAAGGAGGCTTATCCCACGGTAGTTGGCGCAGATTGTGGGGTCTCTCTTTTTGTGGATTGGGCGGAGCACACTTAAATTCCATCGTATGTGTTATATATAACTGAAATTAAGGGATAATGCTTCTCTTTTAATGGTATGTCAAAAATGAATCATTGGTTCAATCGGACCAATACTTTCCTTAGCTCCCATATCCAGGTGACTTTGTACCGCATATATCGGCCGATAGTTGAGTTATCCCAAAAAAGTTAGTATCTTCGTTGGTAGGTAGGAAGAGCAGCTCTGTTGTATGTCGGGCTTAATTATCACTAACTATGCCATTTTGGTGCACTAGTCGTAGACCTTTATGTTATTGCTATCACTTTTCATCTTCTCTTTCAAACAATTTTGTGGCTTCGATGAAGCTACTAATGTACAATAATCTTTTTGTAGACATCCATTCAAAGTTTGGTGCTTGATGAATTCCAAGTGTTCTGTGTCGGATCTGCGATAGGGCTGAATGCCCAGCCCAGAGAAAGTGAAAAACCTACTAGTTCGCAGTATTGGCAGATGTTGTTGTAGGGCAATCCATTTTGGAGGCATGTTCTCCAAATGGCCAATTCCCTGTTATTTTTTTGTTTTTTTTTTTTTAAGTAGGAGGAAGCATCGAAAGTCGGAGTACGGGACTTTAACTCGTTAAACTTAACCTTTTCCCTTCTCATGTCTCTCCCACGGGACCACTAGACAAGGTATTACTTCATGGGAGAGAAGAAGACATTTAAGTCTCCTCTATTGTACGGACTGAGTGATGCCTAATGTGTTGTAAATGTATCAGTCTTGCCATAATTAGAGCTGACGCTTCTCTGACAGTTTTCCAATTTACAAAGGACTCACACATATGTAAGTGCAGTCAAATTTTCTATCATCTCCTAGTGTGGTCTTCAGCTTTCCCTTATAATTGAAAACCTAGGGCAATGAAAGAGTACGTGTTAATAGTATTCTATACACTCTGTACACGTCGACAATATGGACTAAAATCATGACGATATTTAAATAGGTAGCTTTAAAAGCACCCCTGGCCACCGGGTATTTTGGTCAGGTAGAAATCTAGGTCCCCATGTTGTCTATCCACGAATGTATGTCCGGAATGAGTCTGTGAGTCCACCATCCTTCGGATGAAGTTTGCCACCGTTGCTGCCACATTGCGAAGCTTTTGATTCTCTTCTCTCTTTTTGGCTACGTTAAACGTCGCTTGTAGGTTATATATTCGCGCGAATTCGTCTCCCTGGATGTCAATCGGTGCCATATCGGCTAACACCTCAACAGCGTTATTTGATATGGTTCGGAAAGCACTTATCACGCGTATTACAGAAAGCCTTAGTGCATAGGCACTAATTGGTCTAGCATATGATTTTATGTCTAGCGATTGTACCCATATTGGAACAGCATACAGTATAACTGAACTCATTACTTTGGTTATTAAAAATAGCCGGGTGGAACGCACACAGCCTTTATTCGCCATCATCCTAAATAAAGCATTATAGATTTTATTGGCTTTACGCGTCGTATTTTCCAAGAGTTCCTTGAATTTGAGTCTTGAGTCCATTATTACACTAAGGCACTTTAACTGTGGCTGTGAAGTAATGTCACACTCTCCTATTGTGAGGGATATCCTTTCTTCAATTTTGTTTAGCCACTGCTACCACTATGAGAAGTTAAAATAGCAGTTAGTATGTATATACTGTTCCTGGACCTATTTAATAAGTCGTTAGTTCTTTTCTTGTCATATGTTGTCCATATCTGTTTAGTTATATTGCATTTTGTTATATTTTTCCATCTATTGTTTGCTAATTGTTAAAACTGTATAATGAGCTCTCCTGATCGATCCTATCAGGCTTGATATCCACTCTGCCTCTGTTTAGCAAAGTTCCTGCCTTTACCAACTAGTCTGCTTTTTTGTTGCCGAAAATGTTCCTGTGGCCGGGACCCCAGTCTAGGTGGTAGACGTATAGAGAGAGATATCCAGATCGTCGGAATATACTGCAGTACCTACCCCGCAGTTCATTTTGGACCTGTCGGTATAAAGTGAGATGATATCTTCCTCTCCTTTTATACACCTTCTTCATTCACGTCTAGATGGTATCCTCACCTAGAAACGTCTATTGAAATCCAGCATTGGAAGAATGTAGTCTGATTTATTAACGTTTACACTGAGTTGGTTTATGATATCATTATGTCCATAGTTCTTCTGATTCCAGCCTCCCAATGTTTCTGTTCTTATTGCAGAACATGTTACTATTTGGTGAATATAGATGTCAATGGGTAGCTGTGGTAATCGCGTCAGTCGGACATGACTTGATTTCACCAGTAACACTTGCACCTGCTGCTCTTTGTCCTCCATTTAATTTGCCGATGTTGTATTGTTTCTTCAGCGCTGACCACCATACCAGTGCTCAATATGTAAGTATAGGTTTTATGACAGCCGTATACATCCCCATGATTACACTAGGTTTAAGGCCCCAATTCTTGCTGACGATTCTCTTGCAAGTGTAGTAGGCCACATATACTTTATTTATTCTTTTTTTAATATTTATTTTCCAGGACAGTTTGGTGTCAATCTCCACCCATAAGTATTTAGGGGAATAGAGACAGTATGGTACACCGTGTCGTTTACGTCATCATGTGTCAGAGTGCTTACTTTTACATTATTAAAGGCTCCCTCTATATCAATAAATGCAGCTATTGCATATTGTTTGTAATGTAGTGATTTTCAATTACACTTATTACATAGTGAATGGCAGTTTCGATTGATCTGCCCTTAATGTATGCATATTGAGACTTCGATAACGTATCCGCCATTAATCTTATATTTAAGACCATTTGCCTTTCCAGTACCTTCAGCATAAAGGATGTGAGGCTTATAGGTCTAATATCCTTAGCATTATCGTGTGTTCTTCCGCCTGGTGCTGGCAGGAACACCACTTTAATTTTTTTCCAACTTCTTGGGATGTAAGACAGTTGAATGCTCGCTTTGTATATATTTTCCAGCTTTGAACTATTGGGTTTTCCAGCTTTTGCAGCATTATTGGCATAATCCCATCGGGATCTGTCGTTTTAAATGGTAAACAACTGCTTATGGCGGATTTAATTTTTCTTTTGTCTACTATCAAGCTCAGGTAGTCAGCTGGGTTTGCCAGTGGTTCTGGTTGAACCTCTGTTGTTGCTGTCTGCTAACACCCAGGGAAACGCGTTTTAATAAGTACCTCTAGAGATCCTTCTGCAGAGGAGGTCCAAGCATTTCCTTCAGCCTTTATTTAGACAATATTGGTGTGCTCTTTGGGAGCATTTTACTTAGCCTAACGGATTCTCTGCAACTTTTTTATCGATGTGCAGAAAGATCGCCACGAGTCAGTTTTGGTTTTTCTAATTGCTTTTTTTTTTTTTTTTTGTATCTTTTCATGATATCTTTGTAGAGTTGAATTTCTGAAACTCTCATTGAAAGCTTTCCTTAGTTGTGTTGTCAGGTTCTTACAGAGTCCGGCACTCGAAGTGTAACCAATTAAAAAAGCCATAAATCCGGTTTGGAAAATTATTTTAAAGTACAAAATGTGTGAAAATAATCGTAAATTCAGGACCAATTCACTTTTGCTCGCTATGACCAACTTTTGTCTTAACTATGGCCTTGAGACGGTCAAAAAACGAATCACAAGCTGCCCGAATGTGACTTGCCGGTATTTTGGCCCACTCACGGACAATGGCTTCCTTCAGCATCTCGAGACTGGTGTATTTTTTTTACTTCGGAACTTGCTCTCCAAAATGGCCCAGAGAGAATAATTCATTGGATTCGCATCTGGTGAATTCGAAAGCCATTGTGTGGTCGTAATGCAGTTTGGAACGTTGTTTTTCAGCCATTCTTGGTTCACGCGCGACTTTCGTAAATAATTCCGAACGGTTTAAATTTTTATTTAAAAATTCTTTATTGTTGAACTTTTCATTTTAGTTGGTTCTTAAGAACTAGCTACATTCTTTAAAAACTACTTATATTTATATGGTTCTTAAATTTTCAAACGCAGACTCAGCAGAACGTCAGTTGAACTCATTCATATGTTTGTGAAATCAATTAAGTCAACGAAATCGATCGTTGCACCAAAATTATTAATATAAACAAAAACGGAAGTATCGGATTACTATTGCAGTGGTCAATAAATTTTGGCTGTTGTATACAAAACAAAATTAATTAGGTTACAACGTTGCTGTGCAAGCAAACAATTGAATTTGTAAGTTCGGAAATCAATACATTTGATCGGTCTGCAGTTTCATTGTATGAACAACTGAAACTGTTTGTTTGTCATTTGCCCCATTTTATTGAAAGCGAGTTGAACGACTCTCCTGAGTTTTTATAATAAATTCTGTTTTCTTATTTTTACTTTTTTTTGTAATAATAAAGAAATGTGAGTATTGTTATAAAAGTTATGCACTGCAAGCTAAAGCAAGTCCGCTAGAAGTGTAATTAATTTTTTTATGAAATCTAAGTTCTTCAATTTTTTCTATATTTTTAATTTGGTTTGCAATGAGTTCATCAAACGTTAACTGAGTTTTTGTATTATTAATGAAGAAAGTGCCAGGCATTGTGAAACTTTCATGGAATTCATTATTATAGTTGTAAAAGATTATTCCATTTATTTCTATTTTACAATTATGGAACGTGATTAAAGCATTACCTTTAATGTTAATTGTCTTTCATAACATGTATTATTAACTACTGAATTGACATGGTTTTTCAAAATTAGCAAGCCTGGTCGTATTTCTTTAGTTTCTAACTTATGATTTTTGATTCTTAAACAAGTTTTTGTGAATACACATAATTGTGATATTTTTAAATTTTCTAATAAAGATTCATTGTTATAATCATACATAGTTCCATTAATTTTTATAACTTCTTGGGTTTCAAACAAAAGTTCTTCATGTTGGTAATTTGGTATTGGTATAAGTAACGATCTTTTTACTTTAATTATTTCGTTTGGTATTTGTATAACAAAAATTATTTCATTATTTTTATATTGAGCTGTGCTAACTTTAATATTTTGTATTTTATATAAATCTATATTATAACGAACTATTTCTTCTCCAGTTAATATATTGTTATTCAGTACATTCATTTTTGCAGACATAAGGTTGTTTTGTATGTATGTATATGTGTTCAACATTGTCTAATAAAATTTTAATTTTTAACAAGGTATCAAGATACATTATTTTTCTTTCTAATTGTTGATCACTTGCAGCGATTTCATTAAAATTTCTTGTAAATTTTTCCCTATCTTCATTTATAGCTTCTTTAAGTTTTGCAATTGTTATATTAAATACGTTATTTATTTCTATATTTTGGCTTGAATTTTCTATTAGTGCATGGTTATTCTCGGCTATTGTTTGAAGATGTTGTTCTATTTCTTTTCTGTCGCTATCGTCCATTGTACCATATAGCCATTTCGTACCTGATCCTATGATATTAATTAATCCTCTTCGTCGTCTATGTGGGTTAATAGTTATTAATTTCGATTTAACCTTATTTAATTCTTGTATCAAAAAATGTTTTTCCTCATTATCTGTAATTTGTTCAATATCATGTTCAAGAGTTTCAGTAACGTTAATAATTTCTAACGGGTTGATAATATGTAGTATTGTGGTGTAATTCACTGTTATCTTTGCGTCTTCAAGAGAAATTTCAGTAAAACCGTTTGTACAATTAACGTTTTCCATCATTAGGGACGTCATTAGTGTTGTAATCGTCAGTATTGATTTTACCTGAAAATTTGGTAGTTCTTTTAATATTAGTTGTGTGAATGTTGTCGATTGCCATTTTTTTGTATCTGGGTTCCTGTTTGTGTCTAACAGCTTTATAGTTTTTTTACATATCCCTCCCTGTCGGTGTGTTGATAATTTTCTCTTCTAGTGTTAAGCTTTTCGATTTGTTTTTCTTTTACTGTTTTAAGACGTTAAAATATTTAATTTTTATCATAATTACCGTTTGCAATATCTATTGGCTTTTTCCCTGTCGTTGAATGTATGGATTTGTTATACCATTAGGTGCATTTATATACTTTTTCCTGAACTGACAATTGCGGCGTTTCTATTTCTATTATTCTAAACCGTTCGCCTAAAGTATTATGAAATCTTTCGATGTTAGCATTGCCAGTGTGAGAATTAGGTTTTATAAAATGAATTTCTATTTCTTCTCTTCTAAGGAAATCCTTTACATTAGTTGAGTTAAATTCATTATCGGCAATTATGCGTTTTGACTTTGGTTTTAAGGAAAAATATAAACGAATTTTTTCTATTATAGTTATGCTGGTTCTGTCTTCTAAATAAATTGCAGTAGCTAATTTAGAAAATTTATCTTTGAACGTCAAGAAACTGTGCTTTTTTATGACATATGTGTCCATATGCATTATTTCATTTGTATCTGTAGCTTTTTCTGTTAAAAAATATTTTGGTTTAATTGATCGTCTATCGTATTTGGCTCTACAATAAACATCGCAATTATTAATGTATTTTTGGATAAGTTGTTTTAGATTTTTATAGTAAACTAGAGGACCCGCCTACGTTTTACTGTGGCTGATACATAGGTAGTACTACTAATACCATCTATATGATTTCTATTAGTTAGATTATAAGTATTAGTTAAGGAATAATCGCATTTTTGATGAAGCAACAAAAATGAATCAAAAAGCATTTCGTGCGTTAAGAAAGAATTGGTTTTTGGGGTAAAAATACTATTGAATTTGGGCTGTGCATCAGTGAAATCAATCGACTCCAATCGATTGTCAGCCTGGTGGACTGCATATTAAAAAAAATCATCTGGCAAGGTTATGGCATCAGTCTTTTGGGATGCCCGTGGTATATTATTCATCGAATGATAAATGAGCCAGTTTTAATTCATTGCATTGTGTATTTGATTGCAGTTCTATTCTACCATTCCCAATATTTAGCAATTTTATTATTTTTCAGGAAGGATCACTTTGAAATTGTACGCATATATGTATTCATCGTTCCCGTTTAAATATTGTATTGCTCTGTGCAATGCTTCGAAAAAATTTCTGTATATCTCAAATTTTTTATCAACACTTCAGTTATGCCGCTATTTTTTTATGCCAGACCTTTTGCAATTTTAAATTGCCTGTTAAGATACCCCCTCCAATAGTTAGCAGGTATGAAAAAAATGTTATAGCTACCCATAGATGTATTGAATCACCGCATTTATTACTTAGGAACGAACTCTGTCCTCAATATAAAAACTTGATCCACAGATGTCGTCTTTTACTTTGGCATCGTTTTGTTTAACCCTCGTCGAGACCAACGGGTCTGGCCAGGCATATTTTGTTTTTAAATGTTATTTAAATATATTTAGAGTGTAGCAAACGACTTGCGCTTCCAGGTAGCTTCCTAGAATTTTATTGTCTATAGAATTCAGAAAAAAAAGTTCAAGGATATCGTATAGAAAAGGACGAAAAAAGGATATTATAATATTACACCTTAGTCGAGACCAATGGTGCTTGGCTAGACCCCATATATTTTGTATGAAAATATATGAACTTTGGTATGTTTCTATCACTTCGAACGGTTGATTTATCTGTTTTCATGTTCGTTACATGTCCAAATTGGTTTTTATGTTTATCTAGGTCAAATACTTTAGCCGCTAGAGCGTTTTAAAGGTTAAGAAAAATGTAATTTTTCTCAAAATGTTACATTTTTTGTGAACGCTATTGCCACGCCCCTGGTAGGGATAGAGGGGAGGTTGAGGGCTTTCTTGAAAGCACCAGGGGTGAACTAACTCGCAAAATGATTTTGGACACCGCCCGCCCGGCTCCATACCCCGCCCCCCCAACTGTAGTGAAACAAAGGGGGGGGACTTGGTGAAAACCCATTTTCGCCTATTGCCACCCCCCCGGTGGGGCCTTGGAAGCGAATTATATATTTCCTGAAAGCTCTTTAAATTACCTAACCGGTGCAATTTATTTGACCTACTTATGTCAAATACTTTAGCCGCTAGAGCGTTTTAAAAGGTTAAGAAAAAATGCATTTTTTCTCAAAATGTTTCATTTTTTGTGAACGTTATTGCCACGCCAAGCGTGAAAAAGGCAGTCAATTTGATTTCAATCAAATCGAGAGGTAAGAAATTTCAAAAATGTATCTATATTGTACATATATGAGCATAAATACAACACGTATTTCCATACAAATGTATGTAAACACATAGGGGCCTAGCCAAGCACCATTGGTCTCGACTAAGTGTATCAGACCGTTGGTCTCGACGAGGGTTAATACACGTTTACGCCAATTTAAGGTTTGAATATTGGATACTGCGATGGTAGCGCCATCTATCGGTCAAACATTCCAAAATTAGCAATTGATTAAAAATGAAAAAATAATTTAAAAAACATTTTCCAGTGGACCAAATTGTAAATCTAAACCATTCTCGAATCTCCTTGAACATACACACAAAATTTCATCAAAATCGGGCCATCCGTTTAGGAGCAGTTCAAATGCAAACACACGGTCAGAAGATTTATATATATAAAGATTAAATTTTTTAGTCCTTGATAATTTTCATTAATCCTGCCATGCCCTGTCTCCTCTTTGTGATACTTTTTAATATATCTAAATGTTTCTTCTTCATTTCTCATGTCTTTCGCATGATATGTGCATCTGTAAAATTTTATGGTATTACTGAACATTTCTATTAGTTTTAATTCAACAATATTATAATCGCTGTCCGAGATACCTGAGTATATGCCTACTTTTCCCGTTTTAATAAATCTTCTAAAAATATCGCTCATAAATCCACTTTTTATGTCGTCTAAACTTATATATATTTTTCGTTTATTTCCAATTATTTCAATTTCTCTGGTTTTACTTTCTGTTAAGATAATTTGTGTATGAAAACGGTTCACAACTGTGTATAATATAACAAAGTGGTCATTACTTTCTTCTTGTTGAGAATGTATAGTTGCACATGTACTCATATTGTCTACTTCGTTTTCTCTTGTGCCAATGATTTCTGGATTTTCAGATTCTATTGTTAAAATTTCTCCGGTATCGGCGTTTAATCGACTAAGAAAATCAGCTAATGTATTTTCTTTTACTTTAATATAGCCAATGTTAATATCATTTTCACCTAGTTTAAGCAGCCAGCGTTGCAACCTGGGGTTTATATCTTTCCCTTTATATATTGTTTGCAACCATTTAAGTGGCTGATGATCAGTCATAAGGTCAAAATTTCTGCCATATACATATGGTCTGAAATAATTAATGCCCCATACGATAGCCAAGAGCTCTTTTTCTGTGGTGGAATATTTTTTTCATGTTCATTTAGTGTTCTACTAGCATAGCATATTGGATGATTTTCCTGCGTTAAAACTGCGCCAATTGCAACTTCACTTGCATCTGTACACAATTTAAATTTTTTCTTAAAATCGGGGTAACGAAGAATTGGTGTGTCAATTAGAAGTCGTTTTAACTTATAGAAAGCATCTATATATTGTGGGTCCTTTTTTCTTAACTTAACATCCTTTTTTAAATACTTTGTCGTTCCATGTGCAATTTTCGCATAGTCTTTTATGAATTTTCTGTAGTATCCGGTGACACCAAGAAAGGACTTAATTTGTTTAGAGGTTTCGGGTAACTTTATATTTTGGATTACTGCTATTTTGTTTGGGTTGGGCTTGATCCCATCAGTGGTTAGAATATTCTGTGGATTTAGCAAAGAAATTACATTTGTCGATTTGAATTTTTAAATTATGTTTTCGTAGCGCATTGAAAATTTTCTGGATATTTTGTTCATGTTCTTGTATTGTGCTACTAAATATTAGGATGTCGTCTAAATAAACAACACACGTTTTATTTATGTAGTCTCTTAATACAGAATTAATGAGCCTCTGAAATGTGGAAGAGGCGTTTTTGAGTCTAAAAGGCATTCGGACAAATTCATAGTGTCCTAGGGGTGTGGAAAAAGCTGTTTTTTCTGTCTTCTTCTTTAATGAGAATTTGGTGGAAACCCTTTGCAAGATCAATTGTTGTAAAGTATTGTGCACGGCCCAATTTTTCCAACATATTGTTACGAATTTACTCCTTGCTAGTTTTACTTTACTGGGTTCGTATCTCTGGATTGACAAATAAAACCAATAACTGTTTAATTTAATTCAACAACTCTTTATTTTACAACTCGTCTACACTATAGCAGTTTACTCTTAGCACTGGTTGATTACGTTGACGCTGCCACGGCTTATATAGCCACGCACTTCTCGCTGATGCCGACGTGTCCTTCTAGAATATTGCGTCTGAAATTACCAGAACATAATGCTATACGGCGCCAGACGCAACTATTGTTCAGACAAGCAGACAGCCGCGGCGCCAGATGTCTACAACAAGACAAATGCTATTCCATATACCTACAGCTATTGTTCATAATAAGGGATGCATATAGCAATACAAATACAACTTAATACTACTTTTGTAACACTGCCCTCCACTAAAGCCTAATCGTCCCGATTAGGCACAAATCCTCTTGAACCAAATGGGGCGAGCCTCTCCAAATGTACTACTTTCATTTTACATCGTGCTTTTCCATTTCTTTGTATGCGGTATACCACGTCATTAAGTCGTTTCATCACCATATAGGGTCCTTCCCAGGCTGTCTGCAATTTCGGGGACAAGCCTTTCTTTCGAAGTGGATTGTACAACAGGACCAGATCACCTTTTCAAAACCCTTTGAATTTGCCGCTTGATCGAACCGGTCCTTCATCTTATTGCTCATCAGATGCGTATGCTGTCTTACCATTAGATGCAATTCATTCATTTCTTCCTTTAAGGCAGAACAATAATCTCCATCATTTCTTACAGTTGTAGGATTCGTTCTAATCTTAAGATCAGCAGGGAGTCGCAGATCAGATCCGAAAATAATCTTTGCTGGCGTGTAACCAGTTGTCTCGTGCTTCGCTGAACGATACACCAGCAGGAACATCTGGATGCGCTTGTCCCAATTCCGTTGATCTTTATCAACGATTTTCCGCAGATGTTCTTCGAGCGTTCGGTTGAATCTCTCTACCATCCCATCTGATTGTGGGTGTAACGCTGTTGTCCGTGTCTTGTGGATGCCCAATAATGTACAGACTTCTTGGAAAATGAAAGATTCGAAATTCCTGCCTTGGTCTGAGTGTAATTCGACGGGCACTCCGAACCTTGTTATCCAATTTTCTACAAACGCTTCGGCTACTGTCTTCGCTTCTTGGTTTGGTAAGGCATATACTTCTGGCCATTTACTGAAATAGTCCATGACAACCAGTAGATATTTGTTTCCGGCCGTACTGGTTGGGAACGGACCTGCAACATCCATTGCGACTCGTTCAAATGGTGATCCCACGTTGTACTGTTGCAGCCTACCGCGACTTTTGACTTTAGGACCTTTAGCTGCCATGCACTCTACGCAATTACTTATCCATTCTGCTATGGAATCTCGACAACCGATCCAGTAGAACCGTTGTTTAATCTTCTCTATAGTTTTTGTAATCCCAAGGTGCCCTCCACTAGGTCCATTGTGATATTCTTTCAATACATTCGGGATCATGGACTTCGGTACTATGATCAGCAGACGAGACTGTTTGCCATCTTCGCTTTCCCAGGTACGATGAAGGTATCCATTAATGAGGTTTATGCTGTTCCATTGGGCCCAATATGCTTTTGCAGTTGGACTCTCGCTACTTATTTGTTTCTTTGGTGGTCGTACCCCATTTTCTTTGGCCATTACCAGATTTGCAAGATCAGGGTCCTCCAGCTGATTGATTCTGATGCGGTGAGGAGTCCAATCATCTTCAGGTTCTATATTCAGTAATCGCACGTCGATTATACCTTCTTTTCCTTCTGATTTGGAGCAATGTTTACATTCCAGTGGACAAGGGCGACGTGATAATGCATCCGCATTTTTGTGGTGAAACCCCTTTCGATGTTCTGTTGGTTGTTTCCGTTTTGATGGGTTTACCTTTATATTGCAATTTCGGGCAAAGTGGCCCGTTTTCCCGCAGTTGAAACATCTGCCTGTTGTATTTACTCGCTGTGCAGCAATTGTCTTCAGAGTCTTCAATATTTCTTCCATTAGCGCCGGTTGTTCCACTTCAACCCTTTGTACTTTGTGTGCTGGTTTACTTAGTAGCGAAGCTGTTTCCTGTGTGAGGGCGTGCGAAACCATTTCAGCAATGCATATGTGGCGCGTTTGGTGTCCACATCACGAATTCCATTTATGAAACTTTGAATTTTCACCCTCTCAATGTAATCCACAGGTGCATCTGCATTTGCCAAATGAGCCAGTCGTTCTATTTCAGTTGCGAACTCTTGCAATGACTCGTTCATTTTCTGACCCCTATTTTGCAGTTCGATCTGGTATGTTTGTTTCCGGTGCTCACTACCATATCGTCTTTCTATCGCACTCATCAATGCCTCATAGTTGTCCCGTTCCCAGTCTGGAATAGTCTGAAGGATTTCTGCCGCAGGCCCTTTCAATGATACAAACAAGGACGCTACTTTGTCCGCTGCATTCCAGTTATTGGCCGTTGCTGTCTTTTCAAACTGAAGTTTGAAAATTTGAAATGGGATACTTCCATCGAATGTGGGTGCCTTCAATCTTGGATTATTTGTTGATGGTGCAGGGCCATGCAGTTGCAGTTCTCGCATCCGATTACTCAATTGAAGAACTTCTGATTTCAAATTTTCTTCGTCATTTTTTAACGTGCTTAATTCGTCTTCCAATTTTGAAAATTTCTGTTGCACTTGTGTATTATTTTCTGTAATCTGTTGTACCAAACGCTTTTCTAGCTGCGTATTTTTTTCAGTCATTTGTATTGTAAGGCAAGACTTTAACTGTGATGTATTTTCAGCTATTATTTGCTTCATAGCCACTAACAGCATGTTCGTGTCTACACTTGATGATGTTCGTTGTTCTTCTACTTTTTCTTCTACCTTTGTAGAAGTTTCTGGCCCATCAAATTCGAACACGTCCACATTAATTCCATCCGCTTTCATTGCTTCACGTAATCGTGCCTGCAGATCCGCCTTTTGCCCGCTTATCGGCAAATTACGCTCCACCAGTTCCTTTTTTAATTTCTGAATTCTCAATTTTCCGAATTTAACCATCTTGAATTTGGATTATTTGACAATCCCACTTCTGACACCAATTGTTACGAATTTACTCCTTGCTAGTTTTACTTTACTGGGTTCGTATCTCTGGATTGACAAATAAAACCAATAACTGTTTAATTTAATTCAACAACTCTTTATTTTACAACTCGTCTACACTATAGCAGTTTACTCTTAGCACTGGTTGATTACGTTGGCGCTGCCACGGCTTATATAGCCACGCACTTCTCGCTGATGCCGACGTGTCCTTCTAGAATATTGCGTCTTGAAATTACCAGAACATTATGCTATAACTATTGTTCAGACAAGCAGACAGCCGCGGCGCCAGATGTCTACAACAAGACAAATGCTATTCCATATACCTACAGCTATTGTTCATAATAAGGGATGCATATAGCAATACAAATACAACTTAACCCTTCGTTGCATGATTTAATTTCCAAAAAATTGTTTTGAATCATATTTTTAATGTGGGCTATTGTAAGATGACAAATTTTAAGTTTTAAGATTGCCGTGTTTCTAGCAACAGAGTTACGTAACATTGCATATATGCAATATCATGCAGCAAATCTAATAAATTTACAAGGAAGTTACTAAAGGGATATTTTATTGAAAAAAAAGTGGACAGATTCGTTACTTTTACAATAAATTTCAGTTTATTCTATATGAAATTTTTTTAAACAATTTCTTGATTTTCCGAAACATAAATTAATTTCACGTGTTTGCACCTAACATACGACGTATATCCGTCACAACTTGATAATTTGCAAGTGACTCGAGTGTTCACCCATGTTGGCCAGTGGATCCATGTGGTTTAACCGCACTTCATTTTCAGTGAAGGGACCACTTCTCTGGTGCATTCTTTAGAAATAAAGTATAAGGATTATACTTATATGTCCCTATAAAGAATCTAGGAAATCAACACCCCCCATGAATTTGTTATACTTTGAACGATTGGGCAAGCGACCATTATTTTCCGTCCAAATTTCGCATCAAAGCGTTCAACTGCTAGTTCTAAAGTTTTGCCACAGTAGATTGGAGTCAAATTTACGATATGTAAGTTATCCACGTTTGCATATTCAAGAGATTTTTCGAATGCTTTTTTCATCATAATATCTGGTCTAGAAGCTTTAAATTGAGAATTTCGATCCGACGAACTGTTCCCAGTGAGTAAATTCCACGTTTACATAGGTGCCAAAAGATGTATAGTAATTATTATATAAAAAAAAATAGTTATTTTATGGGGGAATATCCCTTAGTAGTCCTATAACTGTGTAGGGACTTGATCCCAAATCAATTTCCTCAAGAAGTCTATTGATGCTGCTGTTCTCTAGGCCAGTATATATTTCGAAGTTGTAATTGTATCCAGATATACCAGCCAAAACATACAACTTTTATTTTTTTCATTTATTCACAGACATAGTGTCCTGTATTCAGTTCTTGCCTACTTTTGGCGTCCAATATCTTCGAATATTAGGGATTTGAACAATAGACATCACAATATATCCGTAAAAACTTTTTCAGATCTTGTTTGTCAATATCATTCATGTCTCTGGCTTTTTTTGACGAGTGCATAAATTTCCATGAGATCTAATCATCCTGCGTCTATTATAACATTAACTTCTTTAAAATTATGTATTGATTGGCTTGCTTCTTGCTGTTTACATATATTCG
This sequence comes from Bactrocera dorsalis, assembly GCF_023373825.1. Taxonomy (NCBI): domain Eukaryota; kingdom Metazoa; phylum Arthropoda; class Insecta; order Diptera; family Tephritidae; genus Bactrocera; species Bactrocera dorsalis. The sequence goes on along the minus strand of NC_064304.1, from coordinate 53,708,617 downwards.
TATTGATGTATGTATATCTAATTCAAAATTTGCTTCATCAAGATCATCTACGAATAAATACTCATCTTTGCTTCCATCCTGCTATCATTATAAGTAAGCGCCCTACAAGTAAAATTTTAGGCTTAAACGCATGGTATTGCACATGTGCAATGATATATTATAACTCTTGCAAAAATAGTTCGTGTGAAGACCGAATTTGTTATTTGGGTAAGAAACTCTCCAACTATTAGGAAATACTTATATTTTATTATACATTCTCAATAATTCACAAAAATAATAAAAAATTAGCACTGCATTTTTAATATATCAGAAAGAAGTTTACTCTTTACTACGTGTATTCACAAAAACTCAAGAATTTTTGCGAAACTCTACAAAGGAGAATAGTAATAAGATATAAATTTCATTTGGCGAAAAAATAACTGTAAATAAAGAAACGATGTAGCTGCCAGATCAACGAGAAGTTAACATTGCATATATGCAATGCTATGCAACGAAGGGTTAATACTACTTTTGTAACAATATATTCTATGTTTGGTATCGGGAATTTGTCACTGACAGTTATTTCATTTAGGGCTTTGTAATCAATTACAATCCTCCATTTTTTCTTTCCAGAATTGTCCATTTTTTCGGAACAATCCATAAAGGAGAATTGTATGGAGATGTATTTTCTCTAATGATACCCTGGCTCAGCATATCTCTCATTTCTAATTCTTATGTTATTTATTGTTATTGTGATTATCGGTAAACTATATTGTCGGCCTGATATTGAAAATTTACCTCTTCACCATCATTAGTTTCAATGTGGTCTACTTCCATTTGTGTTACTTTATTATTTTGGCTTTGCCTAGTTCGTTGCGAATTTGGAAATTGTTGACGAAATAACCCTGAATTATTATTTGGACTATTATTATTTTGACGTAACTGTCCGGAGTTATTATATAGATTATTACTACATATATTGAGGTAACTGTCCAGAGTTATTATATGGGTTATTACTGTTTTGACGTAACTGTCCGAAATTATGGTTGTTATTATCCGTAAATGTTTGTAAGTTATTGTTTTGAGGAACTCTATGTTGTGGTAAGTATTGTGGCTGTTGTCTATTGTTTGGTATAAATCTGTTCTGTATACTCGGTCTACCGTCGTATCTTTTTACCATGCGTGTTTCTTCTAACAAATAATATGCACTTCTAAGAGACGTTATGTTTCTACTATACCATTTAAAAATGTTTTTAGAATTAGCGACTCATTTATTGAAGGCTTAAATTCTGTTTTTTTATTTTTTCTTGTTCGTATTTAGTATTTAATTTGTCTAAAATATTTCTAAGATTATAAAAAATAATTGCTTACATTATAATTTCTCCAGTTGACTGCTTGGTGATACAGGTTGTGATACGTTTCTTTGATGCCGAAGTTTTTTATGAGTTCTTCCTTGATCTCTGGCCATGTGGCTTCCTGTCCTAATGTCCTTATTGCTGCTAGGGCTGGTCCCTGGATTTTATTTTTTACATACCTCTAAAATATAAATCGTTGCATTGCTATGTTGTTGTTGAAAAGGGGGAGAATTAGTTCTACCTCCCTTATAAAGGATGATAAGTCGTAGTCTTTGCCCGTATACTCTTTTATTCTCGACGCTTCTTTCATTAACTCCGAACCCGTTAAGTGAGTGGGTTGGTTTGATTCGGTTGCCATGGTTCTTCTTTTTTTCACTTGGTTCACTTAAAACTGATTAATCACCGACGTAATTTTTATTATTAATCTTTAGATTAATACTGTTCAAATTATTATTATTATTAATCTTTAGATTAATACCATGGTAATCTTATGATTACTTGCGAGGATTTCCGACTGCGCCACTTTCGTAAATAATTCCGAACGGTTTAAATTTTTGTTTAAAAATTTTTTATTGTTGAACTTTTCATTTCAGTTGGTTCTTAAGGACTAGCTACATTTTTTAAAAACTACTTATATTTATATGGTTCTTAAATTTTCAAACGCAGACTCAGCAGAACGTCAGTTGAACTCATTCATATGTTTGTGAAATCAATTAAGTCAACGAAATCCATCGTTGCACCAAAATTATTAATATAAACAAAAACGGAAGTATCGAATTACTATTGCAGTGGTCAATAAATTTTGGCTGCTGTATACAAAACAAAATTAACAACATTACAATGTTGCTGTGCAAGCAAACAATTGAATTTGTAAGTTCGGAAATCAATAAATTTGATCGGTCTGCAGTTTTATTGTTTAGAGACTCATTGGAATGGGAAGTGGACGTAACTCGCGCTTTGTGAGACGGTGCTGAGTCTTGTTGAAACGTCCATGGTTTGCGACCGAGATGTTTGTTTGCCCACGGTTTCAAAGCAGCCTCCAGAACACTTTTCCGATAATATATCGCATTTACTTTGACGCCAGGCTCGATGAAAACAATTTAAGAGCCGCCCATCTGCGGTGACAGCGGCACAAACCACACGGTGTGAGATCATGGGCCTTTTGGAACTTGTAAGGCTTGACCTTGAGCTCATTTTTCAATATACGTCAGATGCTGCGGTCGGATATTTTCAGTTCTTTAGCCATTTGATTGTCACTTTGTCGTGGATTTCGCTCAAGTCGCTTCTTCACTTTCCGAACCACCTCACGTGACGTTGCAGTCTTTTGATGACTACATCCATGGCGTTTTGCGATTCTACCAGTCTCATTGTAACGAGTGATGGTCGCACCATAACGAACAAAAGCTTTATTCACATTAAGGTGTTTGAGCTCACGAACAATTGCTGGCTGTGATTTTCCAGACACTATTACGTTTGAATTTCATCGCTGATCAATTTTTTGCGTTCACTTTTGGCAAAACGCTTTTGCACACTTGTGAACAATACTCCGAACTGTTATTCAGCTGATTCCAGTGCAACAGCTGCGCGAACAGTCTGAAGTTGGTTCGAGTGCCGGACCCTGTAAGATCACTATTCCACCGAGGAGGAGACTTTCCCTTTTCCAGTTAGCTGAGTGGCTTTATTAAATGTTGTGGTTAAGATATTTTCTTTCATCTCTAAAATCATTCACAATGAGATTATCTGTGTCTGTTGATATCTTCCTCCCAATCCGGAAACCTTTCAGAGCTTGGGAAAACAAAAGTCGGCTTATCGCCCTTGTTGCATATATTCACATATTGACATAAATGCATAAATTAACAATATTAAGAAACACTTCAAACAAGAACTCTTTCTTGAAGCGAATACAACTTAGTCATACATTTCCGCCGATCAAGCAAATATTTAAATTTGCATTGTGTAAGAATAAAGAGCTAAGCAAAGAAGCTTGAATTTAATTCCTGGGTGACAAATAAAACTAATAAGTGAGGAATACAAAATGGAAATTAGTAATCCTAAATAAAAGCGGTAACAACAGCAGCAGCAACAATAATGAAAACAACATCATCAATAGCGGCAACAAAAGCAGCAGCAGCAGCAGTACCAAACAACAAAACCAAATAAGATTAAGAAAGCAAATAAATATACATATTATATATCGAAACTTTTTAGAGTAAGTAATAAAATACATAGCAATGTGTAAAAATTATTGCACAATAGTGTAAAACAAAAATTCAATCGTGTGTATACAGAGAATTGCAAAATCAAACAAATAATAATCTGCCCTATCACGCAATCCATCGTAGCGAAGCTACGAATACGAATGTCCGCTACGAATATGCATAATTTGCTATCATTGAATTCATGTGAATTCGAAACTTTTGTTGCCAGACTTAATTTTGACATTTCGAAATCAGCTGTGTAGAAGAAAAAATTAAAATTTTGATTAATAAAAGTGAAATCGTTTATATTCAAATTGATTTTACGAACAAAAAATATGTATTCGCTAACGTTTTCATTTATGTTGCTTGAGGAAGAACGTGAGAGAAGTCGGCGTGATCTAAAAATTCACCGAAAATCACTGAGGGACAAGAGCAACCCTTTCGATGTGGACAAAACAATGTACAGTTCAAAAATCCACAAAAATTCATTGCTAAATTTTATTAAAATTATTTTTCTAAAACAGGTTTATAAAAAACTATCGCTTAAATAAGGCGGCCTTTACGTAGGTCCTCGATGTTCTAGAGAGGAAGGCAAGTTCTTCAAGATCGTCATCTATATCTTTACTTCATCGATTGTCTTCGGTTTTACGGTTTTTAGCTGGAGGAGGCTATCAGCATGGAGTGGGTAAAGAATTCGATATTCCAATGGCTCAGTCAACATTTTGTTGCATCTTAAAAGAAGTATTGGGATTGCTTCAGTCCCATTTGTGCCCTCAGTAACCTCGAGTTAAGTAACGTTGAAAAAAGTGAAGCGAAAAAGTTTTTTTTTCAGAAATACGGATTTCCAGGCGCGATTTTGTGTGTAGACGGGACACATATTAAAATCGTTGCTCCAACTAAAGATAAGTTTCTCTATTATAACCGCAAAGGATACTTTAGTATCAATGCCATGATTGTAAGTTTGGTGACAAATTTGCATTTCAAACATCTTAATCAATGTTTTGCAGATATGTGACAATAAAATGAAAATACGTTATGTGAATGCTCAGTTTCCTGGCAGCAATCATGACTCGCACATATGGAAATTTATTTCTCCGTTAGCACAAACCTGTCGTACAAAAATTCCGCTAAACTTAAAAATTTTCCGTTCCGAGTGAATTCAGTGAATGCAACTTTACGAATTTCGAACTTACTTTCGGAGCTGTTCGAATTGCATGATAGCAGTTTCGTAACTTTCCCGAAAAAACACTACGATGGATTGCGTGATAGGGCTGAATGTTTCACTAAAACAGTAACGATAAAGTTTTTAATGCGTCTCGACTAAAATTCTATTCAAACTGTTCGATAGGTGTCTTCACTACAAGAGTAGACAGCACCTCTCAAACCGTACAAGTTCAATTAAAATATATAGTAGGAACTTCTTACAAAAAACAAGTTGAATCAAAATAAATACGAACATATTTTTTATTTTCACTTCAAACAAACTTCTCTCAAAATGGAAGCATTCATCGTACCATTTTTCAACTAATTTTAAACTGTATTAATGGATTTGCAGAATTTGACGGACGAGATCCGAACCAATTAACGGATTTTATTAGGCACATATTAACTTTTGATCCAAATAATCAAAAAAATTTATTTAATTATCTGAAAGGAAGATGCGTAGGAAAAACTAGGGAAATAATTCACAGATATGGACAAGTTAGTGATTGGGAAACATTGAAACAAATTTGCAAACGCGTGGAAAAGAAAATTTCAGCGGAACTTATGGCTGAGTTGAAAATCATCAATCTCGACTCAACAATAGAAAATTATTATTTTAAAATAAAAAAATAGGAGTTAACTACATAATAGAAAATTAGCGCATGATGATTTAAATCTCAACGAATGAAGTTAATAGGATAGCGCTGAAATCATTTAAGGAACATCTCCCGGAACCCACTAAAACTATGATTATAGCATGAAACCCGAATAGTTTAGATACAAAATAAAAATGGAAGCTAGACTTCAAGTCTTCACAGCGCTAGGGCAACAAAGGAAAGATTCTAACGCAAATAGCTATCGTAGGACTAATTTTAGCGATAATGTTAACAATAGAACATTTTCCAGATATTATATAGATAATATTCCCACTTGTAACAGTAGTTATAATAGATATAATAATAATATGCTACACTACAGATATAAAGGTGTCTATGTCTGAAGAAATGAGAATAACAATAACTACAATTATATGCCACAAAACAGGTATAACGGTGGCTATGTCCCAAGGTATGTATAACAGTGGCAACAGATCAAACCAAACAACAAACACAAATTATAACCAACAGGGAAACTCACAAAAAAATTTTAATCAACAAAGTGACGGGAATCAAACGCGAAATTATAACCAATCAGGAAATTATAATCGGTCCGCAATATCAAATCTAAATAAACCAGAACCTATGGATATTGGCAATTTTCAGTGGGATTCACAAAACAATTATCCTATATAATAATATATACACAATTATAATAATATATAGGGTGGGCCATATAAAATTTTAAATTTCGAAGATAGGGCGTAAAAGATTGAGTGTAGCGTTTGCTGTATGGCACGTAGCGCCGTCCTGCTGGAAACAAGTGTTGTCCAAGTCTTCCTCTTCAATTTGCTTGAAGAAAAATTCGGTTAACATTGCGCGATATCGCTCACCATTGATGGTTGCGGTTCTTTCTTCATTTTCGAAGAAAAAATGGGCCGATGATTCCACCAGACCAAAATCCGCACCATACAGTGCTTCGTGCTGGGTGCATTGGCTTCTCGACGATTACGTGCGGGTCTTCTGTGCCCCAAATGCGACAATTCTGCTTGCTAACGTAACCATCGAGGTGGAAAAGAGCCTCGTCCGAAAAGATGATTTTTCAGTAAAATTTACCATCCTCGGTCAAACGATCTTCTGCCCAATCTGCGAACTGTAGAATTGTAAATAGCGACCCATTTCATAAATTTTAGACTTTTTACTGAATATCTGTCACTTTCCGAATGGTATTTGACGTTTCCTATGTCGAAATATAGATAATTCAAATTTAAAACGTTAGATTCCCCACCCTATATATGGGTGTTTCCATGGTTACGCACGCGACATTTGTACACGTTTAATTGCGTTTGAATGTTGTAAAAATAGATATATAATGGGAAAAAGTCATATATTTTAGGATCGCTGCATTGTATGTGATGAGTTCTTTCAAAAAAGTATTATTATTGGAAAATTGAGCAATGGGTACCCAAGTACCAGGCAATCAAAGTTGACTTACGCACGTGACAAAAATGGAAATCGCTTTCAGAGCCGTAAGAAAAAATGCGAAAGTAAGCGAATTGTAGGAGATTTTTATCCAGGAAAAATTATTTTTATAAAGCTTAATAATGGAGCTTCATAATTCATGCTTGCTTCTAAAACAACTGTGCATGGTTTGGCTGAGACAAAAAAAAAAATGTATTACTCACGTGACATTACGTACGTGACACTTTTTACCTTCACACATATTTTAGTAATTTTACATATATTTTCAAAAATTTTGACAAAAAACTTAAACTTTTATTCAAAAATGAAAAATAATAACTCAAAATAAGAATACTATATAATTAACTTAATTTAACTTAATTTTTTTCTTAAGTGAGTATCCTGTTCGAGCAACATTTATATATTCGTTATCTTGGTAGGAAAAGCAATGCATTTTTTGTATTTCTGGAATACCGCGGACAATTTCCCATTTTTCAATTAATGGTGGAGAAAAGTCTTCAATCTCTTTTGATGAGATATATAACAGACGAACTCCTTTCTTATTATTTGCCTTAACCGCTTGCCAAACTTTCCGCTTCACCACCGCGCCGATTCCATCGACTGCGCCTTTGCCATGCGAAGTCGCAAAGAAGTTCCACTCTAAATGCTTTAAGCCAAATTCGCTAACAAACGAAGGAATGCTGGTGAGAATATACTTATTTTTGAATTGACTGGTGCTGCCATCAGAGAATATAAAAACCGTAGAAATTTCTTCGAATTGACTTTGAATTTTGTGCACAATTTTTGTAAGGAAACAATAGACGTCAAATTTGTTGTGGGTAAGTTTGTCACTAATGACAGCGAAAGATTCAGTTTGATCTCGCATCCATGCAACGCAAATGAAAATAGTAACTTGTTGGTAGCTAAAGTGAGCTTCTTGGACCTCATTCTGATTGATCAATCGATAGTTTTCTGCAAAATCGATTTGCAAAATTAATTCATCATCACGTAAATTCTTCTTTTTGTCCTTAAAATATCTTTGCTGAGCGCGCTTTATAAAATAATGAAGTTTAAAAGCTGGCAGCTGAATTTCCAGTTCATGTAACAAATCCGATAATGGCGCTATGGTATAGCTTAATGTTAAGCGATCATCAACTTTCCTCCAATAGCTCCATTTAACATTTTCTTCCATTTTGGATAGAAAATATATAGGCACCAAATCATGTTTTAGATCCCGTATACATTTATCACAGTCACTAATCATGCACTTTTCGTTCAATACATTGCAGCATGTTAATTTCAAAAAAGATTCAAAATGAGATGGAAACTGAGGCATAACTTTATGACATCCCTCTAGCAAAAATGCGAAGTTCGCATGATATTTACATACACACATATTATGCGGAAGTTTCTCCATTAATTTAACGTTTTTGGGTCGATGGTGAAAAAATTGGGATTTACAAAGATATTCTGAAGTGACATCGCTTCTGTACAGTTGATAAGCTTCTGATACAGATACAATCATAAAGCGCTTTGCAACTACTAACTAAATACTAAGGTCACTAATCAATATACCCGAAATGAACATTTATTACATTGTTGATATAAATGGGTATTTGTAAATAGATATCTACGTTTAAGACTAGATTAGTATTAATAGATTATTATATTATAATAGATAATTATTATTAGACTATTTGTATACGCTGGCGATAATGAACATAAATATTTGAACTATTACAATTGTATCTTTACAAAAATATCTTCTTTACAATTGTAGCCGTTAAGAACTGTTCAGAAATCTGAACAAAGAGCATTAAATTTTTCGTACTTACCATTACGCACGTGACAAATTTCAAAAGTTAAGAAAAAAATTAATATTTGTAGAACGCTATTTGTATTAATAAATTTTTTTAGCAAATACTAAACTTGCTTTATAAACTAAATAAAAAAACATTTAAACTGATAATGCGCGAATAATGGCACCATGTGGTCCTATTGCATTACGCACGTGACATACGAATGTTGCCGAAATAGAACTGAAAAAAGTACCGTTATCGATGTGCAGTTTGATCTTTTCTGTCATTTTTATATTCATTTGTAGTTGTATCAATTACTTATATACCAAATTTCGATATTACATATATATATTTCTTTCGTCAGCAGCGATTAAAAGTAATACATTCTACAGCTTTTAAAGTGAATAAAAGAATCATAAGTTTTGCATACAATTTTTTTATTTTAAAATTATAATAAGCTGAAATTTTTTTTGCATAGGAAAATATCAATAGTTTTCTTCCATTTTCTGTGTCTAAAAAAATTCTGCGAGCGTTTTGATTTTTTAAGTCACGGTGGACCATTTCATGGAAACACCCATATACAATTATAAAAATGTGCAAGTTACAACAATGGGAAGAAAAACGGAAGTTAAGAAACTTTGCAGGTTTCCAATATTTAAAGAATTTAAGGAAAAAGAAGTCATATGTGAATTCCTTGAATGTAATTTCAACAAGAACTTTGACGGACTTATTGGTAACAATATCATAACGAAGATAAATGCGATGATAGCCTACCCAAACAGAATTATAAAAACAAATAAAATAATACCAACTTTTTATCTAACAAAAGAAGAAGAATATATATAACAAAATGAGCTATTAAGACAATGAGGTGGAAATCTTCAAAAATGGCAGAAAAAGATAAATGTGTCACAGAATTCGTGGACACCAATCACCTTCACGGTATATACAAAAATAGACTTATAAGTATACTAAAAAGATATAAAAGCGTATTTTACAACGGAGATGATAATTTAACATTTACAAGTTCAACAAAACATAGTAGAATAGTTGAAAGAAACAAAATTTATAATAATTTAGTAAGAATAAAGAGCTAAGCAAAGGAGCTTGAAGTTTATTCCCGGGTGACAAATAAAATAAGTGAGGAATACCAAAAAAGATTTTGGTATCCCCTTTGAAAATTATTACACAAAAACTATGTAATTAAATTGCTATTTAAAATATGTTGTAAGCGTGACTCACGGGTGTATGAATTAGCCCCCACTGAATTAACCCCCACCGGGCAAAATGACTTAAGCCCCACCAATTTTACAACAAAATTAAAAATGGCGGAAAGTGGGGCTAAAGTCATTTTCGTGGGGATTAATTCTTTTTTTTTTAGTGGGGATTCTGTCATGTAAGAACCCCCACGTTTGGTGGGGCTTAATTCATTTCGATTGGTGGGGATAAAAACATTTTCGTGGGGTTTAATTCATTTTTTTTTTTCGTGGGGATTCTGTCATGTAAGAACACCCACGTTTGGTGGGGCTTAATTCATTTTGATTGGTGGGGATAAAAGTATTTTCGTGGGGCTTAATTCATTTTAATTCCGTGATCTTTTATAAAAATAAATCAAACAGTTAGCAACGTAATACTTTTCACAGAAGAATTATGAACACCGGGGTTTTGGACCGACCAAGGATATTTTTTTTCGAGCGCTCGATTGATGTTGTTTAGTTAATCAATAACAGAAATTGGTTTTTATGTTATTTTTATAAAAATATGAAAAACTTAACAATCACTTCACTTTAACAAAAATGGCAAGGTTATGTTCGAAATTATGGCACAGCTGTTGTAAATTCGAATGGCCACTATTGATTCATGCACTGATCGTTTTCGAATTATCGATATTCACAATATAAGAGTCTGAACGAGAATTGGTAAAAATGAGAAATACATAATAGGAAAATTTATAATTAATTATTATAGCAGAAAGAAGAAGAATTTGGACACAGAAGAATTATGAGCGCTCGAAAAAAAATATCCCTGGTCGGTCCAAAACCCCGGTGTTCATAATTCTTCTGTGAAAAGTATTAAAATCACTAATAGTGCACATTTCGTAAAAGGAGAAACCATAATTTTGTAAATTATAAAATAATAGAAGAAAATTTTTCCTTTTACGAAAGGTTAAAATCACAGTGTATGTACATTTCGTAAAAGGAGAAACCATAAGAGAGTGTGGCAAACAATTTTAATAAATTTAAATGCCCTTTTTGTCGTCAAGATGTTGACGAATATTTACACATTTTTCTTTAATTATTTTCTTTTTCTCACATTTTCATATTTTCATTTAATTCTTTACCTTTTTTTTAAATATTACATACGTATGTATAATTGAATTTTTGTTAAAATTTTGATTTAAAAACTTGACGTTTAAAGCAAGCAAAATAAATTAAAAATGAAGTAAAGTGGGGCTAAAGTCATTTTCGTGGGGATTAATTCCTTTTTTTTTCGTGGGGATTCTGTCATGTAAGAACACCCACGTTTGGTGGGGCTTAATTCATTTCGATTGGTGGGGATAAAATCATTTTCGTGGGGTTTAATTCATTTTTTTTTCGTGGGGATTCCGTCATTTTTGGTGGGGAAAGATTCACTAAGAAATTGGTGGGGCTTAAGTCATTTTGCCCGGTGGGGGTTAATGCAGTGGGGGCTAATTCATACACCCGTGACTCACACCTGGTGCATCACACTCTATTAGGACATCATCCTTTTTGTTGTTCTCGATTAGTCTTATGACTGATGCCGGCGGTATGTTCTCGTCATGAGCCATGTAGTCTGAGACCAAGAAGATATGGTTTCTCACTTGCTCCACCGTGATATCTGCTGCACTGTAATTTGGACAAAGGAATGCATTTATACTTTTACTGATAAGAATGTAAGTAATATTGTAGTTCCTGCTGTTTAGCCCTCTAATGGTGTCTTCATTAATCTAGGGCTCCTGTATAAGACTGATGTCGAGCCCCTCTTGTTTATTAGGGTTGTCAGATCTTTATCTGCACACATCTAAGGCTGTTGTTCATCTTGGGATTCCTTGATGTCCACCTTTCTTAGCAGCTGACTAACGTTGTCAACCTCGTCCATGTCGTCTTCGTCAGCCGCCTTGTCGCCATGGAAAATTTTCATCCTTGCCTTTCGAATGCCGAAGCTGATTTTATTGTCAGTCTTCGTAAGAGCCTTTATGGACTCCTCGCAAATGGCCACTGGTATTGGTCTGCATGCTTTATTTGACTTCTCTTCTTTTATTAGCTGCCATTCACTTATACCTGGTACAGATTTATTTTGGCGCTTAATGCACATTAGGGGTTTTTGGCCTGGCTCCTCTAGAGGGGGTAGCCAAATGCGAACACGAGGTCTCTTCGGGATATCCTTGGCGAGTATCAGCCTCAGTTGGAGTCCTACAAAGGCGTTGTTAATATTAGCTACGCTACATGTTAAAAAATCCAGAGAGGCCTGGTCCGCGCACTTGATGACCCTGTAGCACCTAAGGGTTTCAGAGGAGTCAAATTCTGAATAGGGCCGGATTCTCGAGTGCATAGCTTAGCACCATACTAACGTCGATCTTCACCCATCGTTCCTGCACTGTGCTTGGTGAGGAGGAGTTGTTGTCTATAATCAACTGGTGTGCCGGCTCCCTGATCTTTGGCTATCTTCCCACGTATAAATACTGTCCTCTGGTACTGGTTTTTCCTCAGTTGATTCTGGGATTTTTTGCGTTTCTTTCTCTGGTTGTCTCCTCTAGCTGCCAGTGCACTTTGGTTGGAGCTCATGGTTGGAGGCGACTAGATCGTCTTTATCGGATTCCGTTATTGGAATCCGATATGTCGTAGCAGGTCTCGAAGCCGTAGGGGTTGTCGTCAAGTTTGTAGTTGTTGTTGTTTGTATTGCTTTGTCCATGTTTGGTCCCACGAGTAGGCCGGAAAGGGTTGGTAATACCTCAGACCTCGCCCAGGCATCGGAGGAGGCCGTTAGCGATCAGCTATTCGTTACAGCTCGCTGATCATTCAGCCATCGGTACGGGTATCTAGCACCTTAAAGAATTTCCCTGGTTTTGTTTCTAGTAAGTTGCAAGAGTATAAGATGTTGGGTTGCATCCAACTTAGCCCTTTCTCACTTGTTTTACAAAGAATTTTACTGATTTCTTTTAGTAAATTTTATTTTATTTTCTCTATCTATTTACTAGAATGTTAGTTTAATTTTAAAATGTTTAAATCTTCATTCTTCTTGTTCAAAATGTTTCTTCGATTATTTCAATTAAAGTAATAATTATATAATTTTTTAAACAGTTGTTAAATTGAACTTTTGTTATTTACTTTACATACATACATATCAGAGACCTGCATTGAGTATGATCGATCCGGTTTGATCAGCCACGCTCAAAACGGTCAAACTCAGCACAGCTGTTCGCTACAAAATTGTTCGATCGAGTTTCGTGCTCAAAACGAAGGAGTTCGATCAGTTGATTTGATTGCTCTGTTTACTGATTGAAACTGATTGGTTGGTTCCGGTATGATGATTGGAAATGATTGTACAGAAAAGGACGATCAAGTCCAACGATGCACGAAAACTCAGGCATCGATCAACTATGCGTTTGAATTGATTGTGATTGAACCAATCAGATCGAGAATTGCCCTGCGAATATGTATGTATGTATGTGCATAATTTGTATGTACATATTTGTGTGTTTTAACGGAAACAAGTTGCGATGCATAAAATTAACCAAAACATTACTGCATATATGTATTTCTTCATTTTTAACTAAAATTCAATTAATGCTTAAAATTAATAAACAAAGGTAATGCTTAAAATATTAGGGAACATAAATTTAAAATTTTTATCACTTCTTCATTGAGATCAACAAAAATTTAAAATTAAAAGAAGGTAATAAACTTGGTTTCTTAATCGCTAAAACTTAAAAAAAATGGATTTAAAAACAATAAATTATCAACTGAACATGGTCCGAGCCTATTTCTTTTTTCAGTTATAATATTTCCAGCTAAAGAAAAAGAACGCTCAGCGACTGCGCTGCTGGCAGGAACCACCCGGTATGACCAAACGGTATGATTGTGATCGATCGGAATGCAAGCAGCATTCTCGAACATTCTTTGCTGCTCACACAAGGCGTTCGATCAAGAAAAATCATTACGAAACAAGCAACAGTGATTGAAACTGATTGTTCGCTTTGATCACGCTCGCTTACGATCATTCATTTTTGTTGAAGCAAAGTTTTCCATCACAACAAATCTGAGTCAATGATCGGGTATGTTTGAAAAAATTGTGATCGTTGCAGCTCTCTGATACATATGTTATTCATATTCTTTGTCTATTTTCATCTTTTACAATTTTTTTTCTAAAACTGAAATATTGGCTTACATAGACCGATATAGACAGCAAAAAACGTTTCATTTTTTCCGCTCTTTTCACATTTCTCTTCGGTAAGGTTTACCATTTCATCATGGAAATATAGATCCAATAGCCTGAATTGCTTCGTCAATAAGCAAAATATGCGTTATTGGTCAGGCTGTAATCCGTATGTACTTTATTTGTCACCATTGAATTTCGAAAAATTTACGTTTGTTGCGGTTTATGGCGTCATTGGACCGTATTTTTTCTGTTATGATCAAGACTGGCACGTTACTGTGAATGGGAATCGCTACCGCTCAATGATAACCGAATATTTTTCGCTCGAATTAGATGTAATGGACTTGGACAATTTATTGAAAACCAAGTTTGGTAAACGTGTTATCTTACGAATTGGCTGCCCCGGTTGTGCGATTTGACGCCGTTAGAATATTTCCTGTGGGGCTACGTCAAGTCTTTGATCAATGCCAACAAGCCAACGACGATTGATAAACTGGGTATGAATATCGAACATGAAATTGCAGCAGTGTCGGCCGATTTATGCTTGAAAATCGTCGAAAATTGGGTTCAGAGTCGACTTCTGCAGGTGTGCCCATGGTGGCCATGCAAAGATATCGAGCTCCATACGAAATGGCATCGAATGTACTTTTACAGGAATACATTATTTCATTGATATCCCAAACCGTTTTGTTTTTATTAAAAAATTTTAACGCACCTTTTGAAAAACCCGTTAACTCCTTGTATTTAATTTATACGGTATTCTAAATTTCTCTGCTATGATGTTATGAAATCTTTCCACATTCGCATTGCATGTGTGGCTATTTGGTTTTGTTAAATGAATTTCAACAATTTCATTAGCTAGAAACTCTTGTATTCTTAAGACTTAACTTAATTATCTGCTATAATTTTTCGGGGTTTTCCTAGTTTAGAGTGATCTTTGAACTAATGACAATTTTAATTAGTTTGGACAATCTGTTTTATTCTTTGTTTGATTGTATGGTCTGAATACCTTACGCTTTCATTATACATTTAATAAATGTTGTTTGACTATCATTTGAAAACATTTCTATATAGTTATAGCCGCAGGAAACTTATAAACTTAGATATCTGCGTTTAAAGTTGAAAATTACTACTATTTGAATTACGTATTTTTGCGATTTAAAATTAATTTTACGCTTATGTTTTCCACTTTTATATCCACCAGTACTTCACTAATTCTTTTGCTTACATTCATTTTACATTATATAGTGCAAAAATAGTTTTCATTTATTATTTAACTTATTGTTCAAATCTATTTACTTAACTATAACGAAAGAACTTCTTCTTCTTCTTCTTTACTGGCGTAGGCACCGCTTACGCGATTATAGCCGAGTCAACAACAGCGCGCCAATCGTTTCTTCTCTTCGCTACGTGGCGCCAATTGGATATTCCAAGCGAGGCCAGGTCCTTCTCCACTTGGTCCTTCCACCGGAGTGGAGGTCTTCCTCTTCCTCTGCTTCCCGCGGCGGGTACTGCGTCGAATACTTTCAGAGCTGGAGTGTTTTCATCCATCCGGACAACATGACCTAGCCAGCGTAGCCGCTGTCTTTTAATTCGCTGAACTATGTCGATGTCGTCGTATATCTCGTACAGCTCATCGTTCCATCGGATGCGGTATTCGCCGTGGCCAACGCGCAAAGGACCATAAATCTTCCGCAGAACTTTTCTCTCGAAAACTCGCAACGTCGACTCCTCATCGGTTGTTGTCATCGTCCAAGCCTCTGCACCATATAGCAGGACGGGAATTATGAGCGACTTATAGAGTTTGGTTTTTGTTCGCCGAGAGAGGACTTTACTTTTCAATTGCCTACTCAGTCCGAAGTAGCACCTGTTGGCAAGAGTAATCCTGCGTTGGATTTCTAGGCTGACATTGTTGGTGGTGTTAATGCTGGTTCCTAATAGACGAAATTATGTACAACTTCAAAGTTATGACTGTCAACAGTGACGTGAGTGCCAAGTCGCAAGTGCGACGACTGTTTGTTTGATGACAGGAGATATTTCGTCTTGCCCTCGTTCACTGCCAGACCCATTTGCGTTGTTTCCTTGTTCAGTCTGGAGAAAGCAGAACTAACGGCGCGGGTGTTGAGACCGATGATATCAATATCATCGGCATACGCCAGCAGCTGTACACTCTTATAAAAGATTGTACCTGCTCGATTCAGTTCTGCAGCTCGAATAATTTTCTCCAGCAGCAGATTGAAAAAGTCGCACGATAGGGAGTCGTCTTGTCTGAAACCTCGTTTGGTATCGAACGGCTCGGAGAGGTCCTTCCCGATCCTGACGGAACTTTTAGTGTTGCTCAACGTCAGTTTACACAGCCGTATTAGTTTTGCGGGGATACCAAATTCAGACATCGCAGCAAGACAGCTCCTTTTCGTGCTGTCGAAAGCAGCTTTGAAATCGACGAAGAGGTGGTGTGTGCCGATTCTCCTTTCACGGGTATTTTCCGCATGGTGAATATCTGGTCGGTTGTTGATTTACCAGGACTAAAGCCACACTGATAAGGTCCAATAAGTATGTTGACGGTGGGCTTTAATCTTTCACACAATACGCTCGACAGAACCTTATATGCGATGTTGAGGAGGCTAATCCCACGGTAGTTGGCGCAGATTGTGGGGTCTCCTTTTTTATGGATTGGGCATAGCACACTTAAATTCCAATCGTTGGGCATGCTCTCATCCGACCATATTTTGCAAAGAAGCTGATGCATGCTCCTTATCAGTTCTTCGCCGCCGTGTTTGAATAGCTCGGCCGGCAATCCGTCGGCCCCTGCCGCTTTGTTGTTCTTCAGGCGGGCAACTGCTATTCGAACTTCGTCATGGCCGGGCAATGGAACGTCTGCTCCATCGTCATCGATTGGGGAATCGGGTTCGCCTTCTCCTGGTGCTATGTGTTCACTGCCATTCAGCAGGCTGGAGAAGTGTTCCCTCCATAATCTAAGTATGGTCGGCATCGGTGGCTAGATCACCTTTGGGGGTTCTACAGGAGTATGCTCCGGTCTTGAAACCTTCTGTAAGTCGCCGCATTTTTTCGTAGAATTTTCGAGCATTACCCCTGTCGGCCAGCTTATCAAGCTGTTCGTACTCACGCATTTCATTTTCTTCTTCTGTCTGCAAATGCGTCTCGCTTCCCTCTTCAACTCTCGGTATCTATCCCATCCCGCACGTGTTGTGGTCGATCGTAACGTTGCGAGGTAGGCAGCCTGTTTTCTCTCCGCTGCGACACGGCACTCCTCGTCGTACCAGCTGTTCTTTTGCACTTTGCAAAAACCAATGGTTTCGGTTGCAGCTGTACGTAAGGAGTTTGAAATGCCGTCCCACAGTTCCCTTATACCGAGTTGTTGACGAGTGCTCTCAGAGAGCAGGAGTGCAAGCCGAGTAGAAAATCGTTCGGCTGTCTGTCGTGATTGCAGCTTCTCGACGTCGAACCTTCCTTGTGTTTGTTAACGTGCGTTTTTTGCTGCACAGAGGCGGGTGCGAATCTTGGCTGCAACAAGATAGTGGTCCGAGTCGATGTTAGGACCTCGGAGCGCACGCACATCTAAAACACTGGAGACGTGTCTTCCGTCTATCATAACATGATCGATCTGGTTGGTGGTTTTTCGATCCGGAGACAGCCAGGTAGTTTGATGAAAGAACTACAAACTGTCAAATAATCAAACAAACTAACAAAAATACAGAAAATTGACAAAAAGGAATTTAACGCGAAAAAAAAACTTGTCACACCCCAGTATTGGACCGACCAGGGTTATTTTTTTGAAGCGCGGCCGAAGGCCCCCAAGACAAAAAGGAGTTTTGCGCGAAAAAAAAATTCACACACCCCGGTGTTGGACCGACTAGGGTATTTTTTTGAAGCGCGGCCGACGGCAACCAAATCAAAAGGAGTTTTATGCAAAAAAAAACAAAAAAAAAAACAGACACACCCCGGTGTTGGACCGACCAGGGTTATTTTTTTGAAGCACGGCCGAAGGCCGCCAACGCAGAAAGGAATCTAAAATCAATCGGACAAAAAAAAAATTAGTTTTATAAATAGATAATCTGGGCCTGATCGAAGGATTTTATTTTTTTTTTTCCAAAATTAACAAAAAGGCGGCCGCAGGAAATTTTTTTCTAAATTTTTGGAAAAAATCAACAGTTAATTAGTCTTAAAAATTCTAAATTTTTGAAAAAAAATCCTTCGATCAGGCCCGAGTTTATTATGTATTCTAATAGCTGTATAAATTTCATTAAAATCTACTGAGCGGTTTTCGAGTTACAGTTGTCACCAGTTCAAAAAGCATAGTTTTGAGAAAAACGCATTTAAAGTTGCCTTTTTGTTTTGAAATGCGCGAGCTCTCTTTGGTATTTGACGGATAACTCAAAAACTAATTATCGGATCAACGTGAAATTTTCAGAGAATAAAGATATTACACTTAACGAAAATGCAAAAAAAAATATTTTTTGAAAATTCTATCTACTCCTAACCCCTTAAAAAATAGTAAAAATGTTTTTTTCGGCAAAATCTATTTATTTTATTCAAAATAGTCTCCCTCTGCTTCAATACAGTTTTTTGCACGCCAGTATGCCAGTGCAAGCCTTTTGAATGACCTCTACGTCTGCATAACGCTTTCTTTTCATGGGCAAATGCATTTTTCCGATAAGGAAGGAGTCGCACGGTGCCATATCAGATGAATACGGGGAATGGTTAAAATGTGATTTTTATCGGTCACAAGCGTCGATGAGACGGCGCATTATCGTGCAACAAACGCCAACTTTCATCTTCGCGATATTCGGGACTAACAAGTCGAATACGGCCCACCAAACGCTTCAAGACTCCAAGGTAGAATGCCGCATTAATGCTTTGGCCGGGTGGAACAAATTCTTTGTGGGCAATACCCTTGGAATCATAAAAACAATTCAGCATTGTCTTCACTTTTGACTTCTCCATGCGCGAATTTTTGGGTTTTGGCTCACCCGGTGCCTTCCATTCAGCGCTCTGGCGTTTCGTTTCGGGATCGTATTGGAAACACCACGTTTCGTTACCAGTGACAATATTCCAATGGAAGTTTTTGTCCGTTTTCACCTCTTTAATGATGTTCTTCGAATGTTGGATTCTGAGCAATTTTTGGTCGGCAGTCAATTTGTGCGGAACAAACCGTGAACACACCTTTCGTAAGCTCAAATGTTCGGTCAAAATGCGATAAATCAATGTTTTGGAGATGTTCAATTCCATTTCCATGAATTTCAATAATGATTTCGGCTGATTTTTGATGAATTCACGCACAGTTTCGATGAAATTTCCGGTGACCACGGATTTTGATTAACCCACATGTTGATCGTCATTTATGTCCTCACGACCGCTTTGAAAACGTTGAAACCACTCGTGCATTCTGTTACGGGATAGGCAATCATCGCCATGAACTTGTTTCATCAATTGAAACGTTTCGGGAAAAGTTTTACCAATTTTAAAACAAAATTTAATGTTGGCTCTTTGTTCGAAGCTCATTTTCGCACCGATAACACAAACATACTAACACTTCAAACCACGGGGCGCTAGATTCAAAATGTCCTGTTTACTTTGGAACGTACCTTGTATAATGATTCAGAGCAGTGTTTGGATATGTTCAAATGATATAAACCCCAGTTTTTGCGTCGATATGTGACCTCCATCATATCATTCCGAAGGCCATTCGACAGTCATCCTAGTGGACTACACACGACGAGCCCGCTCCAAAGCGTCTGTATTTTTTGATGCGCTTGGAATGATTTTTGTTGTCTTTTTTGAAAACGGAAAAGCCAACAACAGCGTGTATTACATACATTTATTGGACTTTTTGAAGGAAGAAATCGACAGAAAACGACCGCATTTGAAAATACAAGTGAAAACGATGACAAAAATACACCATATTCTCCAGATCTGGCCGCCAACGGCTATTTTCTGTTCTCTAATCTCAAAACAATGTTCGTTGGGAAGAAATATTTGTCCAATGGAGAGGTTATCGCCGAAAGTGAGGCTTATTTTAAAGCAAAGGAAGGAATTATTATGAATAATTAAAATGAATTATGCCAAAAAAATGTGTTTTACTATGGTAACCTGTGGACTTTTCAATGAATCTGTAAAAGATAAAATAAAATTCGTCGAAGGAGCTGGCGCGCATCCCAAAAAGTGCCTATGAACAGTATATTTACCGTGTATTTTTTTTTTGTCACAACCATTAAGTTTTCAAAATACTCTTTTAAAGTCCATAAAGACTGGCACAATTTTCGTATGTGTCCCACGTGTCTTTTATTCATTAATAATGTAATTTACTGCTGTTGGGAGTGATGCTTGCGAAAGCTTTATTAGAATTTCGGAAGAATCCATCAGCTATTTTTGGACAACGTTTTTTTTTAATTTTCTCTATTGTTTTGAGGTGTTAATGAAACTTCTTCGTTTTATCTACTTTCTTCACTGACGTTAACATGAAACCGATTTATTTACCAAATTTAATAGACTATTGTCAACTTTTTTCACACTTAGCTATCAACATTATCTAACATTACTAAAGCAATTTTATTAAATTCACCGTCATGTACACGCTTTTTCTGTAATGTGGTAAATAACAAAATTTTAATTTTCAAACAATTCTGCGTCGCAATATTTTTTCTGTGTGCCTGGTCATCCACAATTGCTTTTCATATGGAGTTCTTCTTCACAAATGCGCGACAATAAAAAATTAAGTTAAATAAACAAAATGAATGAAAAGTTTCAGTAAAATTGAACAAGTTCATTTAATTTTACTACTGGAAATCGACGATGCTAAAAGTCTGAAATTGAAGAATTTTCTGATGTTCATTTTAGAAATAAAAAGTGACGATGTTTTTACTATATATGCCAATAAATTATACAATTTTTATAAAATTGACATTTGCATGATCTTTATTACTTCTATGTGTTCTAAGCACACTCTATATAGTGCTTTTATGCTATAACTTTTATACTATAACATTAGTATGTTAATTTATTATCATTATTTCTTAGTTTTATTTAAACAGGAAAATGAAAAATGCGGCATAATCGCTAATCGCACATCACTTAAAAAACAGTCTACGTAATTTTTCAATAAGAAAACACTGCAAAAAGGACAAACATGTCAATAAAGCCGATGTGTTGTCGCAAGATTGCCGATTGAAACAAATTTTGTCAAATCCGCGATGCGCACAATTTGGCGTCAATATGTATGCGAGCTCGTTTGTGTTTTTCTTTTATTTTTATAGTTGGAGGAAGCATCGAAAGCTGGAGTGCGGAACTTTACGGGGCATCTCGATAGGATAAAATCTATGTCATACTAACTGACAAATCTATTGCTATTGCCATTGCTAAATCTGTATGTGGGCATTTGTTATTATAACATAATCATTTGCGCAAGGCGTAGGGTAGGTAGGTTCGAGCTGATATAGCGCATGCTTTGAGCTCTTGAAAATTTATTTTATCACATTGCGAAATGCCGTCGGGTAGGTAGCTCATGTAGCGCATGTTTTGAGCTCTTGAACTATTTAAATCTTTTATGAGGAAAATAATAAAAGGATTACGATCCTTTTGTTTACAAATGTATTTCTTGGAAAAATAAGATAATAAGAAAAGGATAAAGATCCTTTTTTTTACAAATGTATTTCTGGGAAAATAAGAATTCATATTTTTGGACTACTATATAATAATTGTGGCATAAATTTCATATACCAATTAAAATTATAAATTTAAAATAATATTTTGATTTATGCTTATATAAGTTTATTAAATTTAAGACTTCGCTCATTCCCAACCAAATTTGCATAATTATTCTGTAAATTAACAATATTAAACTAAATATTAATATTTTTGAAAAATGTTATTTTCAAAATGTGTAAATGGGATATGTTGCCTCCTCGAAATTTTCATAGAAATGAAAACTGCGCTGTCAAACTGCTGAAGTGACAGCTTATTGCTTACAATATATGGTAAACTAATTAAGCAATATGGAGTCTCCACAGGCAATAGGCACGGCAATACTGTTAGTAAGACATAGATTTTATCCTGTCGAGATGCTCCGTTAATCCGCTAAACCTAACCCGTCGGAACCACCAGATAAGGTATTCCTTCATGGGAGTGACAAGACATTTTACGTCTCCTCTAAGGCATGGGCGGACTGACGCCTATTCTGATTTAGCTGTCTTTATATTGTCGTGATGGAAGTTGCAGCTTCGCGAACAGCTTTCCACTTCTCAGAGGACTGACACATAAGTGCAGTCAAACTTTCCACCGTTAAACTACCACCTAGTGCTGTTTCTAACTTTTCCCATATGTTTAGAAACCGAGGACAATAAAAAAACACATGTTCAGAGTCTTCTATTGACTTTGCAAACATCGAAAAATACGGCCTGACGTCGTTTTGAAATTTGTAAAGATAGCCTCTGAAGCACCCATGTCCGCTCAATATTTGGGTCAGTTGGAAATCCAGGTCCACATGTTGTCTACTTATCCACGTATGGATGTCAGGTATTAGTTTGTGGGTCCAACCTTTAGTTGAGGTTTGCCACTGTTGCTGTAATATAGTTATGCTCTTCTCTCTTTTGGATTTCTGTAATTGGCGCTGATAGTTCTGCTTATGAGCAATACCTCTGATTTGTGCTCAGCCAGTTCCAAACTCATGGAATAAAACCATTTATGCATTCGTTACACTTATTTTGGAGGTCATCAAGTTGTTTATCAACTGCGCGTAAGCGATTAGCTTAACGTTTTTTGGTTGTGAAATTCTTAGCACCCCATCATACACTAGATTCCATAAGAGAGTTCCTAAAACAGAACCTTGTTACTCCACTAGAAATAGGGTAGCCCTTGATGGCTTCGGCGATGTGGTAGATCAGCTTTCTATTTTCATATATACAAGTCGCAAAAGAAACAGGACTGTTAAAAAAAAACAACAAAAAATTAATATTTTTCAAAAGTTATATTATTTTATTCAAAGTAGTTTCCTTGTGCTTCGATACAGCGTTTAGCCCGGTCAATTAATTTATCGGTCATCGCCTTTTGGATAGCTGAAATGTCCTGAAACCAGTGTCCTTTGACGGGCAAATGAAGTTTTCCAAATAGGTAAAAATCACAGGGTGCCAGATCAGGTGAGTAGGGTGAGTGATTAATGGTTAATATGGAGTTTTTTGTCAAAAAATCAGTGACAAGCGTCGACCGATGACACGGCGCATTATCGTGCAACAGGCGCCAAGACCTTGCCTCACGGTATTGTGGTCGAGCACGACGAATGCGTGACAAAAGACGCTTCATAACACCAAGGTAAAACACAGCATTAATCGTTTGGCCAGGTGGGACGAACTCTCGGTGTACAATACCCTCGGAATCGTAAAAACAAATCAGTATTGTCTTTATTTTTGAGGCATACGAATTTTATGAGCAGTCCCCCAGGGGTCTATATTCCATTCTTCACAGATCTTTTCAAAACCGTTAAGGATAATTCCAGAAGGAAGACTATTAATTAATTAATCTAATTTCTCCTTCTATTTGCGCCCATGGAAAGCCATTTTTGCTTCTCTGCAGCAAGACAGGAATGCGCGAGCTCGTATGTATGCATTTTTCTCGCCGTTACTTCCATGAAATGCCGCCAGCGATTGAGATATAGGCTATGTTCGTAAATGCATCATGACTTGCAGCATAAGCAACAGTAGCAACACTGCAAGTTTGACGTTTGGTACTTCTTATGCAATTTTTGACAATTTGCAGATACATTTGTTTGCATTTTTGAACGCGTATAATACTAAAATGGAAATTTTGCTGAATCTAACACTAGACGAAATTTGTGAGCAAAGAAATGATAGATTTTCTTTAAATTTAAGAAAAAGAAGGTTATTGAAGTCAAAAAGAAAAATTTGTAGGTACAAATGTTTGTCTTTAAAAAGAAAAATACCTAAAAACAAATCATTTATTAAAACAATAAAGTCATTTCCCGAAGACATTTTCTATTCCCATTTTCGAATGAATTGGGCCACTTTTAAGGTAAGGTTTTCTAAGTTTTATGAAAATTAATAATTTATAGTTTCACTTTAATTAGGCTTTGGAAAAGGCTTTGACTCCACACTGGGTAACTGCAAGGCTTGGCCGTGATGGTCATTCGTTAGAGAATTGTCTGTACATGACATTATGGAAGCTATGTAATAGCAGGGTGACGTTCCGACAGCTTTCGGATCGCTTCAACATTGCAAAAGGAACATCACACCGTGTATTTAACAAAGCAATCCAAGCCATTTGTAATCTTAAAAGCGAAATAAAATGGCCGTCTATTGACCGTCAGCAAGAGGTCATGACAAATTTTGAAAATAGTAGAGAAAATCCCTTTCCTTTTGTTATAGGATGTTTAGATGGAACGCATTTTAATATACCTACCCCAAGTGTAGATGCGATTAGTTATTATGATCGCAAAGGAAACCACTCAGTATCCATGCAGGTTTGATTTAAATGCTTCCACCTCATTATTTTTATCGCATTAATTTATTATCTTCCAGGCTATATGCGACAGCCAATAGATTTAAGAATTTTCTCTGCGCTGTGGTGCTGTCCAATCTTATATGTGGATTTACATTTTTG
The DNA here is from genome assembly GCF_023373825.1 of Bactrocera dorsalis. Lineage (NCBI taxonomy): Eukaryota > Metazoa > Arthropoda > Insecta > Diptera > Tephritidae > Bactrocera > Bactrocera dorsalis. The sequence goes on along the minus strand of NC_064304.1, from coordinate 53,684,000 downwards.
ACTTCGGTCACAACTTTCTTCCACAATACATTTTTTTTCTTTCTACCAGATTTAAACTCGTCCTCCATACTCAACCGTACTCTCAGCAATAACTGTGTCTCCGCATTACTAAGATTTTCACTAAAAATTTAAAAATAATAATTTATACAATTATTATTAACATAATTTAACTAAATTTCAATATAAAAATTAAAATAAAACAGTTTTGCACTTACTTTTCGTCAGACATCGTAGTTAAATGCAGTAAACAATTTTTTGATAGAAATTATGAGTGACAACTGATAGCAGTGTTGTATTTTTGAACGCTTGATTATTGCAGTGTTGCAATATTGGCATTTCTGAACGTTCTGTTTGTTATGAAATCGTCATGATGCGCGTCATGATGCATTTACGAACATAGCCATACTGACACCTTATGGCTTACTATATACAAGTATAATTTAACAATATTTACGAAAAGTATAAATATACACAAATTCGTACTAAGTAAATTAAAAATAGCTAAACGAATAGTGTGACAATGCGCCCCCTGACCCCTCTATGCCTCCGAATCGTTTAACTTGCTTCGTTTTAACCGTTGATCAATTTCATCTATGGTTTTTACCAACAATCCTCTTTTTTAATTCTATTCATAAAAATTAAGAACTTTTTGTAATATCATAGAAACTCTGGACACAAATTTAAATAATATCGATGCGCATGATAATTTATTTAAGAACATTCGTTGGGCCTATTTATAGCCTTTTTCTTCCGTTACGAAATTATACATAATTACTACTTAGCTGAAACACATTCTCAAAGAAAGTGCAAACAGTAGCTACATAACACTAACTACATCAAACTAAAAAGTGAGAAATAATTTCTCATATTATAAGTATACGAGTATATGTATTACAGGAATAATGACCGAAAACAATTTTTGCTCTATTTTTCGTATATCGAGCATTGGTAATCTTAATTTTACTTATACATATACAATAATATCACAGCCTAAATTACTTTTAAAATGAGAGTATGAAAAAATTTATTTATAAACAAGACTTAAGTTTATTGATTTAAATTTCAGATTTTAATATGAGCAACTGTAGCAACTCTATGAGTAATTGTCCAAATCCTGACTTTATATTCCGAAAGCCTTATTCATATAGTTCACCTGTAACAGAAACGGAAGATGTGGATGATCGTGATGATGATATGACTTTCTGCATGTCTAATTACGCCAAAGAAGTTTTAAAGATGATGTTTATGATGAGATCTCACAATATGCTTACAGATGTTGTATTGGAGGTAAAACAAGAATTATTTCCAGCACATAAAGTGGTTTTGTCGGCAGCATCACCTTATTTTAAAGCTATGTTTACAGGAGGTTTAAAAGAATCAGAAATGTCACGTGTTCAACTACAAGGAGTATGCTTAGGATTTCATATGTTACTAAAAAATTATAATTAAAATTTTCTTTTGTGTGCTAGGTCTGTCCCACCGCCATGGGCAGGATAATTTATTTTATGTATACGGGACATATACGAGTAACAGAAGTGACAGTCTGTCAGTTGCTACCTGCAGCAACAATGTTTCAAGTGCCCAACGTTATAAACGCATGTTGTGCTTTCTTAGAAAGACAATTGGATCCAACCAATGCTATTGGTATAGCCAGTTTCGCAGAACAGCATGGGTGTTCAGATCTTCAGAAGAAAGCCAACTATTTCATAGAGAGGCATTTTACACAGGTAAATTTGCAAAATATTTTTTTACTTTGTAATGCGCACTTCTTTAAATATTTTAAATTTTCATATTTTTACCTAGTAAGTGTACGTCTGAGCACAAAATTTTCAATACCTACTTAAAAAATATTTCGTAGACACATACTCTTATTGTCTGTTAAATATTATGGATATGTGAACAAAACGTCGTCAAATGTCACAATAAAATAATCATTAGTGTTTAGTGTCTTTCTGAAGGACAAAAATTGCATTCGGCGATTTATTCGATGATGCTTAACCATGCCGCATCTACATATAGTGGACCAATAAAGTTTATATACACCTAGTTCTATTAAATTACAACACGTTTATTTGTTATAAAATGAATAAATTTTATGGTTTTTTCTATCCATTTCAAACGATGTATATTTAACATTAAATTTAGCATATCAAAATATTTTTTTTACACAAATAAAAAAATTAATGCTAAAGCTTAAAATGCGCATAATTTATATCAAAAAAGTTTACGTACACTAGTGATTATTTATATAAATCAAAAGTAATTACAATAGTTTTAGCGGTTTTTGGCCTACATTTTGTTGCTATTATTGTCTATAGACATCGATGTATGCTCCCCACTCAATTTCTAGGATTATTTCCGGATATTTTGACCCAATAAGTCCATGATCCAGTTTTTTGGCCTTATTTTGATGAAATTGGATGTTTTCGAATACGGTTTTCCAAAAAGTTCCAGATTTTTTGAATAGAATTAATGTCTAGTGATTGCCGGATCTATGAAGTTATTTTTAATTCCATAACAGAGATCTGCAATTATTTTCTTTTTTAAGTTATTGGCTGAATAACACAAAAAAGAGTTTTTGTGAATATAAATCAAAATTCAATATACAAAAATATTTACAAAAACACATTTACGCAAAGTACATATAGCGAGGGTATGAATAATGAGTAAGTTTCTTTTAATACGAACTGGTATTGTACTCATTCTCTCATGAGTCAATAATTCAATCACATCAAAGTGAAATGAGTCAAAGCACCAAGAAACACCAATAGTAGTTTTGAATGACTTAAGTGACTTGAGTATTTTCAGTTTAGCTTTATTGTGTTTGCTGCTTTTTTATTATTATTATTTTTTTAATTTCTATGTTGGTAATTTATTTCACTATTTATTTATAATGTTTTCATACAGTTTTATACTCAACAATGAAGATTTTTCGTATGACTTTAAAAGTTACTACTCAGAAACCAGCAGCTCGATTTTATTTTTTTAAAAGTTTTTATTTGAAAATAAAATGAGATCGTCCATGTTTTAAAACTAACCTAAGTTAACAAAATTCATAAATCTTTATTTTAAAATTAATGCACTTGAAAAAAGGACTAAAAATACTCATTCAAAGGTACATATAAAAGCAAGTAAGTTTTGTTAGAAAAATTTATAATTTTTTGTTGTAAACTAAATGTAAGAAAAGAATGCTGTCTACTGTCTTTGGCGCTTTTCTGTAATATATTACCGGCAAGCGAAAACAGGATGGGGTCATGTGTAGAAGTTCACGCAAGTGAGGAAAGTTCTCTGATCGCCATTCACTTGGGAGTGGCCAGAAACGATTCTTTTACATATGGCTCAAAAAGCTCACGACTTCCGGTCTTTGGCCAAGTATCCTCTGAGTAGCCTAAGGACATCCGTTTTAAGGCGGGCTAAAGTGAGAAGGCGAAACATCCCCTACACAGGGTTGTGCGCTAGGTTTGGGACCCGCCACGTAAAAACAAACACCCAATGAAAACTTCGGCTATAATCGCGTAAGCGGTGTCTACGCCAATTAAGAAGAAGAAGAAGCGAAAACACTCGCTCTGATGCTGCACTGCTAGAAGGAATGGCAAGAACTTTAAGTGCTAACTTAGACATCGGATATCGTTTGCTATTATTTTTCCACCACTGCCTAACATCACAATTTTCGAAAAACTCCACATTTTTTTTTTAGAATAGCGACGTAGTTCATCTGACACATTTTCAACTTCTGTTAAAGAAGTATTCGTACATGTCAACAGATTTGGAAAGAAGAAAGTCTCTTCGTTATTTGAAGAAGATTTTCCTGCTGATAAACTCATAAAAGATGATGCTGTATCTTCCGGAAGATCGGAAGAATCCGATAACCCATTCACATCTGCTATTTCAGCTGTGCAAAACATTTCAATTTCGTTTAACTGGCTTGCTTGGAGACGCAACGCTGAAGGAAAAAAATAATAAGCCACTTTGTGCCATACATTCCAATTTGGAATCCAAGTTCCTTCTATACCTTCCAAAATCTGCAATTTTAATGCATCATTTTCATCTGTAACTATTTTTGCAAACATATCCCAAATAGCATTCTGCCCTTCCGTTTTTTGCTGAGCTTATAAATACCCGTAGCAAATTTCCCCACTAAGTCTTCGGTAGACTCCATTGTGTAAGATCAACTTGAAATAAATTATAACATATAAATATCAGTATATTTACCTTTATAAAAAACCATTAATACTAAAACACTTACAAAAACAGACAATAACGAAATAGTTTCTCAGCGCACGATACGAAATTTAAACTTTTATTCTTTAAATTATTCAAATTATTTTTATTCTTTCCTTCAAAAAAGTGAGTAGGTATAGTCAAATTATTTGTCGACTATTGAGAGAGTCATAAATTGTTGTCACTCTCTTTTGGTGGGAATGATTTTTGGTAATTTTTTATATTATTATGAGTACTCATTTGCACCAATTTTTATGGCTTATGACTTAAGTGCACTAATTTTATTGGTACCAATTGCAGATCTCTGTTCCATAACATCCCTGCACGTATAAGATAAGACGGGTGTTTGGGTCGTTATCGTGTTGTAAAATCGGCCACTTCTATTTACTCTTGTAATTACTTTTGATTTATATAAACAATCATTAGTGTACGTAAACTTTTGATATAAATTATGCCCATTTTAAGCATTAGCATTAATTTTTTTTATTTGTGTAAAAAAAAATATTCTGATATGCTAAATTTAATATTAAATATACATCTTTTGAAATGGATAGAAAAAAACCACAAAATTTATTCATTTTGTAACAAATAAACGTGTCGTAATTTAATAGAACTAGCTGTATGTAAACTTTATTGGTCCACTGTATATAGAATTTTACATTCCTAGAAAATAATAATATTCCTTCATATTATGATTATGAGTAAGATGATGAGTTTAATTTTCAGAATTTACAAAATTGAAAAATTTCTTATCGCAAACTTCACTTGGTAAAAATCTCCCATATTCGAAAATTTTCCTAATCGTTTATGTATTTTTTCACGTGAATCCATAGAATTTATTCCGAAAATTGTTATTAGGGAAGAACTACAATAATATGTAAGCATACGTTATTAACAATTTACTTATTTTTACAACTTTTTTATATAACGTAATGTCTAATAACAAAAGACAGTTTTTTAACGCAAAGGCCGAACGATGAAATTTGATTTTTCCAATTCTACCAATTCAAATTTTTTAATCAGTATTCTTTCAAATACATCTTTTTTCTGTTAGTAGGGCAACATCGAAAATTGCGATCTGCTTAATTTATTCAGCTAATACTTAAAAGGTGTGATTAAATCATAAAAGATTTGTATAAAAATTAAAAATAAAAATACGATTGTAAGCAACACATAATTGGCTTTAAAAAGTTTTTTACAATACAACTAAATCAAATAAAAAACATGCGTGACATATTGCCCAAGTTGACAAACGCATAATCGAAATTTGAACACTCAAACGTAATTCGTGAAACGGATTAATTTATTCACACAAAGTGAATACTGGCAAGTACGCGGCCTACTTCATATTTTTAAGAAGTTTATAGCACAATATATCAAGCCCTTTTTTGTATCCAGGGTACTTCTTCTTGGAGGATGGAGTCATGTGAAGAAGTTCACGCAAGTGAAAAAAGTTCTCTGATCGCCATTCACTTGGGAGTGGCCAGAAACGATTCTTTTACATATGGCTCAAACAGCTCACGACTTCCGGTTTTAGACCAATTATCCTCTAGGTAGCCCAAGAACATCCGTTTGAAGGCGAGCTAAAGTGAGAAGGCGAAACATCCCCTACACGTAAAAAACAGTACCAATGAAAAAGAACAAAAAGCCTCGGGAGAGACCTCCCTTTTATTGACGACCATGGCAAACGAAATAAGGGCTACGAATTGAGGGCATGCACCTGGAATGTCCGGTCCCTTAATTGAGAAGGTACCGCTGCCCAGCTGGTTGATGTGCTCGTTAGAGTGAAGGCTGACATCACCACCGTCCCAGAAATGCGATAGACAGGGCAGGGACTGAGACAAATTTGGTGTTGGATTCGTGGTGGAAGAGAGACTCCGTCGCCGAGTACTGTTATTTACCTCGGTGGAGGTAAAGGAGCGAAGTTCTTCAACATATCGCTGATCTGCGCCCATGTCCCGACGGAAGAGAAGAACTATGTGACCAAAGATGCCTTCTATGAGCGCTTGGAGCGTACCTATGAGAGCTGCCCCCGCCACGATATCGAAATCATGCTTGGCGACTTTAACACCAGGGTGGGCAAAGAAGGTATCCTTGGCACTACAGGTGGTAAATTCAGCCTCCACGAGGAAACATCCCCCGCCGGGGCCCAAAATATGGTTATCTGTAGTTGTGGAAAATTCATCAAGCTACCGATCATGTTGTGATAGACGAAAGACACGTCTCCAGTGTTTTAGATGTGCGTGCGCTACGAGGTCCTAACATCGACTCGGACCACTATCTTGTTGCAGCCAAGATTTGCATCCGCCTCTGCGCAGCAGAAAACGCACGCCAACAAACACAAGGAAGATTCGACGTCGAGAAGCTGCAATCACAACAGACAGCAGAAGGATTTTCTACTCGGCTTGCACTCCTGCTCCCTGAGAGCACTCGTCAACAACTCGGTATAAGAAAACTGTGGGACGGCATTTCAAACTCCTTACGTACAGCTGCATTGGTTTTTGGTATCGCAGCGGAGTGAAAACAGGATGCCTACCTCGCAACGTTACGATCGACCAACACACGTGCGGGATGGGATAGATACCGAGAGTTGAAGAAGGAAGCGAGACGCATTTGCAGACAGAAAAAGAAAGAATGCGAAATGCTTGAGTATGAAGAGCTTGATAAGCTGGCCGACAAGGGTAATGCCCGAAAATTCTTATGAAGAAATGCGGCGGCTTACAAAAGGTTTCAAGATCGGTGCATACTCTTGTAGAACCCCCAAAGGTGATCTAGTCACAGATGCCCAGAGGGAACGCTTCTCCAGCCTGCTGAATGGCAGTGAACGCACAACGCCAGGAGAAGGCTAACCCGATTCCCCAATCGATGACGATGGAGCAGACGTTCCATTGCCTGACTATGAAGAAGTTCGAATAGCAATTACCCGCCAGAAGAACAACAAAGCGGCAGGGGCTGATGGATTGCCGTCCGAGCTATTCAAACACGGCGGCGAAGAACTGATAAGGAGCATGCATCACCTTTGTAAAATATGGTCGAACGAAAGCATGCCCAACGATTGGAATTTAAGTGTGCTATGCCCAATCCATAAAAAAGGAGACCCCACAATCTGCGCCAACTACCGTGGGATTAGCCTCCTCAACATCGAATATAAGGTTATATCGAGCGTATTGTGTGAAAGATTGAAGCCCACCGTCAACAAACTGATTATACCTTATCAGTGTGGCTTTAGACCTCGCAAATAAACAACCGACCAGATATTCACCATGTGTCAAATCTTGGAAAATACCCGTGAAAGGAGAATCGATACACACCACCTCCGCAAAACTAATACGCCTGTGTAAGCTGACGTTGAGCAACACCAAAAGCTCCGAATCGGGAAGGACCTCTCCGTTTGATACCAAACGAGGTTTCAGGCAAGGGGATTCCCTATCATTCGACTTCTTCAACCTGCTGCTGGAGAAAATAATTCGAGCAGCAAAACTTAATCGAGCAGGTGCAATCTTCTATAAGAGTGTACAGCTGTTGGTGTATGCTGATAATATTAGTATCATTGGTCTTAACAACTGCGCCGTTAGTTATGTTTTCACCAGAATGGGTAAGTGGTGGTAATGGTAATGATAATGGTGGTGAACGCGGGCAAGACGAAATATCTCCTATCATCAAACAAACAGTCGTCGCGGAGACGTAAAGTCCTCTCTCGACAAACAAAAACCAAACTCTATAAGTCACTCATAATTCCCGTCCTGCTATATGGTGCAGAGGCTTGGACGATGTCAACAACTGATGAGTCGACGTTGCAAGTTTTCGAGAGAAAAGTGCTGCGAAAGATTTATGGTCCCTTGCGCGTTGGCCACGACGAATATCGCATTCGATGGAACGATGAGCTGTATGAGATATATGACGACATTGACATAGTTCAGCGAATTAAAAGACAGCGGCTACGCTGGCTAGGTATCGCTATTATTAATACTTCTCGAGATATTCAGCTTTTTAAGTAAGACTGTATGGAATTTTCATAAATGTTTTATTACATACCATCTATCTAGAATATCTTAGCATTTTAATTGAAGAAATTATGTTGAAAAAAATCTATTCCCTGATTTTACCTTCGTCACTGATTCCCTGGTTTCCTCCTTATTTTTTTTAAACGGGAGCGTCAAAAAAGTGAGCATCACAACGCAAATTGCGGGCGTATTTTTTAATCAATACACAGTGGAGTATGGAGCGTAACCGCCTCCCAGTTGAGACTGTTAAAAATATTGGACTTGTTCAATATAACTGCAATGAAATGAATTGTAAGGACTTTAACAAGTATTTGTCTAGCGATAAAAATGTATTTTTATTAAAAAAAAAAATTGGAGCGTCCGAAAAATATGAGAAAAAGATGTTAATGAATGACGATTGGAGCAGCTTAGTGATAGTTCTCAGATAGAGTCGGTATTACAATTACTGTTATTCAAATAATTTAGAGATTGTTTGCAATGAAAAATGATTCGAAAAATGGTATTCATTTTATATACAGTGGTGGTCATATACTTAGCACACATCACTCTACCTAAATGCAAACGATGTTTTCTTTGTAATGTTACAAAATTCAAAGGCGCCACTTTGACTAGACATGATCAAGGCGCCAAGCTAAGATATTGCAAAGTTTCGTCGCTTTGTTTTTACTACTGTTGTAAATAGAAGGATTATTTAACGATCAGCAGCTTTTTTGAGTGGACACATATTTAGCACACTTCTTAGACTGTCGAAGTTTTTTAAAGTTTTAAGAAATATTTATTTTCGAATACAAAAAATTTTGTTGGTGAGAGATTATTTAATATAAAAACTGTAGTTTTGAATTAAATTTAAATTTACTGATTAGATAAGGCTAGAGGTTTGTGTTGCACGGAAGAAAAGCGGGCTATAATTGTGAAGTTAAGAAGTGAAGGGCAGTCGGTAACCCAGATTACAAAAACGCTTGGGTGTTCAAAGAAGCTCATTTGTAACGCAATTAAATATTTTGACGAATTTGGGACAGTTAAATCCGCGGTGGGAGCTCCTAGGTCTCGCAAAACCACCTCCATAGAAGACAATCTAATTCGTTGTATTTCAAAAAAAACGACCCATTCAAGAGCTCTAAACAAATTAAAACCGAAGTTTATGCAGTATACGGAATAGAGGTTTAATCTAAAACGATTAGACGACGTTTGAATGAAGGCGGACTGCGTGGATGCATTTCACAGAAGAAACCGTTTGTTTCTAAGAAGAACTTGGAGGCACGCCTTTCATTCGCACGAGCCCACATCAACAGACCACTTTCTTTTTGGAATAACGTTCTCTGGAGTGATGAATCTAAGTTTTGTAGATTTGGATCTGACGGTAAACGTTACGTCTGCCGTCCCAGTAACCAGCAGAACAATTCTAGGTATACACAAAAAACAGTGAAACATGGAGGAGAAAATATTATGGTGTGGGCGGCCTTTTCTTGGCACGGTGTTGGACCTATCGTCAGGATAACGTCAAAAATGGATCAATTTGTTTACAAGAACATGTTAACAGAAGACATGATTCCATTTGTCGACGACCATATGCCTCTAAGGTGGCACTTCATGCATGATAATGACCCCAAACATACTTCGCATTTGGTGAAAAATTTCTTGGAGGAGCAATGCGTTCCCATTCTGCAGTGACCAGCTCATTCACCTGATCTCAATCCAATTGATAATTTGTGGAGTGAAGTTGAGAGAAGAATTAAGGGCAAAAAACCCAAAAATTTAGAAGAATTGTGGCAGAACATTAAAAGTGCATGGGTTAATATACCTGTGGAACAATGTAGACATTTGGTGGAGAGTTTGCCTAAGAGATGTTCTGAAGTGATCAAAAATAAGGGTTTTCCAACGAAATATTGAAGTACAATTTGGTTCGGAGCGGATTGCCAAAGTTTTTGTAGGTAAACCTGAAATGTGCTAAGTATGTGTCCAACGTAGTAATCATTTATTCTTACTTTTTTTTTGTAGGTTTTGATTACATCGTACTTTATGTTATCATTGAAGTTAATCTATCTGTGAAATATGAATATACTATATGGGAAAATATTTAAGTTTTTAGTAAAGAAATGAATTTTATGGAACATTTTTTCGTAAAAGTGCGAGTGTGCTAAGTATATGACCACCACTGTAAATCGAAATAATGATCTAAGAAAACAAGACAGAAAAAACGATGGAGTTGGGCAGTTTGGTAAAAGTTGGTGACTTTCAATGACTTTTAAATTCACTTTTATTCAGGTTGAAATGTTACATTTCATTTATTTTATCATATAAATAAATGAACTTAGGGCATTCTGAAATACGATGAACATTCAACACTTTTGTTTCACCTCTAAAATATATTGTTATAACGAATTTATTAAATTTGCTTTCGTTTATCAGACATTCAAAATTTAACAACGATTGCAGGGTAAAGGAAAGTACTTATTATTATGTTTCTACATATGTAATAAACTTCATTCGCATATCTAAAAAATGACGGAAAAAATATTTATAATCTCTTAGGTAAAGTTGTTTGAAATGAGAACATAATCGTTGTCAATTACGCTGCTACTTCGTTCCAGCTGGAAGAATCACGGATATCCGCCAAAATTTTCTAGTCGCAGTTTTAACAAACGTCGGGCGAAATTCTTTTGAATGGTCATACCCGAAGAAGTGCGAGAGTTATTTTAGTCGGCAATTTGCCCTGTACCCATCAACTGATAAGAACAAAAGAAGAGTTACCCGTTGACTGGGCAGTGTCAAAAGACTGCTCGTTACTTACTTTCAAGAATGAGGTTCAAGGTGTCATCAACAAAGGCGAAGTTTTCGAAATCCATTTGCCCAGATGGCATACAGATTTTGATGCGAAGGCATCTAGTATCGACGGGAATTTTAAAATATTAAAATTAATGTCTAGTTAATGATGATTATATCGATATCCTAAAGTGTTTAAAAATTTTATTTGCAGGTTTGTCAAGAAGAAGAATTTTTGCAGTTGTCCGCTTACCAATTGATAGCGCTAATTCGACGCGATGAGCTAAATGTTCAAGAAGAGAGGGAAGTATATAATGCCGTACTTAAATGGGTTAAATACGATGAAGAAAATCGTTATCCAAAAATGGAACATATACTTTATGCTGTTAGATGTCAGTTTCTGACACCAAATTTCCTTAAGGAACAAATGAGAAATTGCGATGTGCTACGAAAAGTGCCCGCATGTCGGGAATATTTAGCAAAGATATTTAAAGATTTGACTTTACACAAACGACCAGTTGTGAAGGAGCGAACACCAAATACGACTCGAATGATTTTTGTAGCAGGAGGATTTTTTCGGCAGTCGTTAGATATCCTAGAAGCTTATAATGTTGATGATAAAACCTGGACAACGTTGCCAAACTTACGAATTCCCCGATCTGGCCTTGGTGCCGCTTTCTTGAAAGGCACTTTCTATGCTGTCGGCGGGCGAAACAATTCAATTGGTTCTTCCTACGATTCTGATTGGGTGGACCGATATAATACTTCTACGGAACAATGGCGTCCATGTGCTCCAATGACAGTACCTCGACACCGAGTAGGCGTGGCCGTAATGGACGAATTGATGTATGCTGTTGGTGGATCCGCAGGTTCGGAATATCACAGTTCAGTTGAGTAGTATGTAGTGTATACGGAGAGGAAAAAATAAAGTATTAAACGGACATATATATATTTAATATGACTAGTTATGATCCCGATCAAGATCGCTGGACACTGGTGCAACCCATGCATGAAAAACGTTTAGGAGTTGGAGTGGTTGTTGTAAATCGCTTATTGTATGCTATTGGAGGTTTCAACGGTACCGACCGCCTTACTACTGTAGAATGCTATCACCCTGAGAATAATGAATGGACCTTGGTGCAACCAATGCAGTATGAACGAAGTGGTGCCGGTAAATGTTTCTATATATTGATTTAATATGCTGTTGAGAAAGATGAAACGAAATTAGTTTATGTTACGACGTATAATAATTGAAATTATATTTAAATATAGTGGTGCAATTTTTATGTTTTTTAAAGCTGGTGATGTGGTCTGTTTACAGTTTCTCTCCTATCGGCCAAAGCTGGCCGCTTCTAGCCTTCCTTCCTTCAGGCGGTCCAATTGTTGCCAGTACAGATCCGGTTTAATAGTTTGGTCGTATGGAAGCATTTAACAGTAGATTATTTCTCTTACCAATCTCACCAAAGACATAACAAAGTCTTCTTGACTAACAATCCTCGCTTATATACAGTTTAAGCTGTCACACCGGTATTAAGCTGCGACTGTTTCGCTTGACTTTATAATTAGTAACCATCCGCTAGAGGAATTGATAATTTTGATTCTGCAGCGATTCGTAGAATTAAATTAACACATACGGCACATCGTATATTGAACTGCATCCACTTTTTTTAAATGGCGAAACTATTTTTGGTGTAATATTTATCTCTTGGGCAATCGAAACAAAACTTCGATCTGATTCAAGTATTTCCGTTATTTTGGGTGGTGAATCTTTGACCGGAACGCTATCGATGAAATCAAAATTACGTTTGATCGGTTGTAACAGTATCAGGACCACAAACACTATACACATTTTCAGCCAACTAGCTTTCGTCTTTTTTGAAGAGCGCTAAATCGTTGCCCGCGCTTCGATAAGTTGAATGTGCATACCTCACAAACCACCTAAACTACTTCAACCAAAATTCTTTCTAGCACCTCTTCCTACAATAAAGATGATTGAAATCAGTCTACCCCCAAATAACGGATATGTTGAAAACTACTAAGATCTAAATACGTCGGAGTATTAAAATTTGCACCTGGTATTCTATTAAAGAGCTACAGCGCAGCTTTACGTGAAATCATATACAACCACACCTATTTCCCATATATAAAAATTTTAAAATCCATATGATACTATAACATTAGATAAAATAAACCAAACACTAATAAAATTATTAGAATAAGTCCTTGTTCAAAAAGTGCCTTAAGCTATGTCAACTCACGTCCAAAAATATTCGAAATCATCGCAGAGCTTTTCAAATCCTTAAATACCAAATTTGTGGACCCTAGTGTCTATGGCTGACATTTTATCGGAAATATTGATATTTAGATCTCTAATTCTCTAATTCGGTGAGAATATCTTTATGATAATAGTGTTACAAGTTCGTTAACTCGGGTCAACACTACCCCTTGTCCTTATATACCTAATTTAAATATTTTCGAAGCTCTAGTTGAATTTATATTGGATTCATATGCATTAGTTATTACACATTTTTATTTACTTTCGCAATCTATGATGACTGAAAATTGTTTGGTGAACAACAATTGTTTCTAAAACCAAAAATTAATTTAGATTGATATACTAATGTGATCAAATTGAAATGTGAATTTTTGATTTTGTCCATGTCATCACCTTCAAAGTAATCCCCTTCCGCTGCGGTACACTTATGCCAACGAATTTTTCAGTCATCATAGCACTTTCAGACATAGTAAAAATCGAAAATTGTGTGGCGGCATGCTCCCATCCTCTAATATGTTTAATGTGCATATCTCCTAAAACACTAAAGCTACAACAATCAAATTCGCCCGGTACGAATATTACAAGAACTTCTACTGACAGTGTGAAAATGACTGAACTCGGATGAAAACCCCGCTCACTTTCCATATAACGGTAATGTTCAAAACTACTAAAAGAGTAATAAATCAATAACTAAATGCGCCAGAAGTGTTAAAGTTTTACGCCGAGATGATGTGACAAGGCTTTATTAGGGCCGGGGTTTAAATTGGACGATGGGCTTGGCACCGCCATATCTCGGTCCCGATCGACCGATTTCGACAAAATTGGAAACGAGCAATTATTTTTATATTTCTATGTCACTCTGTGAAAATGAGTCAAATCGGACAATAACCACGCCAATTTCCCATATAGCACAATTTTAAATTCCACTTGATCCTTTTACTTTCCAGTACACAAATCAAGAAGCAGTTAATATAATAAGATCAAACTTTGCACGAATAATGCCTTAAGTGTATGCCACCCTATAAAAAAAAAATTGTTGAAATCCAACTAAAGCTTTTCAAGACCAAAAAGAAAAAGGGTTAAAGTTTTCAGTGACCATATAGCTGACCTCGAGCGCACAATTTTTCAAAGCTTATAGAAATTAAGTTTTTTTTTGAAGTCGCGAAATCCATGTTAGCCCTTATATATATGATATGAAGTTTTACCAACACCGAAAAATATTTTCCTGGCGTTGATCCTATCAAATTATGAGAGTATAAAACGTTCAGTTACAACACAACTTAGCCCTTCATCCTGGCTAGAATGTATAGATTACCGAACGAACAAGAAACCATTTTGCATATATCTCAAGTGATCATATGCGACATAGACGTTGTTTTAACGGATTACAATGGTAGGGATTATCTAAGTTGTTGTCGACGTCATCTAACGGGAGGCCCAGGAAACGTGCTGTTTCGACGGGGTCTGACTAAAAGGAAATCTGTTCCGAAAGCTCCATCCCACTACGATCGTTTTAGAGGCAGGAATGCCGAAGAACACGCCGGGAAGACCAGCCAGTGCATGAATTGCACTTGACTGATATGACGGTCTGACACACAAACAGACTGTTCGAGGAACCAGAAATTGCTGAGTTGTTCTCGCGCGAGGATTAGAGCGGGATGGAGGTGGGGCAGATAAATCATATTGGGAGCTATGTTGCTTGTTTAAGCTCCTGGGCCACGGTCCACTGTTAGCAACTCGGGGTGAGTGGCAGCGCAGTGCGCGAACTGTGTGCAGATTGCACAGCCGTAGAGGTTAGTGTCGCAGTATTGTGTTGGCAACATGGGTCCACGTAATTCGTGGTCCACCCCCTATGTGTCTTAAGATGGCTCCATCCATTGCATGTATTACACATGACAGAGGTGGAGTTTGGATGAAGCCTTTTGGCGCAAACGAAGCAAAAAAATTCCTCCGTGCCCGGGTTGGACTCAACGGAGCAACCCTGCTGCAAGGCGTTGCTCTAATAACGACAAACTTAAATTAATACTCACCGATCCAAACGGGGTTAGATCGCCGAAAAGCAGCCCTTGGCCAGATAAAATCCGGGACAATTCCGGTGCGTATAACCGGCTGTCGTGGGAATCGCGCAACGTACACGTATTTTCGACCAGTATGTGTTATGCGTAATAAATGGACGTATGAGCTAAGTGCATACGAATCCATATTGCTGAAAATGTACGTTTTTTTTACGATCTGTATGCATACAGGTATAATGTGTATAGCGCTGTATGCACCCAAATACTAATTTGGAAAACAAAAAGTGACATAAATAACATAAAATTAAAGACAAATAGATATGTGTTTCAATAATTTACTACTGTGATCAAATTGAAAGGTGAATTTTGTGCACTTCATCTCCTTTAAAGTAATCCCCTCCCTCTGCAATACACTTATGCCAACGAATTTTCCAGTCATCATAGCACTTGGAAAAATTCTCTCCATGTTGGCCATCAAAGCTTTATTCGATTCAGCTTTTATATCCTCGATTGAGTCAAAACCGTGTCCTCGTAGTGGTCGTGTGAATTTGCTGAATAGCCAGAAGTTACACGAAGGTGAATCAAGTGAATGCGGTGATTGCGGCACGAATAACCCATGCAGTATGAAATGGTGCATTATCGCACTTTGTTCAATAAATTCAGACATAGTAAAAATCGAAGAATGCACTTTTAGAGCCTCAAATACTAAAGAATATAAGTGAAATATTTATATAATTTAAAAAAAAAAAATAGGTATTGTTCTTGCAATAATCATTTCGCTCATATTTTTTTTTTTTTTTTTTTTTTTTTTTTGCTTTTATACATTTGTTTCACTTAGAAAAGTAAGGCAATAGTGTTTATAATTATTTTTTAAATTGGTCCTAATATTGAGTTTTATATGAAAATATGATTTTTTTGCATGATGTTTTTTTCACGAGTAATTTACTGCCCAAGTTAACCGAGCAAATTGGAGATCAAGTGTATTTAACGATAATTTTCTGTATATAATTTTTAAAATGGAAACTCAGGTTTTCATTTAGTTATCTTCTTCCGACATATTGACATCTCATAGCGTTTTTCTTTTCTCACAAAAATGTTACATTTATTTTGTCAAAGTTGCGTAGTCTCGTCGCATCGATTCATACATTTATATACATATAAGAGATTTGTAAGTCTACTGGCTTTATTCCAGCAATAGGCTTTGTCAATTCTTAAAACGTTATTCACATACAATAAGAAAGGAAGTAAAAATGAAAACGTTCGTAAAAAAATAAATACACTTATGGCCAAGTGAGAATATTTTCTCAGTGGGAAATTTTCGAAAATAGATTTTTTCGCATTATCGTATAGTATACACTGTAATAAACATTCTCTCAAATTTTCAAATCGAATCAAATTATTACGGTCGCTACAGCGTTTCTTGGGAACAGAGTGCAGAACATAGCGACTGCAATATTTAAACTCGTTTTTCTCAGAATGGTATTTTTCAAAATAGTTTCCACTCTCAAAGGAAGAGTCTTGAAGATATCTAGTTCCAATTTGAGGAGAATATTTTTAACATCATACTCTATCGCGCTATGGAAGTTTTAATTTTTTTATATCTTCCAATTTTTTTCTACGAAAAACTGTCGAAAAAATGACCAAATTTGATACTTTTTCTTCAAACCGCCACTATTTTGTCAAATTTCAAAAAAAAAATTCCGTTGCGTGATAGTTACTTTCCTATAGATTAATAATCTTTTTGAAATTTTTGTATGACCTTTATAAAACGCATCTATATTTAAATTAAACAATTTAAATTAACAAATTTTTCAAAATAAATAAACTTTCATTATTCGATGAAATCGTGAGTAAATTGCAACGTAATTAGGTATCTTCTTGGCTTATATTGAAATCCATAAACTTGACTTAGTTTTATTGCTATATTTTAGTTCGCGTCAGATAAAATTATCAGGGGTGTTGTGGAATCTGATAGTTGTCGGAATCAGAATTGAAACAGATAAAAAAAAGTAGTAGGTGTCATGAATGCATATGTTATTGGTTTGATATTCCAAACATAATTTATATCGGTTTTGGGTGTCACGGAAACCAATTTTATCGGTTTTGTTATCAAAAACAAACTCAAAGAAGATAGTCGCTCACAGATTTGAAATGTAAGTTAAGAAATCAAGTTATATTATTATTTGGAATTAATTTATCTTTATTTCTATAGAGAAAAACATAAGTATAAAACACAAAATGTCTTAATTATTAAGTTTTTGGAAAAAAGGCCGGATATTTAAAGATATTAGATTTACGAAACGTAATAAACGTATAAATGAAGTCATGTGTAGAAGTTCACGCAAATGAGGAAAGTTCTCTGATCGCCATTCACTTGGGAGTGGCCAGAAACGATTCTTTTACATATGGCTCAAGCAGCTCACGACTTCCGGTCTCTGATCAATTATCCTCTGGGTAGCCTAAGAACATCCGTTTGAAGGCGAGCTAAAGTGAGAAACATCCCTTGCATAGGGTTGTGCGCTGGGTTTGGGACCCGCCACGTAAAAAAAAACTCCCCAATTAAAACTAGCAATCAGCCTCGGATGAGAGACCCCCCTTTTGATGACGACCATGGCAAACGAAATAAGGACTACGAATTTAGGGCATGGACCTGGAATGTCCGGTCCCTTAATTGGGAAGGTGCCGCTGCCTAGCTGGTTGATGTCCTCACGAAAATAAAGGCTGACATCACCACCGTCAAAGAAATGCGATGGACGGGACAAGGGCTGACACAAGTAGGTCCTTGTGGCTTTTACTATAGTGGCCATATAAAGGAGCGCAAGTTTGGTGTGGGATTCGTGGTGGGGAGAGACTCCGTCGCGGAGTACTATCATTCACTCCTGTGAATGAACGTCTAGCCACAATCCATATCAAAGCGAGGTTCTCAACATACCGCTGATTTGCACGCCCCGACGGAAGAGAAGGACGATGTGACCAAGGATGCCTTCTATGAGCGCTGGGAGCGCGCCTATGAGTCGGTAAATTCAGTCTCCACGACGAAACATTTCCAAATGGGTTGAGACTGATCGACTACGCCGGGGCTCGAAATATGGTTATCTGTGGTACTAGATTCCAGCACAAGAAAGTACATCAAGCTATCTGGCTGTCTCCTGATCGAAAAACTACCAACCAGATCGATCATGTTGTGATAGACGAAAGACACGTCTCCAGTGTTCTAGATGTGCGTGCGCTCCGGGGTCCTAACATCGACTCGGACCACTATCTTATTGCTGCCAAGATTCGCACCCGCCTCTGTGCAGCAAAAAACGAACGTCAACAAACACAAGGAAGGTTCGACGTCGAGAAGCTGCAATCGCAACAGACAGCCGAACGATTTTCTACTCGGCTTGCACTCTTTCTCTCTGAAAGCACTCGTCAACAACTCGGTATAAGGGAACTGTGGGACGGCATTTCAAACTCTTTACGTACAGCTGCAATCGAAACCATTGGATTTCGTAAAGTGCAAAAGAACAGCTGGTACGACAAGGAGTGCCGTGTCGCAGCGGAGAGAAAACAGACTGCCTACCTCGCAACGTTACAATCGACCACAACACGTGCGAGGAGGGATAGATACCGAGAGCTGAAGAGGAAAGCAAGACGCATTTGCAGACAGAAAAAGAAATAGGCCGAAATGCTAGAGTATGAAGAGCTTGGTAAGCTGGCCGACAGGGCTAATACTCGAAAATGCTGCGAAAAAATGCGGCGGCTTACAAAAGGTTTCAAGACCGGAGCCGGCCGCGCTATTCAAACACGGCGGCGAAGAACTGATAAGGAAAATGCATCAGCTTCTTTG
This sequence comes from Bactrocera dorsalis, assembly GCF_023373825.1. Lineage (NCBI taxonomy): Eukaryota > Metazoa > Arthropoda > Insecta > Diptera > Tephritidae > Bactrocera > Bactrocera dorsalis. The sequence goes on along the minus strand of NC_064304.1, from coordinate 53,664,890 downwards.
TAAAATATGGTCGGACGAAAGCATGCCCAACGATTGGAATTTAAGTGTGCTATGCTCAATCCATAAAAAAGGAGACCCCACAATCTGCGCCAACTACCGTGGGGTAAGCCTCCTCAACATTGCATATAAGGTTCTATCGAGCGTATTGTATGAAAGATTAAAGCCCACCGTCAACATACTTATTGGACCTTATCAGTGTGGCTTTAGTCCTGGTAAATCAACAACCGACCAGATATTCACCATGCGGAAAATACCCGTGAAAGGAGAATCGGCACACACCACCTCTTCGTCGATTTCAAAGCTGCTTTCGACAGCACGAAAAGGAGCTGTCTTGCTGCGATGTCTGAATTTGGTATCCCCGCAAAACTAATACGGCTGTGTAAACTGACGTTGAGCAACACTAAAAGTTCCGTCAGGAACGGGAAAGACCTCTCCGAGCCGTTCGATACCAAACGAGGTTTCAAACAAGGCGACTCCCGTGCGACTTCTTCAATGTGCTCTTGGAGAAAATAATTCGAGCTGCAGAACTTAATCGAGCAGGTACCATCTTCTATAAGAGTATAACGTCTTCTTAACCCAGAATTTCTGTTGATAAATCGTATAAAAGAATCATCACTGCTTTCCTCACTTACATTATTAGTCTCACTCATATTTATTGCTTAAAAAAAAATCTGGGAGTAATGTTGAAAAAACTAAGAAGTACACAGTAACATTCAGCGTGCGAGATCGCTGCCATACTAACTACCGCTTGCATTGTGTTTCTTTTTATCCGATGCGATTTTGTTACGAATACTCGTATTGACAGGGAGAGAGCATCTTCAGCTGTTTAAAAACATATAAGCGTCGATGCACGGCCAGAACAGATATGGCGTTACTGAAATGATTTATATTAGAGTATGGAGTTAATCGAAATGGCTTCTGAAATAAATTACTAATTATTCAGTTCCCAAAAAAATTTGCCATTTAACGGTACTAATATTTACTAAATATTAGTAAATATGTACTAAAAAGTTATGACTTCAAAAAGTGTTGTTAATCGATGTGTGCATTGAGCGGCTCATATGGTACAGAGACTTAGATGAAGACAACAACCGATGAGTCGACGTTACGAGTTTTCGAGTGAAAGGTTCAAATATCGCATTCGATGAAACCTCATCGTGTAAGAGATTTATGACGACATTGACATAGTTCAGCGAATTAAAAGACAGCGGCTACGCTGGCTAGGTCATTTTGTCCGAATAGACGAAAACACTCCAGCTATGAAAGTATTCGACGCGGTACCTGCCGGGGGAAGCAGAGGAAGAGGAAAGACCTTCACTTCGTTGGAAGGACCAAGTGGAGAAGGACCTGTCTTCGCTTGGATCATCCAATTGGCGCCACGTAGCGAAAAGAAGAAACGACTGACGCGCTGTTGTTAACTCGGCTATAATCGCGTAAGCGGTGTCTACGCCAGTAAAGAAAAAGAATAAACGTAATTTAACACCCAAATGCGTCTTTATTCATTCGATAAATGTTATCTCTTAAAATCTTTCTTTAATTCGGAACTTATTAAAAACTTTAATAAGATAGTTTCCAAAATATTGTAATTCATTTTCAAGTATTGTCACATTAGTAAACAGCTGGTTCGAATATTGGTTTTGCGTATGTTCGAAAAGACGAAAATCCAATCAGATTCTGTGACACCATTGAATATCAGAACTGGTTTGCAATTCTGTCTTGGATTCCACAACACCACCGTATATTAAAAATATATACACATGAGATATAAAGATGTAAAGACGGACATAATTTTATGGGGTATATGGGGGGCAGAGAAAGAGACGTTCTAATTGCATTAATTTGAACCTTATAGGGCAAGTTCTCACTCGATTTTATTAATTCTAAGCACAAAGATGGACGGTTATCAGAAAATAAGCGCTTTCAATTTTATTCTCACATATTGGCAGATATATGCGGTATTAAGGGGGTATTCTGGTCTAGACGCATGAATTTTAGGCATTTTTTAATCTAAGATAAAAAAAAAATGAATAACGTTTTTACTATCTATTTTTTTTTATATGTTTTTTATTGACATTTTATTAATATAAAAAAAATTGCAAGAAAAAAGCCAAAATTCGTCAAGATACGGGCCGGTGGAGTGGGGGCTTAAAAAAAAACGGTGCGTCCTGGTTGACGTGATTTTAACCCTTGTAGAGATCTAAAACGCAAGAAACAAGAAGATTCTAGGATGTCGTTATCGGGTTGAGCATTTTCAAAAAAAAAAAAAACAAACCTGAAAAAAATGTTTTTTTTCGACCTTTTCGAATTTTTTAAAAATACTTCAAATCAAATTTTTTGGAAATCCAAGGTCGACACGATAGAGCATTGTATAAAGAAGATATATACCAAATTTCAAAGGAATCGAACCTCAAAAAAAGTAGTTTCGAGAAAAACGCGTTTAAAGTTTAGGAAACAATTCTAGTGAACACGGACGCCACGTCACAAAATCGGCTGTATATCCGAAAATTTTGTGAAATATCCGAGAATTTTGAAAAATCCTTCCAAGGTCATATTTTTGAAAGTTTAAACTTTCAGAATATGCAAAAAAAAAATCAATTTTTTTTTTCAAAATCCTAGACCAGAATACCCCTTTAAGTTGTCCGGAAGTTGTCAAACCCGATTTTAACTCAGAGACAGAAAAGGATTCTCCAAATTTCAAGTATATATCTCACACGGTGCCCAGTATTTTGAAGTCAACTATAAGTACTTAGGACCACATATTCGGTACCTAGAGGCTTGAACTAGTTTTGGTTCGATTTGGACAATAAGGCACTATTCGTGCAAACTTTTATCCCGTTTTATTACTTGCTTCTTGATTTGCAGAATCGAGTTATGTGGGAAATAAGTGTGATTGTTGTCCGACTTCGCCCCTTTTTCGCACTATAACATTGTAATATCAGAAGAATATCTTATACTGAATTTCGTAGAAATCGGTTTTCAATATACAAGGTCTGTCACAAAAAAATAGGCCTGTTAAAAAAAAACAACAAAAAATTAATATTTTTCAAAAGTTTTTCAAAAAATTTTTATTCAAAGTAGTTTCCTTGTGCTTCGATACAGCGTTTAGCCGGGTCAATTAGCATTTCAAATGAGTGTTTAAGGTCATTTTTCGGAATGCTCTTGAGAACATCGGTCATCGCCTTTTGGATAGCTGAAATGTCCTGAAACTAGTGTCCTTTGACGGGCAAATGAAGTTTTCCAAATAGGTAAAAATCACAGGGTGCCAGATCAGGTGAGTAGGGTGAGTGATTAATGGTTAATATGGAGTTTTTTGTCAAAAAATCAGTGACAAGCGTCGACCGATGACACGGCGCATTATCGTGCAACAGGCGCCAAGATCCTGCCTCACGGTATTGTGGTCGAGTACGACGAATGCGTGACAAAAGACGCTTCATAACACCAAGGTAAAACACAGTATTAATCGTTTGGCTAGGTGGGATGAACTCGAAACAAATCAGCATTGTTTTTATTTTTGACTTCTGAAGACGACTTTTTTTCCGGAACTTCTGAAATCGCTTAAACCAGCCATGCACATTACTACGGGATAGGCACTGATCACCATAAACTTTTTTCATCATTTGAAATGTTTCAGTAAACGTTTTCCCAAGTTTAAAACAAAATTTAATATTTGCTCTTTGTTCAAAATGCATTTTACGATTGATGACCAAAAGCTGCTGTCACTTTTTGATTTAAAAAAAATTTTTACGAAATGTTAACAAGAGATCAAACTTTTTATTTCATATACCCACCAATAGGTGGCGCCACCAGAAACAATATATTTATAAAGTTCTGTTTCTTTTGCGACAGACCTTGTATGTATATGATTTCACCTAAAAGAGGACATCGTGCAATTTTGACCTCTGCTCCCATAAAGCTGTCAAAACTGTCTCTGGAGTAAATTGGAATGTCTCTCGCGTATTTAGTTATTGATTTATCGCCCTTCAGGTAGCTTGTAACAGTACCGTTATATGGGGAGTGATGGGAGGTTATCATCCATTTCTAAACTGTAGATAGGGGTGCCTAAAGGATTTTCCTTAGCGAATTTGTTTATTTTAGCTTAACTGCTGTAACAACATGTTTCAAGAGTATAAAAAGTAGTAAACCATGTTGTTAAAAATTAATTTTATATTGATGTATAAATTAACTTGGATGTATGTATATATATTGAAATTAATATGAAGCTTAATACAATTTGCAGGTGTTGCTGCTATAAACCAATATATTTATGTCGTTGGAGGATTTGACGGAATACGCCAACTTGCTACTGTAGAACGGTATGACACCGAAAACCAAGTCTGGGAACTAGTAGCACCAGTGCGAATTGCTCGAAGTGCTCTATCACTTACTTCTTTAGACGGAAAACTATATGCTATTGGCGGATTTGATGGTACAAATTTTCTATCTATTGTCGAAGTTTATGATCCTAAGACAAACACTTGGGAACAAGGTACTCCTCTAAATTCTGGTCGTTCGGGCCACGCTTCCGCCGTGATATACCAACCATCTTGTGCTACAAATTTTATGGACTGTATAGATATTGGAACACCTAAGCGAGACGGCAGTGATTCTAGTCACGATCAAACACCGGGAAGTAACAATTCTAGTCAAACAGGACATCCATTTGATAGTTCAAACAATGGGGGTTCTTGTTTCCATTTTCATACATCTTTTGTTGGGAGTAATTGTAGAAATTGTGACTGTGATTTTAATTCAAAAGAGGATATTAAAAATTACAATTCTAATGAATATAAAAGTAGATTATTAACTTCGTTTAAAAAATCGCTTTTTGTGTGTTTACTAAAAAAACAATTAAATTCGATTGCTTCCTTGGGCTTTTCGGTGATTATTTCGGAAGAAAATTATAAATACAGTGAATATTATTATCGTTTCCTGATTTTGCTAAGATATTTGAAAAAAAGGTTTAGTGGGCATGTTTTTTATAGATATTTTCATGAACTACGGGAAAGGCATTGTAAGAAACATATTCTTATATGATGGACTATATTATTTTATATTAGGTATGTGGGATAAACTCTCTAGTTTCCAAGTTGTATTGCGTTAACGTAATAAACGTTCAGTTTAATAGGTAAAACGAATTTCATTGTGATAATCTTGATTCTTCTTTTTTCAGAATATGAAAATTGTGCGGTTAAATATAATAAATAAAAAATCAAATACTAAAACTTGCTTCTGTTTTTTTTAATTTGATCTACCATATACTGCTACACATGGTGAAAAAAATTACAATCAATCATGTCAAACTACTTATACTAGTTACTAACATATTGTTACGAATTTACTCTTGCTAGTTTACTTTGTTAGGTTCGTATCTCTGGATTGACAAATAAAATCAACACTGTTTAATTTAATTCAACAACTCTTTATTTCACAACTCGTCTACACTATAGCAGTTTACTCTTAGCACTGATTGATTACGTTGGCGCTGCCACGGCTTATATAGCCACGCACTTCTCGCTGATGCCGACGTGTCCTTCTAGAATATCGCGTCTGGAAATTACCAGAACATACGGCTATAGCCACGCACTTCTCGCTGATGCCGACGTGTCCTTCTAGAATATCGCGTCTGGAAATTACCAGAACATACGGCTATACGGCGCCAGACGCAAGCAGACAGTCGCGGCGCCAGACTCAGCAATTGTTTAACTAGACGAGCAGACAGTGTGGCGCCAGATGTCTACAACAAGACAAATGCTATTCCATATACCTACAGCTATTGTTCATAATCAGGGATGCATATAGTAATACAAATACAACTTAATACTACTTTTTGTAACACTGCCCTCCACTAAAGCCTAATCGTCCCGATTAGGCACAAATCCTCTTGAACCAAATGGGGCGAGCCTCTCCAAATGTACTACTTTCATTTTACATCGTGCTTTCCCATTTCTTTGTATGCGGTATACCACGTCATTAAGTCGTTTCATCACCATATAGGGTCCTTCCCAGGCTGTCTGCAATTTCGGGGACAAGCCTTTCTTTCGAAGTGGATTGTACAACAGGACCAGATCACCTTCTTCAAAACCTTTTGAATTTGCCGCTTGATCGAACCGGTCCTTCATCTTATTGCTCATCAGATGCGTATGCTGTCTTACCATTAGATGCAATTCATTCATTTCTTCCTTTAAGGCAGAACAATAATCTCCATCATTTCTTACAGCTGTAGGATTCGTACCAAACTTAAGATCAGCAGGGAGTCGCAGATCAGATCCGAAAATAATCTTTGCTGGCGTGTAACCAGTTGTCTCGTGCTTCGCTGAACGATACGCCAGCAGGAACATCTGGATGCACTTGTCCCAATTCCGTTGGTCTTTATCAACGATTTTCCGCAGATGTTCTTCGAGCGTTCGGTTGAATCTCTCTACCATCCCATCTGATTGTGGGTGTAACGCTGTTGTCCGTGTCTTGTGGATGCCCAATAATGTACAGACTTCTTGGAAAATGGAAGATTCGAAATTCCTGCCTTGATCTGAGTGTAATTCGACGGGCACTCCGAACCTTGTTATCCAATTTTCTACAAACGCTTCGGCTACTGTCTTCGCTTCCTGGTTTGGTAAGGCATATACTTCTGGCCATTTACTGAAATAGTCCATGACAACCAGTAGATATTTGTTTCCGGCCGTACTGGTTGGGAACGGACCTGCAATATCCATTGCGACTCGTTCAAATGGTGATCCCACGTTGTACTGTTGTAGCCTACCGCGACTTTTGGCTTTAGGACCTTTAGCTGCCATGCACTCTACGCAATTACTTATCCATTCTGCTATGGAATCTCGACAACCGATCCAGTAGAACCGTTGTTTAATCTTCTCTATAGTTTTTGTAATTCCAAGGTGCCCTCCACTAGGTCCATTGTGATATTCTTTCAATACTTTTGGGATCATGGACTTCGGTACTATGATCAGCAGACGAGAATGTTTGCCATCTTCGCTTTCCCAGGTACGATGAAGGTATCCATTAACGAGGTTTATGCTGTTCCATTGGGCCCAATATGCTTTTGCAGTTGGACTCTCGCTACTTATTTGTTCCTTTGGTGGTCGTACCCCATTTTCTTTGGCCATTACCAGCTTTGCAAGATCAGGGTCCTCCAGCTGATTGATTCTGATGCGGTGAGGAGTCCAATCATCTTCAGGTTCTATATTCAGTAATCGCACGTCGATTATACCTTCTTTTCCTTCTGATTTGGAGCAATGTTTACATTCCAGTGGACAAGGGCGACGTGATAATGCATCCGCATTTTTGTGGTGAATCCCCTTTCGATGTTCCGTTTCGAAGTCGTAATTCTGTAATCTTTCGATCCATCGTGCAATTTGGCCTTCCGGATTCTTAAACTGTAATAACCATTTTAATGCTGCATGATCAGTCCTCAGCAAGAATCGTTGTCCATACAAATACTTGTGGAAATGTTTTACACATTCCACCACAGCTAGTAGTTCTTTTCGCGTCACACAGTAGTTTTTCTCTGGTTTCCCGAGCACTCTGCTGTAATACCCAATTACTCTTTCTTGTCCGTCGATGAGCTGAGACAGGACACCTCCAATTCCATAAGCGCTCGCATCTGTATCCAGGATGAATTTCTTTCCAGGTATTGGATAAGCTAACATCGGCGCCGTACAAAGTAGTTCTTTCAGCTGCTCAAATGCTTTTTCTTGTTCCAACTGCCATACAAACGGGCGATTCTTCTTGGTTAAATCATGTAAACTTCTAGCCACGTTCGCAAATCCAGGTACAAAACGGCGGTAATACGTGCATAAGCCAAGGAAGCTGCGGAGTTCATGTATGTTGGTGGGTCGAGGCCAATCTTTGACTGCTTTTATTTTTCCTTCCTCGGTGTGAATCCCCTCAGTTGACACTTTATGTCCGAGATATGTGACCTGCTTCTTCCATAATGAACACTTTTTGGGATTCAAGCGTAATCCGGCTGCTGCTATTCGCTGAAAGACTTCCTCTAGATTTTTCAGATGATCATCAAAACTTTTTCCCATGATGATAATGTCATCAAGATACACTAAACATGTCTTCCAGTTGAGTCCTTTTAACACATGTTCCATCAGTCGCTCGAACGTTGCAGGCGCATTACATAACCCAAATGGCATCACAGAGAATTCCCATAACCCGTCGCCCATACTGAAAGCGGTCTTTTCACGGTCACATTCATCAATCTCGACTTGCCAATATCCACTTTGTAGATCTAATGTAGAAAACCATTTCGCTCCAGACAAGGTGTCTAATGTATCGTCGATTCTTGGTAGAGGATAACTGTCTTTCTTTGTGACATCATTCAACTTCCTATAATCTACGCAGAAACGGGTGCTACCATCTTTCTTTTTAACTAAGACGATAGGTGAGCTCCATGGACTTATTGAAGGTTCGATTACACCGTTTTTGTGCATGTCTTCAATAATTTTGTTAGCATCCTCTCGTTTTGCTAGTGGAACCCTACGCGGAGCTTGTCGGATTGGTTTAGCGTCTCCAGTATTTATGCGATGTTTGACAATGCCGGTTCTTCCTGTGTTTCCTTCGTTTGCAAATATGGATGCGTATTTTTCTAATAGTTTTTCTGCTTTTAATTTTTCATTTCCATGCAGTTCGTTCAGCAAATTATTTAGGAGTGTAGGACTTATCTGCTGAGGCTCAATCGTAGGCTTCTGTTGTGACCGTTCGCATCGTGCTATTGCACTTATATTCTGGCACTGTCCAATTACTGCTCCTTTCTTCAGACTTATAGGCGTGTTGAATTCATTCACTACTCTCACCGGAATGGTGGCGTCTTCTCTAGTTTTCACAAGCGTTCTTCCTACCAATATGGGTGTATCTATTTTTGTTGGTTCCACAATCCACAACTCTTCAGTCCCACCTCCTCCATTCACTTTAGCCCATACAATCGCCTCAGATTTTGGTGGAATGCTCTGATTATCATCAACAATCACCCTCTTACTTTCAACGTTGGTCACATATCCGGTGTTTATAGGCATCTCCATGTTCTGGCAAAACAGCATTTGCTTGTTTAAATCCAAAGTAACCCCGTGATCAATCATGAAATCTACTCCCATTATAATTTCATCCGTGATTTCTGCTACGATGAAGGTGTGATTAACTTCCAGGGTACCAATCATCACTTCGCAAAACACTTTTCCCGCGACAGCTGCTTCCTCCCCGGTGGCCGTTCGAAGCTTGCAACCGACTAATGGTTCAACCGTCCCTCTTACCACATCCGGTCGGATAATTGAATGTGTGGCACCAGTATCCAAAGTAAGCGTTGACAGTCGTCCATTTACGATGCCGTTGATAGTAAGATTGTTGTCATGGCGACCTATTTGTGATATCGAGATGGCGGGGCAAATAGTTGTGGGAACCAGCTCACGCCCCTTTGAACTGTTCCGTTTTAGTTTAACGACTTGTGAGATGTGGATGCTTCGTCCTCGTTATCTGTTGGTTGTTTCCGTTTTGATGGGTTTACTTTTATATTGCAATTTCGGGCAAAGTGACCCGCTTTTCTACAGTTGAAACATCTGCCTGTTGTATTTACTCGCGGTGCAGCAATTGTCTTCAGAGTCTTCAATATTTCTTCCATCAGCGCCGGTTGTTCCATTTCAACCCTTTGTACCTTGTGTGCTGGTTTACTTAGTAGGGAAGCTGTTTCCTGTGCGAGGGCGTGCGAAACCGTTTCAGCAAACGTTCTTTTTGGCAATGCATATGTGGCGCGTTTGGTGTCCACATCACGAATTCCATTTATGAAACATTGAATTTTTACCCTCTCAATGTAATCCACAGGTGCATCTGCATTTGCCAAATGAGCCAGTCGTTCTATTTCAGTTGCGAACTCTTGCAATGACTCGTTCATTTTCTGACCCCTATTTTGCAGTTCGATCTGGTATATTTGTTTCCGGTGCTCACTACCATATCGTCTTTCTATCGCACTCATCAATGCCTCATAGTTGTCCCGTTCACAGTCTGGAATAGTCTGAAGGATTTCTGCCGCAGGTCCTTTCAATGATACAAACAAGGACGCCACTTTGTCCGCTGCATTCCAGTTATTGGCCAATGCTGTCTTTTCAAACTGAAGTTTGAAAATTTGAAATGGAATACTTCCATCGAATGTGGGTGCCTTCAATCTTGGATTATTTGTTGATGGTGCAGGGCCATGCAGTTGCAGTTCTCGCATCCGATTACTCAAATGAAGAACTTCTGATTTCAAATTTTCTTCGTCATTTTTTAAAGTGCTTAATTCGTCTTGAAATTTTGAAAATTTCTCTTGCACTTGTTTTTGTAGTTGTGTAGTATTTTCCGTAATCTGTTGTACCAAACGATTTTCTAACTGCGTATTATTTTCAGTCATTTGTTGTGTAAGGCGGGACTCTAACTGTGATGTATTTTCAGCTATTTGCGTCATTTGCTGTGCCAGACGATTTTCTGTTTGCACTGCATTTTCTGTATTTTCAGCTATTTGCTGTGCCAGACGATTTTCTATTTGCTTAATAGCCACTAACAGCAAGTTCATGTCCACACTTGATGATGTTCGTTGTTCTTCTACTTTTTCTTCTACCTTTGTAGAAGTTTCTGGCCCAACAAATTCGAACTCGTCCACATTAATTCCATCCGCTTCCATTGCTTCACGTAATCGTGCCTGCAGATCCGCCTTTTGCCCACTTATCGGCAAATTACGCTCCTCCAGTTCCTTTTTTAATTGCTGAATTCTCAATTCTCCGAATTTAACCATCTTGAATTTGGATTATTTGACAATCCCACTTCTGACACCAATTGTTACGAATTTACTCTTGCTAGTTTACTTTGTTAGGTTCGTATCTCTGGATTGACAAATAAAATCAACACTGTTTAATTTAATTCAACAACTCTTTATTTCACAACTCGTCTACACTATAGCAGTTTACTCTTAGCACTGATTGATTACGTTGGCGCTGCCACGGCTTATATAGCCACGCACTTCTCGCTGATGCCGACGTGTCCTTCTAGAATATCGCGTCTGGAAATTACCAGAACATACGGCTATAGCCACGCACTTCTCGCTGATGCCGACGTGTCCTTCTAGAATATCGCGTCTGGAAATTACCAGAACATACGGCTATACGGCGCCAGACGCAAGCAGACAGTCGCGGCGCCAGACTCAGCAATTGTTTAACTAGACGAGCAGACAGTGTGGCGCCAGATGTCTACAACAAGACAAATGCTATTCCATATACCTACAGCTATTGTTCATAATCAGGGATGCATATAGTAATACAAATACAACTTAATACTACTTTTTGTAACAATATTTAATAAATTCCAACAATCCATCTTCTTAAATTACGTTGGACGTGATCTTTAGATGAGTGGAATCGAATCACGTTCAGCTTCACAAAACTGTTCAGAAAAAAAGGTTTTATAACTCAGTTACTAATTAAGCTAAAGAATTAAGTGTATGCAAAAAACGTTATTAAAAGCCATGTAATTGGACAATGAGATATATTAATGAAATTCAGAGAGTATATCTTTCGGATAATTATGTGCACAGTTGGCAAAAATGGGTAAAATCTTGGTAATACTTTCTCTAGTCTCCATATATCTACATAACTTAAGATTATCTAGTTGCCTTTATACCGTATATATCAGTTATACCAAAATTAGAAAAAGTAAGTGATCACGAAATATCAGATATATGTACTTGTACTACAGTTTTGTGCCGGAAATATGTCAGTTTGTGTGTGTTATAAGTATTAAATTGCCGAAAAAATGTTTTCGAGTATACTTTACATTTTTTATATTTGTCAATATGTGTGATTTTTTTAGTGAAAATAAGTAGATAACTTTTTTCATATAGCGCTGAAAAGTAATTCAATCGGTCTAGACATTGAGCTAAACCTCATACAGCTAATAAAAGAGCCTTATCGTGAACTTCGCGTGAATAAATCGTTCCCATTTATTTTCACGCGAACGAAAAATTCGTATCACAAATATTCGAAGTTCGATTATACTTTTGTGCATTTCGGAAAGCCGTCACATATGGTTTTACTTTACTTTAGTGGCATTGAAAAAAATGTAAACTTATAAAGCCATATAAATTCTTATTTTGTTTACACAAATGATTCTTCAGTCGATACATACATTTTTTCTGGCAGCAGTTTAAAGCATGCAATTTTGCAAATACATTTAGCAACGCATTAAAGAAATATTGGTTGCAGGTTGTTTTAGCGTAAAATTCAATGGATTTGCTTATTTAAAGTTAATTTAGTTTTTATTAATTATAACGTTTAATAAAGATAAATTTTGTGTCCATTTTAACTGTTCATTTAATTCAATTCGGATTTTATTAATTATAACTATAATCAAAAAGATCCCGGCTAGTATATCGCTGCAAGTAGTGATTTTTAATAAATTTGTGTGATTCGTATTTAATACAAATTGTGTTTTTTTATAATTCAATAGATTAGAAAACGAAGAAGTTGCAATAAGTATTCGAGGTCGCTGGTGAGTGTCCGGTTGAACATGGAAAGAGAGTTTTCGGCAGGGCGAAAAAAGATGTCATTTCTGTGGGGCCAAGTTCTTCGAGAGATGCAGAAAGTTCAGCTGGACTTTAATCAAACAAAGGAAAAGATTTCCCGGAAGTTTCTGAGGGAAAATTTTAGTGTACCGTCCCAGGATTTCGGGAATAAAACGGGTATCGTCGGATACAGGAGATTCTCCAGATCAAGATATAGTTTTCGAGATATTCGCGTTTAAAGTTGAAAATTACCACTATTTGAAGTACGTATTTTCTCGATATAAAATTAGTTTAGCACTTATATTTTGCACTTTTATATCCACTAGCACTTCACTAATTCATTTGTACATATTTATTTAACATTATACAAAAACAGTTTTAATTCAATATTTAACTTATTGTTAAAATTTATTTACCTAACAGTAACGAAAGAACTACAAACGGTCAAATATGATCAGATGTTAGAGAGGTTGTTATACCCTCTATGGCATTGCTACTTCTTCGCGTATGGCTCTTTTTTGCATGTATCAACTTTTTTTCGCGTTGAATTTCTTTTTAGGTGGGCGGCCTTCGGCCGCTCTTCAAAAAAACTAACCCTGGTCGGACAAGCACGGGGGTGTATCAGATTTTTTTCGCGTTGAACTCCTTTTTGCGTGGGCGGCCTTCGGCCGCGCTTCAAAAAAAAACCCTGGTCGGACAAACACAGGGGTGTATCAATTTTTTTTTTCACGTTGAACTTATTTTTGCTTATATTAGTTTGGTAACACTGATTATTTGACTCATTTGTTATTCTTAAATAATCAGAATTCAACAATAAGTTAAATGTATACTAAAAGCTATTTTTGCACTATATTATATAAAATAAGTGTGTACAAACGAATTAGTGAAGTACTAGTGGATATACAAGTGCAAAATTAATTTTATATTGAGAAAATACGTTTTTCAAATAGTGGTAATTTTCAACTTCAAACGCAAATATCTCGAAAACTATCCCTATCCGACCATACCCATTTTATTCCCGAAATCCTGGGACGGTATACTAAAGCCGACCCGTTTCTGATTTTTTTGACCACGTATAAACGCACCAAACAGCGGAATAACCAAACCGGCCGTAACGTTACTATATTGGCATTTTTTAACGAATTTGATGCAGTATTTGGCGTACGACGTACGTCATTCAAACAATTCACCACTAAATATTCTGCAATCGTCTCTCCAAAATACCTTCAAGGAAACAATAACAGTGACGGGGGATAATTTAAACGATTCGCCCAGTGCTGGCGCTAAAAAGAGAATAGTGAATTCTGGCAATGAAACACTTAAATTTTTAAGATATGCGGAAGAAAAGGAGCAAAAAAGTCGAAATTGAACAATAACGGATTAAGGCACTTATTGATTTGAAAAATATTTTACAAAATAATATTTAAGTTTTACATTAAAAGTTAAAATAATCATCTATATATATGTATATATGTGACATTAATACTAATATATTGTTACAAAAGTAGTATTAAGTTGTATTTGTATTGCTATATGCATCCCTTATTATGAACAATAGTTGTAGGTATGTGGAATAGCATTTGTCTTGTTATAGACATCTGGCGCCGCAGCCGTCTGCTTGAACAATTGCAGAGTCTGGCGCCGCGGCTGTCTGCTTGTCTGCATTTGGCGCCGTATAGCATTATGTTCTGGTAATTTCCAGACGCAATATTCTAGAAGGACACGTCGGCATCAGCGAGAAGTGCGTGGCTCTATAAGCCGTGGCAGCGCCAACGTAATCAACCAGTGCTAAGAGTAAACTGTTATAGTGTAGACGAGTTGTAAAATAAACAGATTTTGTTGAAGTGAATTAAACGGCTTTTATTTGTCAATCCAGAGATACGAACCTAGTAAAGTAAAACTAGCAAAGAGTAAATTCGTAACAATTGGTGTCAGAAGTGGGATTGTCAAATAATCCAAATTCAAGATGGTTAAATTCGGAGAATTGAGAATTCAGCATTTGAAAAAGGAACTGGAGGAGCGTAAATTGCCGATAAGCGGGCAAAAGGCGGATCTGCAGGCACGATTACGTGAAGCAATGGAAGCGGATGGAATTAATGTGGACGAGTTCGAATTTGTTGGGCCAGAAACTTCTACAAAGGTAGAAGAAAAAGTAGAAGAACAACGAACATCATCGAGTGTGGACATGAACATGCTGTTAGTGGCTATACAGAAAATAGCTGAAAATACAGAAAATGCAGTGCAAACAGGAAATCGTCTGGCACAGCAAATAGCTGAAAATGCAGAAAAGGCAGTGCAAACAGAAAATCGTCTGGCACAGCAAATAGCAGAAAATACATCACAGTTAAAGTCTTGCCTTACACAACAAATGACTGAAAATAATACGCAGTTAGAAAAGCGTTTGGCACAACAGATTACAGAAAATAATACACAAGTGCAAGAGAAATTTTCAAAATTTGAAGACGAATTAAGCACTTTAAAAAATGACGAAGAAAATTTAAAATCAGAAGTTCTTCAGTTAAGTAATCGTGTGCGAAAACTGCAACTACATGGCCCTGCATCATCAACAAATAATCAAAGATTGAAGGCACCCACATTCGATGGAAGTATCCCATTTCAAATTTTCAAACTTCAGTTTGAAAAGACAGCAATGGCCAATAACTGGAATGCAGCGGACAAAGTGGCGTCCTTGTTTGTATCATTGAAAGGGCCTGCGGCAGAAATCCTTCAGACTATTCCAGACTGTGAACGGGACAACTATGAGGCATTGATGAGTGCGATAGAAAGACGATATGGTAGTGAGCACCGGAAACAAACATACCAGATCGAACTGCAAAATAGGGGTCAGAAAATGAACGAGTCATTGCAAGAGTTCGCAACTGAAATAGAACGACTGGCTCATTTGGCAAATGCAGATGCACCTGTGGATTACATTGAGAGGGTAAAAATTCAATGTTCCATAAATGGAATTCGTGATGTGGACACCAAACGCGCCACATATGCATTGCCAAAAAGAACGTTTGCTGAAACGGTTTCGCACGCCCTCACACAGGAAACAGCTTCCCTACTAAGTAAACCAGCACACAAAGTACAAAGGGTTGCAGTGGAACAACCGGCGCTGATGGAAGAAATATTGAAGACTCTGAAGACAATTGCTGCACCGCGAGTAAATACAACAGGCAGATGTTTCAACTGCGGGAAAACGGGTCACTTTGCCCGAAATTGCAATATAAAGGTAAACCCATCAAAACGGAAACAACCAACAGAACATCGAAAGGGGTTTCACCACAAAAATGCGGATGTATTATCACGTCGCCCTTGTCCACTGGAATGTAAACATTGCTCCAAATCAGAAGGAAAAGAAGGTATAATCGACGTGCGATTATTGAATATAGAACCTGAAGATGATTGGACTCCTCACCGCATCAGAATCAATCAGCTGGAGGACCCTGATCTTGCAAAGCTGATAATACCCAAAGGAACAAATAAGTAACGAGAGTCCAACGGCAAAAACATATTGGGCCCAATGGAACAGCATAAACCTCGTTAATGGATACCTTCATCGTACCTGGGAAAGCGAAGATGGCAAACAGTCTCATCTGCTGATCATAGTACCGAAGTCCATGATCCCGAAAGTATTGAAAGAATATCACAATGGACCTAGTGGAGGGCACCTTGGAATTACAAAAACTATAGAGAAGATTAAACAACGGTTCTACTGGATCGGTTGTCGAGATTCCATAGCAGAATGGATAAGTAACTGCGTAGAATGCATGGCAGCTAAAGGTCCTAAAGCCAAAAGTCGCGGTAGGCTACAACAGTACAACGTGGGATCACCATTTGAACGAGTCGCAATGGATGTTTCAGGTCCGTTCCCAACCAGAACGGCCGGAAACAAATATCTACTGGTTGTCATGGACTATTTCAGTAAATGGCCAGAAGTATATGCCTTACCAAACCAAGAAGCAAAGACAGTAGCCGAAGCGTTTGTAGAAAATTGGATAACAAGGTTCGGAGTGCCCGTCGAATTACACTCAGATCAAGGCAGGAATTTCGAATCTTCCATTTTCCAAGAAGTCTGTACATTATTGGGCATCCACACGACACGGACAACAGCGTTACACCCACAATCAGATGGGATGGTAGAGAGATTCAATCGAACGCTCGAAGAACATCTGCGGAAAATCGTCGATAAAGATCAACCGAATTGGGACAAGTGCATCCAGATGTTCCTGCTGGCGTATCGTTCAGCGAAGCACGAGACAACTGGTTACACGCCAGCAAAGATTATTTTCGGATCTGATCTGCGACTCCCTGCTGATCTTAAGTTTGGAACGAATCCTACAGCTGTAAGAAATGATGGAGATTATTGTTCTGCCTTAAAGAAGAAATGAATGAATTGCATCTAATGGTAAGACAGCATACGCATCTGATGAGCAATAAGATGAAGGACCGGTTCGATCAAGCGGCAAATTCAAAAGGTTTTGAAGAAGGTGATCTCGTCCTGTTGTACAATCCACTTCGAAAGAAAGGCTTGTCCCCGAAATTGCAGACAGCCTGGGAAGGACCCTATATGGTGATGAAACGACTTAATGACGTGGTATACCGCATACAAAGAAATGGAAAAGCACGATGTAAAATGAAAGTAGTACATTTGGAGAGGCTCGCCCCATTTGGTTCAAGAGGATTTGTGCCTAATCGGGACGATTAGGCTTTAGTGGAGGGCAGTGTTACAAAAGTAGTATTAAGTTGTATTTGTATTGCTATATGCATCCCTTATTATGAACAATAGTTGTAGGTATGTGGAATAGCATTTGTCTTGTTATAGACATCTGGCGCCGCAGCCGTCTGCTTGAACAATTGCAGAGTCTGGCGCCGCGGCTGTCTGCTTGTCTGCATTTGGCGCCGTATAGCATTATGTTCTGGTAATTTCCAGACGCAATATTCTAGAAGGACACGTCGGCATCAGCGAGAAGTGCGTGGCTATATAAGCCGTGGCAGCGCCAACGTAATCAATCAGTGCTAGGAGTAAACTGTTATAGTGTAGACGAGTTGTAAAATAAAGAGATTTTGTTGAAGTGAATTAAACGGCTTTTATTTGTCAATCCAGAGATACGAACCTAGTAAAGTAAAACTAGCAAAGAGTAAATTCGTAACAATATATTTTATTGTGGAATTAATTACAACTCTGACCGACTTGTAAACTTTTTTTTGTAAAACTTTAGTTATATCTTTCATTTAATTTTAAGACATTGTTCTCCAAACTTGTTACATTAATACTAAAATATTAATGTTTAATAAGTTATATATATATACATGTGAAAATAAATGTATTAAATCTAAGATGCAAACAAAGTTGCCAATTATTTCTCTTCGCTATCATCAATGTATTGATGGGAAATTTGTTCTTGGATTATCAACATTAGTTGTTCCAATAGTTATAGGTACGCACATGATAATGTTATGGATGGCACTTTTTTTATAGGCTTGCCATTAATGTAGTTTAAAATTTTAAACTTTTCTTTAAGAATACCGAAAGGCTGGTCTTTGTGGACTTTTTTTGAGCTAAGATAATAATTAAAAATTCGTTGTTCCCGGTTGAGGTTTCTGTTGCCCCTATATGGAGTCATTAGGAACTTTGAAATAGGGTGAGCAGAGTCGCCTAAAATAACTGCATTCTCAGCCAGATCAATTTGGCCAGTAGTTATAGCTTAGAATACTGGGCTATTTTTCTATACTTTCGCGTCATGGCAAACTCTTACGTAGCCAATAAATATACCCAAAAAAGAAATTGATTGTCATATATATAATATTTCTTTGAAAATACTCGGAATATATCTAATTGCAAAATTAAGTTCACTTGTATTATTATGGAATGGGTGCTTTTTCGATTGTAATAATTAATGACATCCTCCTTTTGGGTTGATATTTTAAAATTAGTAGCATCTAGACCCCAGTTGCGAACTGAAACGGACTATTTGTACTGTTCTGAATTCTTTCCATTATCTCATATTTCCATACAGCGGAAGGCCACATTATAAAAAATAGTTTACGAGCTGTTGTTTTAAATATGTGTAAGAAGTCGCTTAATTGCCTGAATTTTCGTGTGGTATTTACCAACCTCCACAAGGTAACTCTAAGCAGTATCCAATATGCCTGCGCCGATTGCTAGTACGGTTGAATAATAGTGAATGAATTGAAAGTATCCTGTGGAAAAATTTATGAGTTTGTTTTTACAAATTTACTTTATGTAGCCATTAAGGAGTCGCGCCATTCGAAAAAGGCTAAAAAAAACGTCATCCGGATAACTTTATATGATTTTGATGTAGTTCGCTACTTTTGGATTTAAAGTTTTTCGCCAGCAATAACTTCCTAATTTTTGAAGGATTCATCTTCTTTTCGTGTCTTCTTTAGAGAAAGCATTAACATTTTATTTTCCAATTCATCAACAATACTACTGATTAAAAATATTTCGCTCATTTTTAGTTCAGAAATGCAAATAGTTCGATGTGCAGTTTCGATAATGCAAAATGCAAAAATGCTTCTAAGCTACCTCCGCACCAATTTTCAGCGAAATCGGTTGAGCCATTCTTGAGTTATAAATGTTGGAACTAATAACTAGAAATATACTATTTATGTACATAAATGACAGAATGGAATAGCTAAAAAGAAAAAAACAACAAACACATGCGGGAGCTGTAAAATTTTCATTAGCTCTACTCTGCTACAGCTCCCATTTTTTTGTTACTTCTACGCCAGAGCAGAGCACAGCACTTCATTTCTCGCTCTCGCTACAGCTATAGTCTGCTGTGGCTCCCGACAAAGTGAGAGCGGTAGCAATAGCAAAATGAAATGCTACGGGAGTTGCGTAGTTTTTCAAACGCTGAATGTGGGTATCAGTATAACCAAGTCCTATTAATAGTTACGGATGCAGTGTCATATATACTGATTGCTGTTAATGCCCTCCAAGTTATGTATTCTAAGATGATAGATTCGCATGGATTACACAGTTTTCGCATGTACGGACACAGTTTTCACTGTTAACAGTTTCAATTCAAATATGAAACTCGTATTTTTAAAAGTAAAATGATGATTAAGTGTTGTACAACATTTAACCTATTTAAAAATTTGAACGCTCTATCACGACGCAATGAATTTCAACGCAATTTTGCTTGGCGTACCTCTGCCGCCAAGACCATGCATAACGCGTTGGGGTACGTAGTTAAAAGCCGTGGTTATTCTGATGGCCCAATGAGAGAAAGGAATAGTAGTTCGTTTACTAGCGACGATGCTGAGGCCATTCGATTGTCCCAGGAGTTGTTTAAGTCGCACTGCTGAATTGCAGACCTCGCTTATATAAATCATAACTTTTCTAGCCTTACAAATGTTATTGGAAGACTCAAGACCCGAGGTATAGAAATAAAATAATCTATCCGCCTTGTCGTTGAAGAACGAACTTCGATGTCTACTTTGAAAATAAAGCATATTTTAAAAGACCATTCTTGGAAGAAACCAGGGATAAAAACTCCTTAATTATTGATATTTTGCAACAAGGTATAGAAGCCACAGATTCATTCATGAAAAAACTTTCCTCAACGGAACTGACTCTAACTAACACCTACCCGTGTCATCTGCAGTTGTCGAAGGAAGTTTCTCCGCATATGAAAGCATATTAACGGAAAATTGTATTTGACAATTTAAAACATCATATAATTATTTATTGTAATCGTAATAACCTTCAAGAAGAACAATAAATTTGTGTGTACATTGTAAAATAAAATGTACATGATTGATTTATAGATTTAGGGAAAAAGGAAAAAAACGTATTTAAAATACATATTTGAAAATTTTATTTTCTTTTTTCATACTTGAATCCATACATATGTTTGCGTTTTTTTGGTCAGATGTCTTCCGCATCATTAATGCTGCCGTCAAAGCAATGCTATGTGCCACTTGACGGTCACCAAAAACCCCCCGAAGGAACCGTCCCCCACACTGGAAGAACATTAGCATTACTTCAGGCGTTCCTTATTTGTCACTGAGAGATTTACATCTGCATATTTCTGGATAATCTCCCAGTTTGATTCACCCTCAAGCAAGACGATGATTAAATTGCCCGCGTTTATTGAACCAACCAGGTCTTCTACGGCGGTGCGTTCTTGTTACCATCACACTCATTCAAAGAAAGTGTGTTCAGCGTCGTCTTCTGTCACGTCGTTGTATAGGCATGACGGTGCTTCTACTTTTCCTATTCTGTAGAGATACTTTTGGAAGTAACCGTGCTCGGATAACAACTGAGTTGTGTGAAATTCGACTATTCCGGATTTACGGCTTATCCATAAGTTTAGGTCTTTTATCAGACTGGCCATCCATCTGCCGCGAGAAGAGAAAAAGAGAAAGACCAAAGATATAAGAATTGTTACCTATAAACTCTTGGCGGAGAAAAAAGTGAGTCCATTCCACTTAAATTTTTAGATAGAACTATTTTATGCACATATGTATGTTTAATTTAGTTTTATCTGTATTTCGGCTTTCAGTTAATTATAAAAGAACACTGTTGTTAACAGAAAAACCAGTTAGATAATTCGGTATATACATATGTATATACACTGCCGGTCATTAGAATTAGAATTAGAATGAAAGTTGAGGAACGCACTGCGACCTTTGGTCTATTGTGCCCTCTCCTGGCTCACATTGACTCACTCAGCCCCAGCGCATGAATAAAATCCAACAGCTTGCCGGGTGCTAGTGAGGCAATGTGATCCCTATCCGGACACATCAATCCAAGGGCCTTTGTTCTGCCTCTCCAGACTGCTGTGCAGTCGATCAGCAGGTGCTCCGGGGTTTCAGGCTCCCTATCGCAGAACCGGCAACTTGCACTAGAGGATAGGCCCATGCTATGCAGGTGCCTATTCAGTTTGCAGTGGCCGGTGTACCATGCGACCAGTAACCTGAGCTTGTTCCTTGGGAGGTTTATCACAGTTTTGAACCTTTTCAGGTTGTAACCCCCCATTAGCAGCTTGGCATGTCTCATACCGCGAGTTTGGTGCCAATGCTGCTCCCTGCCCTCTACCTCTTCCTTACGGAGCAGCTCTTTCATGGCGTGGGGACCCACCCCCATGAAGGGTTCGGGTCCTACCATCCTGGTGGAAGCTGCGGAGCGGGCGAGCTCGTCGGCCAGTTCATTGCCGGCTATTCCTTTGTGACCAGGCACCCAGATTAGGTGTACCTGGTTCTGTTCTGCAAGGCTATTCAGCCTTTCCCTGCACTCCTGCACTAGTCGCGATTTGATCTCATAGGAAGAGATCGCCTTTAGCGCCGCTTGACTATCGCTGAGGATCGCTATTCGCTCATTACGATAGTTGCGATGGAGGTTGATATCGATACACTGGCTTATTGCGAAAACTTCTGCCTGAAAAATGCTCGGGAACTCTCCCATGGGTATGGAGAGCTTAGTGCGTGGGCCTACAATCCCTGCGCCGATTCCCTCTGACATTTTAGAGCCATCGGTGTACCACCTTAGCGTGCTGTTCCTCAGCATCAGTTCGAAGTTGGAGTCATCCCATTCGTCTTTACTGCCAAGGGTGACCTTGAATCTTTTCCTGAAGTTGACCGTTTTTGTAGTGTTATCCCTCGGGAGGAGGACCAATGGTAAGCAGCCACTTATCGTGTCCATCCTCCGGGATGAGATTACCTTGCCAATTCCGCACCCCTCCGCCGTTATTTGCAGAAGTGTGTGCTTGGCTACCTGACCGATAACCAAATGAAGCGGTGTCAGTTCGAGCAAAGCCTCCAGTGCCGCAGTTGGACAGGTTCGCATTGCACCCGTCATACAGACACAGGCTAAACGCTGTAGCTTCAACAGTCTTGTCTTAACAGAAGTTTGAGACGCTACTGAGGCCCATGCTACCGCCCTATATGTGATTATCGGTCGCACTATCATGGTGTACAACCACCTAACGATCCTTGGCTTACAGCCCCAGGACTTTCCAGCCAGTCGATTGCACACCATCAAAGCATTTGTCGCCTTGACCACGGTCAGGTTTAAATGTTGTTTCCAACGCAGAGTGGAGTCAATCATCAAACCCAGGTATTTGACACTGCTGGTCATCACTATTTCACTTCCCCCAAGTGAGAGATTCCTAAGACCGGGTAGGGACCTGCGTCTCGTAAACGGGACTATGGTCGTCTTGGAGGGGTTGATATTCAATTCAACTCCCCTACACCAGCCCTTAGTTAGGTTTAGACCTCTTTGGACCAAGTCACATAGAGTGTCTTCGTATTTGCCTTTGGCCATGATCACAATGTCATCCGCATACCCCTGGCAGCGGATCCCATTGTCCGTTAGCAGTGCTAACAGGTCGTCCACAACTAGGCTCCATAGTAGGGGGGATAACACACCTCCCTGTGGGCAGCCTCTAGTTGTGCCGAGACGTATCCTTCTATCGCCTACTGTGGTCTCCGCAACCCTGGAGCGCAGTACGGCTTGTATCCATCTGCGCACCGGTGCTGCCACATTCCTTTTCTCCAGTGCTCTGGCTACACTCTTGTGGGACGTATTTTCAAAGGCACCTTCGATATCCAAGAACGCGCAAAGCATCACTTCCCCATGCTCTAGAGAGCTCTCTGTCTCAGAGGTCAGCTGGTACAGGGCAGTGCTCGTTGATCAGCCCGCTCTGTAGGCATGTTGAGCCGCATGCAGCGGTGCTCTCCTCAGCGCATTCATCCTTATTTCCTGGTCCACGATCTTCTCCATGGTTTTTAGTTAGAAAGATGTTAGGCTAATTGGCCTGTAAGATTTTGCCAATGAATAGTCTTTCCTACCTACCTTGGGTATGAAGATCACCTTCGCTGTCCTCCATATCTCGGGGATGTACGCCAAAGCAAGGCTCTCTCTCAACAGCCGTAACAGGTGGGGCAATAGGAGTTGCTCCCCCTGTTGTAACAGCGCCGGAAAGATGCCATCCACCCCCGGAGACTTGAATCTCTCAAACGAGGCCATTGCCCACTTGATTGAGTCCGCCGTAAACAGCCGTCTGGCGATACTCCAATCTTCACGGGATGGCTTGTGTTCGGTCATGGGAGGACACTGGTCTTCCCGAACTGTCTCCGGGAAGTGCGCCCGCAGAAGCTCCGTGGCTCTGTCCTCTGCACTGGTCGTGAACGTCCCATCGTTCCTTTTGATTGCTATTTCTACGTCGTTTGTGCCCCTTGCCAGAGCTTTATGCAGCCTAGCTGCTTCTGGCGTAGTTGCGACATTCTCGCAGAATCTCCTGAAGCTGGTCTGCTTTGCAGACCTTATCTCCTTGTTGTATAAAGTAAGATAGCTCCTATATTCAGCCCAGACCCCCGTACGTTTCGCCTTGTTGAACAGGCTGCGTACTTTTTTCCGGAGGTCTGCTAGTTTCCTGGACCACCAGGGGCAGTTACGTCTGTCACCGGGCACTTTCAGGGGGCAACTGCCATGATGGGCTTTAATCAAAGACTCGTTCAGCTCGGATAGCCTAATCTCCAGACCCAGGCTAGAAGTGCCATTATCTGCCTGCCCCCCCCCCCCCCCTACCTAACTCCTCACTTAGTATATCCCTGAAGGCGCCCCAATTCGCCCTCCGGGGATTGCGCCTAGGGGGGAGAGGCCTGACCTCTACCCCTAGCAAGAACCTTACAATTCGGTGGTCCGACAGGGAGGGCTCCGTCGAGACTCTCCATCTCGAGACCAGTCCTCTTGCAGGCTCATTACTCAGGGTGATGTCCAGCACCTCCCTCCTATTTATAGTTATAAATGTGGGCTCACACCCAACATTTTCTATCACTAAGTTACTACCTACTATGTATTCTAAAAGAGACTCACCCCTTGCATTGCAGTTGGTGCTGCCCCATTCCAGATGGTGGGCGTTTGCGTCACAGCCTATAATCAAGGGAAGCCCATGTCTGCTACAGTGATCCACGAGCCGTTCCACCACCTCTGGGGGTGCCGTGGATGCTTCCCCTGGGAAGTAGGCTGAAGCCAGGACGAAGTCTTTGCCCTCAAAGTCCCTGGCTTGCACCGCCACCAGATCCTGCGTCAGGAACTCTGAAATACAGAAGAATTCAATGTTATTCCTGACAACTATGCAAGTTCTAGGCCTCTCGCTTGTGAGATCCCAGATTACCTTATTTGACTCCGTTTTGAGGCCTTTAACCTTTCCTTTGCGGGTCCAAGGTTCTTGGACCAGCAGTATGCCCAGCTTCTCTGCCGTTAACTTGCTCGTTATTACAGCTGAAGCTGCCGCCGCGTGATGCAGGTTCACCTGAGCAATCTCCATATGGACGGCCATCATAATACCGGTTCGAGGAAGGGCACTCCCTATTCCCCGCCGTCTATCTCGCCACCATCCAATGGGTCACCTAGCCCGTCTAGGAGTTCCTGCCGGTCATGAAACCCATCTCAACCACCACCTATTAATGTAAAGGTAGAAGAGTAAGATATTTGGTCTTAAGTTATATATACCTAAGTTTTTTTTACTACGAATGTAAATATTTTAAAGAAAAAACACAAGTTTCCATGTTATGTAAAAAGCAATTTTTTTTTAGCCGTACCAATTGTTTTTTGGGAACTATTTGTGAAATAAAATAAAAATAAATCAATACGATGTAACACCTCTTCTAGCTGACGGCCATTACTCTTGACGGCATGGAATTAACAAGGTTCTTAAGGGTTCCCATGCCATGCCATGCTGCCATATGTGCCCAATCGGACTTAGCAGTTACTCGGCCAAGTCAACCATGAAATTCACATATTCTCAAACACTTTTTCGGGCGGTTAAAAAAAATTAATTCTTATTAATGTTTTGTTTGTAATTTAATTGTTAGAAAGTAGGATATAATTAATACAAAATATTACTTAAGGACTTAGCTCGGTGGCATGGTGCAGAGTCGTCTTGCCTCCGAAGTATAAGAAAGATGCTTTTCGAGGGCCAGAACTAAAAAGTTTTCCATAATTTGCCCAAACATTTAAGAATCCATTGTGTCACATAAACAGTGCAAAGGACCACGGATGTAATAGGAAAAGCACCCCCAGATCATCTGACTTTAATGCAACTTAACTATTTTAACAATACATCGGCGCACATAGGGCAAGTTGTCGGCACACTGTCAGCCTTTCGTTTGACCACAAAACGTTTCGCTAATGCTCAAATGTCCAGTTCTTTTACTTTTTGCTATATGCGATTTTTTTTATTTTTTGGGCCAGAATTGGTTTTTTTTGCAGGATGTCTTACGTTTTTCTTGCTCTGCCCGTATACTTAGAAACAGAAATTTTGAATCGATCCTTAACCCTTATAATTTTTATTATGCCAGATAGGACCCGTTTTTCGCCCCAGGTCCTTCAAAGTACCCTTTTTGCAAAAAACATACGTCAGTTGAATGTGAACAGCCCACCCTTTTAGCAATGGTCCTACAAAAAAGATCTTCCTTCAAAAATCACTCGCGAATCACTTACATTTGCTGTCAACACATCAACAATACTTCAACGCGGAAAATCCTGTTTATTGCTTTACACTGGTAAATTTACCACATTTCTAACTTGAATGACAATGTTGTCACTGGTGGCGCTTTTAGGATCGCCATGTAGATATGTACGGAAATAAATGAAAATGAAAAAATAAAAAAAAAATTAGGTACCTGCTTACAGCTCATTTTGTGCTACCAAACACACTTTTACAATCCTAAAAAAATTTTTTTTTCAAAGTAAAATTTTCTTACATACTTGCAAGCTTCGGCGATACCCCTTGGGCTGATAAAGCGACAAGCAGAGTAGTTTTTACACATAAGCAAAAGCGAACTAAAACCCAGTTAGAACAGTAACGGTCATGTTACCTAGTGACACGCCGGTAACGCGTGCCGGTTTAATTATCACTCTTTACTATCACGTTTTTAAGGGCGAATCAAAAAGCTGTCCATCTTTTAACATGGTAAAAACATCTGAAAAACGTATAAACATAATAAAGTATTTAATTTAATTTTTAAGAAATGCATTTTAATAATATACTGGATTACCGTTTCCATCCACAGGCAAATTGTTTACTTGTTGCTTTGAGAAGAAGTTTTAATGTCAATTATTCTACAATAACCAATGCGTAAAAATAAACTGAAAACTAAAATGACAATTTTACATGTACCTTTTACGGGAGTCGAAGACGTTGTTGGGCATTCCTCCAAATAGGTTTCATCGAATAGCGCTGGCGAATCCGTCTGATTCAGAAATAAAGATCACAATCAAAATCTACATCTTCTTCATAAATTTTCACAACTTTAGATGCACTTAGATTAAAAGACTTTTTTCCCGGCTCATACATATGTATATGCACTAAATGTATTTTTCTTCATATTGAATTATTATTTTCTCAACTCCCCCTTTTTCCAAATATTATTGTAGTCACAAAATGTTCACAAATATTAAACTAAGTAAAATTCGAAGAGATTTTAATGTTTATTTTAAATAATTTTGCATAAATATGCACAAGCACAAATTTGCGCAATTCTTTTCACGGCGCGTTTGTAACCGAAATTTTTGTCTTCGAATATATAATTTCTTTATTAAACGAATGTGTCAAATATGTCATTGACACATTTCCGATTAGGAAGCGGCCATCAACTATAACTTATAGCACGCTTTAATTGGAATTATACAGGACATCATCTAACACCTAAGTTCCGCACTTCCTAGAATGTAAGATGAAACTTTGTATCTAGGCTTAAGAAAGTAATTGTATAAAAGAATGTGAAATAAAGATATTTCAGTTTAGTACCTTAACCTTTCAATGCGGACGAAACCGGCCTATTTTGGAAGAGGTTACCAAAACGAACATATGTGTCTAAGACCCAAAAATCATTTTGTGGCTTCAAAGCTGCAAAGGACCGTGTAACGTTTTTATTATGTAGCAATGCTTCTGGTGGCCGCATGATTAAACCGCTGTTAGTAAACAAAAGTCTCAGGTCGCGAGCACTAAAGGGCAAAGATTTAAAACATTTTCGTGTTCACTGGATGGCCAATAAAAAAGCCTGGGTAGCTGGAAATATATTCCAAGAATGGTTTGCTAAACGCTTTGTACCAGAAGTTAAAAGTTATTTGGAGAAAAAGAAACAGCCCTTTAAAGCTCTTTTAATAATTGACAATGCGCCAGGCCATCCGTTGATGAACATCCTAATGTAAATATCATTTTCCTCCCACCGAATACTACATCAATTATCGAACCGATGGATCAAGGCATTATTGCGACTTTTAAAATGTACTACCTCAAAAAACTTTTCAGTGCATTATGGAAAAACTGGAGGAAAATCCTGAATTGGACTTAACCGATGGTTGGAAAAACTTTTCTATCAAGGATTGCATCTTGTACGCGTCAAAAGCAATTTCTGAAATAAGGCAACCTACGTTTAACGCATGCTGGGAATCTCTTTGGCCAGAATGTGTTAAAAGTGGTATGTCCGTAACAAGCAATTCAACTAATTATTCAGATATCATTGATTTAGCACATTCCGCGGGAGGAGAAATTATTGCAGATATGACGAGAGAAGATATTGACGAGATTCTCCTAGACCGAGAGCTCGATGATGATGATTTGATTGAAATAGCTACGGAAGTATACGAATCGGAAAATGGCAGCGACACCGAGATAGACGAGCATCCAATTAAAGCAGAGACGATTAAGCAAGGTCTTAAACTTGCAGTAGACTTGGAAAATTATTTTGTAGCAAATGATACTGATGTCGAACTTGCACGAATTTTTCAAAAAGAATTGAGTCTCTGCATGTTAAGATATAAAGAACTACATCGGAATTTATTGGGTCCAAAAAGAAGCATTCAAACAAAATTAACTGAATTTATGGTGCAAATTCAGTCGGAGATGCTAAGCCAATCAGATCATCAAGCCATAGTTCTTACTATTGATTCTGATACAAATTCTAGTGATATCAGTGCCGGCCATCAAAATAAGCGGCTAAGAATAATTTCCACTACGAATAATGACAGTGATTAAACAACATTCAACGGTTTTTTCAATAAATCTACCTATTTTCTTTTTTCTTCTCTTTTATATATGGTTTTTGTTTTGTATTTTTTATTTTGTTATGAATGAATAAATCATAAGTCTGAAATTTTAAACTTATTGTATTGTTTTTGAATATTTTTTTGCGCGTATATTTTGTTATACGCGATATTTTTTATATTCGGAACCAATTCGTCAGTTAATATTGGAAAACTGACCATTCTTACACGATTTTTTTATGCGATTAGTGGCAGAACCAATAATCGCGTAAAAAAGGACTGAGTGTATTTATGAGAAATAATCCCACTAGTATTAAGTATGAAAAATTGTTTCACTATGAGCATTGCAAAAACAATAATCATGACACACAAGTGCCCTTATTTAAGAAAAAAGAAAACAAGATAAATTCTTATATTTGAAATATATATACATAAATAAAAAAGAGAACGAGATAAATTATCTTATTATTGTATTAAATATATATAAAAAAGGAGATATAAAGTGGACAACATAATTTTACAATTTTCAAAAATTATAGTAATTTTACTGCAGAAGATATATGTAGCTCGACTGATAGCGACTCAAACGACGTCCTTAAGAGCTGAAATAGCTCAGCTAAATAACTATATAACAACTGCTAAGCAGGTGACAGAATACGAACACACAGACATTTTCTCAATAATTTAATTTTATTAAACACCTTGGGACAAGAAAATCCTAAGAAGCCGCAGAAAGTACCGGTATAATATTACTAAAAAAATTATTTTGGGACAAAAAGCTCCTAAAACTCCAGCTGACGATTTATACTAGCAGAATAAAAAAAATAACTATAAAAAAAATATTATGGAACGAAAATGTTCTACAACGTCAGCCGAAGTTACTGGCAAAATAAAATAAGAAAATAATGGTGAAAAACAAAATAAGAATATAAAAATACAAAATTTAAACTACTTGGGACAAGAAAATCCTAAGACGCCAGTCGAGAAAAATACCGACAATAAAACAAAAAAAATATACTACAAAAAGTAGGTATAAATATTTTTTAAAAATAAATAATTTCAATGTTACCGATAAAAATAATTTCGAAGAATTTGCAGAAAAATATAAAAACAATAGCAACGAAATTAAAAAATATTAACATCCCACTACTGAGAGAGGATGTTATCAAAATTATAAACAAAACCCATTAAAACATAAACATGGATTTACCGTTCAGAACAGATATCAACGCAGAAATAAGAACCGAATGTTAAACCTATAAGGCCAAAACAAAAACTGATTATCCCCGAATAAATTATTCAAACAGGAAATCCAAAGTTTATTGGAAAAAGGAATTATAAGGCATAGGAATAGCCCGTATAATTCTCCTGTTTGGATTGTTCCAAATAAATAAGGAATAAATTAGGACAGTAGTCCAAAACTAAGAATTGTCATCGATATTAAAAAATTGAACGAAAAACCAATAACGAATAGATATCCAATGCCTAATTCAGAGGTTATACTCTTTAATTTGGAAGAATCTAAATATTTCTCCACAATAGACCTGGAGTCTGGATTTTATCAAATATTGATGGAAAAAAATGGTTTTAAAAAACTGCTTTATATTATAGTATACTCAAAAACATTGAAAGAACATACATATATTTCATTTAAAATATATAGTGCAAACACTTAAAAAACCTCATATGAATATTTCCATTGAAGAGTCAACATTTATAGCAGCCGAGGTTGAATTTTTAGGATATGTAAAGTAATAAACGACAGACAGAGGCTACGCTGACTAGGTCATGTTGTCCGAATGGACGAAAACACTCTAGCTCTGAAAGTATTCGACGCGGTACCCGCCGGGGGAAGCAGAGGAATAGGAAGACCTCCACTCCGTTGGAAGGACCAAGTGGAGAAGGACCTGGCTTCGCTTGGAATATCCAATTGGCGCCACGTAGCAAAAAGAAGAAACGATTGGCGCGCGGTTGTTAACTCGGCTATAATCGCATAAGCGGTGTCTAAGCCAGTAAAAAAGAAGAGAAAAGTAATAAAAACGGATCCCCAAGAAATAGAAACAGTAAAGAATTATCCAAATCCCAACACGCTACAGCAACTTAGAGGATTTTTAGGAATAGCGGGATATTACAGGAAATTTATTGAAAACTACGCAACAGTTGCTAAACCATTAAAAACTCATTGGAAAGAAAAAATGGAAAAATATCACAATATGTCAAAGAAAAGAGTTATTAACCCTGATCAGGAAGAAATAACTGCTTTCGAAAATTTAAAGAAAGCATTACAAAAACAAATTGAACTTGTTCAACCAGATTTTGAAAAAAAAGAGTTCTAACCTCTGATACGTCAAATGTAGCTGTAGGTGCAGTCTTATTATAGAAAGAAAAACCAATTACAATCGTTTCAAGAACCTTAAACTCTACCGAACAAAATTATGCAACTAATAAAAAGGATCGCTATAGTATGGGCATTAAAAACATTACGACATTATCTTTATGCAGTAAAGGATTTGGAAATTCATACAGATCATCCGCCATTGGTATTCGCAATGTTTAATAAAAAGGAATTATTCGCCATAGTGTGGGCATTAAAAACATTACGACATTATCTTTATGCAGTAAAGGATTTGGAAATTCATACAGATCATCCGCCATTGGTATTCGCAATGTTTAATAAAAAGGAATTATTCGCTATAGTGTGGGCATTAAAAACATTACGACATTATCTTTATGCAGTAATTTCTGAAAAAATCCAAACTAAAAATGAAAAAAAAATGGAGAGCTTCCTTTGAAGAATTTTCGCCAAAACTAATTTATAAGCCGGGAGCAACAATACCAAACTATTCCCGAATGATATTACTAATAAAGAAGATCATGGGGCAATAATACAAGTAGATCAAACCCATAACAGAGCTCATAGGAATTATAGAAAATTTGCCACAAATAAGTCAACAATATTATTGTCCTTTAATGATAAAGCAATGTAAACAATATCCGAAAAATAGCAGCATATGTGACATAAATCATATATTTTTATTTTTTAAGGCGCTTCTGGAGATTCAGCGTTACAGGTTTATTTATTAATAATTTTCATTTTTCTAATATACTTCAAAAGTTGTACAACAATATGTCATTAAATTTGATAAAATTATATTACTCATGTCGCCGCAAAAAACAACAAATATATCATTTTTTCCCTTTAAAACTTTACCACCCAATTTTTCTCGTACGGACCACCCCCAGTTCTTTGTTTCGAAGCTTTGTTGAATGAAATTTTCTTTTTTATATGGTGCTTTTGATCAGCAAATACCTATTTTTGTATTTATTATTATTTTAATCATCTATTTTTTTATTTATTTATTTAATATTATTTGCTGGTATTGATCTTACTTTTCGCCAAAATTTAGCTTCTTTCATCGGTGACCTGGCAGCGTTAAGTTTTAGCGTCAATGCATCCCATAGGTTATTTGATGCAACTTTGCCTTGCCCACAATTAGGCAAAATATTACTTGCTAAGTTCTGATGGTATAGCATAAAATCACTAATCAAATTTTTTTGACGCATATTTATTTTGTTTACATTTATCCTCAATAAATAATACAGTGTTCAAGGTGTACGGACGTGTTTAATTCGCTCCGTGAATTCTGTGATTAAAACGCAAGCCACCAAAAATTAAAAGAACAAAAAAGTGATTAAATAGAAAATAAACAAATTGCAAACAGTGCATACAAGTTGTTATAATTAAAAATAAACAAATTGTGCACGAAACAAAAAGTAAAAACAAAAAAAGAAAAAATAATCAAACATACAAAAATAAGTGCTACTCAACCTCAACAGCAAGGCCGTAGGCATTCTTTAAATGCCTACTTTAGCTTTGTCGAGCTAACAACAGTAACTCCTGGCAAAAACAAAATTAACGGCGATGACTCATCATCGCAGCGATTAGCTGAAA
Source organism: Bactrocera dorsalis (assembly GCF_023373825.1). NCBI lineage: Eukaryota > Metazoa > Arthropoda > Insecta > Diptera > Tephritidae > Bactrocera > Bactrocera dorsalis. The sequence continues at coordinate 53,632,373 of NC_064304.1, read as the reverse complement.
GAGCAAGTAAGCAACTAATATACAGGTACCAGCAAGCACTCGGACAGCGAAGGAAAACAAAACGCAAGGTGAGAATGTACCAAGCAAAAAAGGGCCGTCTGTTCAGACTGGTATTGATCGCTATATTAACGTAAAAAGGAAACTAAGTCCAGTTAAATCAGCGGTCAATACCAAAAAATTTCAACCAGGCACACCAAATGGTAAAAAGCCAGAAATCCTAAATGGCAACAGATTTGCCATACTAAACAATGGTTCAGACGACGACGCGAAGGGTACCACCACAGTCGTTAATGCCAAACCACCTCCAATATATTTGGAGATTAAGTGAAATTACGGGTACTAACAATTTCCATATAGTGCTTTTGAAAAATGGAAAACAAAAATTCAGTCCTACACTGAAAAAAGTTTCATGGAAATCATTAAATTTTTGTCAAATAAAAACAAGAATTACTATTCATACCAACTGAAGAGCTCAAAAGGCCTAGTTGTTGTCATAAAAGGTATAGAGTCTTCAGTAGACTCTAACGCTGTGAAAGAAGCACTGGAAGAAGGTGGTTTTAGAATTAAATCAGTAGTAAATATTTTTAACAGGAACAAAGTCCCACAACCAATGTTCAAAATAGAACTGATGCCAAATTGTAACCAGCTAAAGAAAAATGAAATACACCCGATTTACAATTTAAAATATCTGCTCCATCGCAGATTCACCGTTGAGGAACCACATAAGTGAAATGGTCCAGTACAATGTACAAACTGCCAAGAGATTGGACACACGAAAGCGTATTGCACTCTACGCAGTGTCTGTGTGGTGGTGTGGTTACTTCAAAATGTACTCTTAAAAAAGAGGATTTAAATAAAAAATGCAGCAATTGTGGTGGAAATCACACTGCTAACTGCAGGGGTTGCCCTTTATATAAAGATTTGAAATCGAACATTGAAGCACGTCGTAACCAAATGTTGAATATTCCTCCTAATGAAAATATTGAAATCCCCGTCCATATTTCAAAACCAGTTAATCCTAAAGAGAATGCTACACAAGGGAGCTATGCAAACGTGGTGAAAGGCAATACTGCACAAATGCAATTGCCCCAAAACCAACCAAATGGAAGCGTTGAAACAATGATTTTCAACCTTTCCCAATGTATGACACAATTTATGGCTTCAATGCAAAATATGATTCAAGAGATATATGTATAAATCACTAAACCAAATGTTGCAAACTTTTTAAAATAAAAAATGAGTGTATTGAACATTTGTTTATGGAATGCTAACGGTGTTAACCAACATAAACTGGAAGTTATTTAATTTCTGGATGAAAATAATATTGATGTAAAGCTATTGTCAGAAACTCATCTTACAATTTCTTTATACCGGGATTTAAGCTCTATATTACAAACTACCCAGATGGAAAGGCATATGGAGGAACAGCAGTGATGGTTAGAAAACGGTTAAATCACCACGCATTAGAATCTTATGCCACAGCGCAATTACAAGCTACAACAATAAATATAAAAAATCGCTGCGGGGACTTAAACCTGACGGCCTTATACTGCCCACCTCTATTTTAAATTACAGACATCCAATTTAAAGACTTTTTTGGAACACTAGGCCATAGATTTTTAGCAGGTGGAGATTACAATGCAAAACACACATATTGGGGCTCACGACTAATTAATCCGAAAGGACGACAGCTGTATCAAACTGTTATATATAGGCACAACAAGCTTGAAATAATATCTCCTGGTAAGCCGACATATTGGCCTAGTGATCGTAAGAAAATACCAGATTTAATTGACTTTGCTATAATCAAAAATATAGATAAATCGCACATAACAGCAGATACATGTACTGATCTACCTTCTGATCACTCTCCTGTACTAATAAAGTTATGTGAACAACCCATATTCGTTGATCCAAAAGTGTGTCTAACATCTTATAAAACGAATTGGCTAAAATATAAAAAATACGTGAGTAGCCACATTAATATTGAGTACAAAATAAATACAGTAAGAGATATTGACGAAAGTCAATGATATAATAACCAGCGCAGCTGTCTTAGCAACACCAAACAAAAACTATAAGCCTCTTGGTCCCAGAAAAATCACAAATAGTGAAATAGAAAGGCTTGTACATGAAAAAAGGTGTGCAAGACGTGAATGGCAGATAAATCGCTCCCCTTCCACTCAGCTTCAATTGAAATCTGCTGCACGTAAATTAAAAAAAGCGCTTAAACGTGAGGAAGAATTGTACACCGAAACGTATATAAAGAAGCTGTGTCCAAATTCCAACAAGAAAAATTCCTTTGGAAAGCCTAAAAGTCCATGAAGCCACCAACTGACTCCAACATGCCTATACGAGAATTGGGTGGAAATTGGCCTCGAAGTGACGAGGAAAAGGCAAATTGTTTTGCAAATCATTTAGAAAAGGTAATTCAACCCAATTTGCCAAAGAACAACTTTAAGCTGTCAATTTTACCCAACACAGCTAAAGAGTCGCTCGAGTCTTTTAAGACTTCACCTTCTGAAATTATTGGAATCATCAAAGAACTTAATCCAAAAAAGTCGGCGAGACCTGATAATATTTCCCCAAAAATGCCAATTGAGTTACAAATTGTTGCTGTAGGGATGCTCTCTTTGCTCTTCAATGCAATTCTTAGTTTCGGATACTATCAAATTTCAGGGAAAAAATCGCAGATTATCTTGATAGATAAACCTGTGAAAGACTTAACACAGCCGTCTTCATACAGACCAATCAGTCTTCTACCCTGTCTTTCTAAAGTATTTAAAAAAGTATTACTATCAAAGACGTCTCCTTTCCTCCACGAAAATAATACAATACCAATGCATCAATTTGGATTTCGTGTGAAACATGGCACAATAGAGCAAATAAATAGAATTACTAACGAAATAAGGAAAGCATTTGAGCACAGGGAGTACTGTTCAGCAATATTTCTAGACGTGGCTCAGGCGTTTGATAATGTGTGACATGAAGGCCTTTTATATAAGATTAAAAATATCATACCTTTAGAATTGTATAGAACCTTGGAGTCTTATTTAAAAAATAGAAAATTTATGGTAAAAGAAGGAGATTTCATTTCGGATGAAAGACAAATAAGGGCTGGTGTACCACTGGGCAGCGTTTTAGGCCCAACTCTATACATCATATATACAGCAGATCTTCCAACTGCTAACAATGTAATAACTTCAACTTTTGCGGATGACACAGCTATTGTGAGCCGTAACAACTGTCACATTCTGGCATCTAGAATATTAGCGGAGCATTTAAGTTCTGTCGAAGAATGGCTAGCGAACTGGCGAATTAATGTGAATGAACAGAAGTGTAAGCATGTTACATTTTCGCTTAGACCAAATATGTGCCCGGCAGTAAAAATGAACAATATTTTAGTACCCCAAGTGAACTTTTATATAATGCGGTCATAAAGCCGATTTGGATGTATGACATTCAACTGTGGGGTACGACCTGTGCAACCAATATTGATATATTACAAAGGTTCCAATCGAAAATGCTTAGAACAATTACGTGTTCACCGTGGTACATACGTAACGAAAATATCCGTAAAGACCTTGGTATTCCCAAGGTAAAGAAAGAAATATAAGATAGCAGAATTAAATATATATCCGAGATCACCCAAACCCTTTGGCTAATGCTTTGGTACATTCCTGCGATCAAAGACGCCTTAAAAGAAGAGACATGCCTGCGTATTAAAGAGCAACGTATTACCAAAACAGCTCAATCACTTGCTTGAGCCTGTTAGGCTTAAAAACAAGCAGATTCAATAAATACAATAATATTGAAAAACAAAAACATTTGTCCTTAAATCATTAGTTATAATTAGAATACATGTTAAATAAACTCAATAAAAGAAAAATAACTTCCATTCGATTATTTTTAACTGATATATTTAAAACGATTCTTTCGTACAAGCGAGAACAAGTTATCGAATGAGGAAATACATGAATATCGCTTGTTAACGTGTGCCGCGATTAGGGCCCATGTTTAAGTACAATTCAATTCAAATCCTTAATGGAACGACTAAATATACAAATTTATTACTGTAAACCACATCATAGCACTATTAATGGGCAAATAGAAAGTGTTCATTCGACATTAATAGACATTTCAAGGTGCTTAAAACAGGAAAATAGTTTATATAAGTAACTTTGAAGCCATTATTTAAGCGGATCTACAATAGAATAATACAATACACTCACTAACAGGTAAAAAACCGTTTAATATTTTATTTAATATGTTATACGTGGGTTCGACTTAAAAGCCACGTTAAAAAAGGCTCAGGAAAAGATGTTACAGTATCCTAATAAGAAACGGGTTACAAAAAGCTATCATAAAGGAGAAATAATATATGGGGAAAGAAATAAATTAAATCCTAAATATAAAAAAACAAATAGTTGCAGAAGACTTAGGACATAAAGTAATAATAATAGAATAGAATAGTAATAGGAATAAAATAATACATGAAGAAAATATTAAAGTTTAATTTCATTATCTTATATGCACAATTAATATATTTTTACAGGTGTCGTTGATATTTTTATATATCAACAATACTATATCAGACATAATTGCTTACACTAGAGAAATTACATACTTCTAGATATAGAAGATGCAGCAAGTTTTGAAACGGATCAATATACCATTTAATAAATTTTTCATTATTTGAAAATATAATAGAAAAATATAAAACCAACAAATAAATAATATTAATTGACAATTCAAATATAGACTTTGAAATACAAATAATAGAAACATTATTAAAACAATTAAAAATTTAAAATAACAGACCAAAAGAGGCATTAATGAATTAGGTACGGTATGGAAATTTCAGGTACACCTGATGATGATAATGTTAAGAAAGTTACAAAGTGAATGATTTAATAGAAAATAATAATAAACTATTTTAATATTTAAAACAATCACAGAATTATCACAAATAATAAAACAATTACAAGGCAGCTCTAACGAAAAACTATTTTAAGACAAAGAAACAAACAAATAATTACTACACTAATACAATACATTAACAAAAATGGGAATTTTGAATTAATTTTAGATATGGCAGAAATCAAAGAAATAATAAGCGAGGAAAAAATTAACGTAACAATATCAGACCTTATTGATATTTCAGAATTTAAAATTGCAGAAAAAATTATCGAATAATAGTATATATTAAATATCAAGGAATATAAAATATTTGCAAGTTATTTAAAGCAATACCCGTTTCACAAAGAGATAGTAAATTACTAATCGAAAGTGAAATAATAAAATGCGAAATTAAATTGTATTCAGTACTTCCAGAAAAATGCTTGTTTATGTTAAATAATAAACATGCTAAATGTACAAAGATTAATGAAGTAAATAAAGTAATAAATATTGTATAGTAAATAGACGGGGTACATATACATAACTATTGAATATTAATTGATGATATAAAATCTCATTGGAAAAAATTTAAATATTTAAAAAAAAGGAAAATTTAAGCCCCTTTTTGTAAAAGAATATATTAAAACAACAAACATTGATTTAAGATTGGAAAACTTTAAGATGTTAACTCTAGTAAAACAAGAAATAATAATAAAAAGAAGTCCTGTTTGGTGGACATAGTACTTTATTATTGATAATCATAATAGGTTATTTTATTACCAAAGTAATAACACATATTATATTAAATATTAAAATTAAAAACTCAAAAGAATGAGAGGAAATGTAAATAAAACTATCAACACAAATTGTTTAAATGAGTTAAGCATCCACCCCTTCTACCCGGTAAAACTGGCGCATCCTAATGAAACAGCGCAATTCACCACAGGATGCCACTACAAAACGACATTCAGCCAGTGGTCACCACACAACGCATCGCATGCCGCTAAACCAACAAAAAGGGATTTGAACAATTCGATCAACACTTCGTTAGATACAATGCGCTCATCAACTTTCAACAAGACATTCGATCTTACGCAGCGCCACGTAAATAAACTCTTCGTTCGTTAACTCAGCGGTCCGGGATGCAATTTATATCCACAGCGCTCCATACATCTACCAACCATCGTCGTCCGTTAATTAATATAAGTCAATATAAATTTTATATTAATGTTTTTTATAAGAACTTAATAAAAATTATGTTAAATGATTGTACATTTTAAACTGAGCATTTTTATTAAAAAATCGTGGAAGTGGCTTGTACTTTGATTTGCAAATTTAAGCAGCAATTTATTCATGGTCCTTCGAGCCATTCCGAATGGCACTATTAGTATCGTCCAAGAAGGAAAAAATTTAAAATTTTGGTGACAAAATTTCGAAAAAAGACGATACGAGTACAAACCTCAAACTAAAACTAAAACAAAACAAAAATCAGTGCAGTGCAGTGCAGTGCAGTGGCGAACAAAAACAAAAAAAAAAACAAAGTGCAGTGGCTCAAACAGAACAATAAAAAAAAAAAAAAACTAAAATAAAATTGACAAAACAAATTAAGATATACTTTTATGTAATACAAGAAACTTCCTCTTGTTGAAGTGCAGTACTCGGAAAATATATGTATATATGTATGTACATACATTCGTATACATATTTATGTAAAGGCAGAAAAGCTGAACTATAATACAAAAACAAATAACAAGGAAAATAAAAATATTAAAAGTTCCAACAAAAAAGACAAAACTAAAAACAAAAAAAAAGTGCAGTGTCACAATCAAAAAGAAAACAAAATAAAAAACAAAAACAAATTACACGGGAGAACAAAATAAACAAAATAATTCCAACAAACAAAAAACAAAAATAAAAACAGGAAAAAGTGCAGTGAACCGCCAAAAATCTAAAAAATGCAGTGACAACGACAACAAAACGAACAAAAAGCAATTTCAACAAAGACAACAGCAACAAACTAACGCGCGGTACCTAAACACTCAACTAAACAATTAAACGGGCGCGAAAAGCTAAAACACCAATAAAACAAACAAAAAAGAAACAAACGGGCGCGCACATTACAACAAATACACATACACAAAACAAAACAACGCCAGAAGGAGGTAGTCAGCTGGAGCAAAGAAAGAGCAACAACACGCACCGATTTGCAGCGATCCTTTGGACATTAAACCACTTCGTCATACACAATTTGTCAAACACAGTGGAACACTAAACTTTTAAAACATTTCATTTATAATTTAACCTTAAATAACATTGTACTAAATTAAATACTTTAAAAATAAATTACGTTGTTATTATAAACTTGAGTGACACGGGTATTTTTATTACGTGTGTTATCCCATCTAAACTATCTTATATGTGCATAGTGACTACGAAACTAAAGATATAGATAGAGTGGTTACAAAACTAAACATGGACGGGGACGGTGACGAAGCAAGAAGAGGCGATAGGGCAACATACATATGTACATACATATACCCTACAAAACATACCTTACCGAGTACAAAGTGAGCGTATTATTTTCATCTTAACTTAATAAGTATATGCAAATATGTATGATTCATGTTACAGTTTTATCTGATATAAAACTTATAATAAAAAATACGCTTGATACAAAAAAAAGGCCTAATGCGGTAAAAGCATCAATACCGCTTAGAACAATATAAATACATACGATATATACATATGTATGTATATACCATATGGATATGTATACATAAGTGTGGATCATAACATATAATAAATATTAAATTGAATGCCTATATATGCTTATGTTTGTGTATTCCAAAAAAATAAATATTAAATACCTCTTATACTTGATCAAGGAATAAGCAGGATTGCCTAAGATTTGTAAGCGAAGGAAAAACTCATAACATAAAAAAAACAGCACATAAAAAAAAAAAAAATTAAAACAACAAAACAGACATGGTATGTACCTAGTGCAAATATATTTCTTCTCAGATATTATTAATATATGTACATATCACAAAAACATATTCACAGAAACCTTAACATACAAATTAGTTACCTATAACAGAAATATTAGAACATAGTATGATTATTTACATACGTACATATATATAATAGTGCATACGGAAAACATTTTACCGAATCCGTTTTCGCACTCTCTTTTCGTCGTGCAAATATATTGCAAAACAATAACAAGCAAAATTAACACATAAACATTTGTACACACACATATTATAAGTCCGCATTTGCAATTATCCAGTAATACCTCTTGTTCTTTGGCAAACAAAAACAAGCAGGATTGTGCACAAAAAGCAAATTGATCTCTCTAACGAGCTCTCAATTGCTTACGAATAAAGCATATTCATAAACATACAAACAATTCGTGCATACTTATGTACATAGCGCATTGATCTCCTCAGCGAGCTCTCAATCGCACAAAACATAAGTACCTTCATAAGCACATACATACTTACATACACACAAGTCCAAGTATTAGGGTGTACCTAAATACTAACACAAGGACGTAAAAGGTGGTAATAAAGTAAAAGTGCGGATATTTTCAAACTTAAAGATAAAATAAAATAAATAAATAATATTATTTCGCAAAAATGGTTAATAACGGCACTAATCAAAATACACCTGCAGCAGCTACACGCTCAAAACAGGTTGCTAAATTTATGTCAGAAAGTGACAGTTTTTTAAGATACTGCACTAGATTTGCATCTTCACCGATTCACGAAAACTCGGAATCGTTATTAGAAATAAAAAGCCAAAATCTCGAAAATTTCTGGTCTCGTCTCCAAGCGGCTCATGACGCCATAGTAGAATCTGACGATTCAAACGTACCACAAAATTTGAAACAATCGGCTTACGCAATATATGAAAACTGCTTAGACCAATATGAAGAAACAAAAGCTATGATCTCCGATCAACTAAAGCTAATAAAAGCAATTGCACCTACTCCACATCCGAGAGTAGAGCTGCCACATATGCAACAATATCAAAAGGCAAGTTCAGGCATCCAACTCGAGTTGCCCGCTTGTGACACAGAAACCTTTTACGGAGGTTATGAAGAATGGCCGTCCTTCCGGGACATGTTCAGGGCCGTGTACATAAACCATCCTCAGTTATCACAAGCGCAAAAATTGTATCACCTCAGATACAAAACTAAAGGTCAAGCAGGCATAATAGTAAAACAGTTCGCTCTTAATGACGATAATTTCAATTTGGCTTGGGAAGCTCTAAAAGCTAGATACGAAAATGAAAGAATACTGGTCGATAAACAAGTAACGACACTACTAAATTTGCCTAAAATCAAGAAAGGAACAAGTGAAGAATTTGTAACACTACAATCCACTGTTTCTAATTGTTTGTCGATTCTGTCGACACAAAATATTCCCACAGACAGCTGGGACCCAATTCTGGTAAACATTTGCACCGCCGCATTACCAGAAAAGTCGTTACTTCTATGGGAGCAATCGCTCTCATCACGAAAAAAGTGCCCAACGTGGCAACAAATGAAAGATTTTCTCACCACCCAATATGAAATTGCGGAAAGGTTAGAAGAAAAAATAATCAAAACTAAGAAAATTAAACACGACCAAAATAGAAGCTTAAATAGACCTCAAGCTAGAAGCAAAAACAAATCAAACATAATTTTTAACAAAATACAATCGTTCACATCCGAACAAAGAATACATACGTCATGCGAATTATGCACAAGAGGGCATAAACTAAAAACTTGCGAGAAGTTTAAAAAATTAAACCTTAACGAAAGGAATAACTTTGTCAGATCAAAAAGACTCTGTACAAACTGCTTGTCCCACACACATAATCTTAAAAATTGCAAAAGCAAATTCAACTGCTTATATTGTCATAAAAGACATCACACAATGCTTCATTACAGCAGATATCCCATCTCACCCCAAAGAAGCGCATTTATAAAACAAACCAAGAGTTTAATTGCAAAAGCAAATCCGGAAACTGAAAATACTAATAGTTGCCAACAGACACCATGCTGCTCAAAGGCACAAAGATCTCAAACGCTGCACAGTCAAACACAAAGTGGACTAGTTGCAGAACCAGTTACCACCACACCAACTCAAGTTGAGAAAACACAAAATCAATACCTTAATTCACAATTAAGGAAATTTCGAAATATAGGGAAACTTCCTCCTATATTAAAACACATACAACTTTTCGGCCCCGCAGGATGGCTTTCGCCAATAATGAAAAAAAAAATCTGAACAGATCCTAGAGCGGTGGCGGCCTACTAAACGCCAAATTAGTACATACATAAAAACATAAAATAAAAATAAATAATAAACACAATAGTATCAAAAAATCGACATTTTCATACATTTTCAAAATACATACAGTATCAAAAGGAAGTCAAGGGATCACCATACTCCCAATGCGATACAGTGACGCACCTAGACTTAACAAAAGCAAAGGTAGCTCTTATCGCACTTATATTAGCGCTTCTCATAAGGGTAGTTGGTGAGAGTCTGTTGTACAACTTGAACATACCACTTAAAAAAATTATTATTCTAATGAAGCCGTTCGCAATAACCGGCCACTCTCTCGCAAGAACCCTCTAATTCCACAGCTCAAAACTCAAGGCTAAAGAGCACGCACTCTGGCCATATCTGAGTCAGACGTGGCGTCGCTATATTTCATAAATATAAAAATAAATGAAAACCATTTCAAAAAAAGCAAAGAATATGTAACCGATATAAGAAATTTTAAATAACCGCTACTAAAATAAATAAAAGCAAACAATTTTTTTTACTAAAATAATAAGTCGTCAAAACACGCAAAAAGAAATTACTACCTCAAGCACCACTACTTACATACAATGCAAACTTATATTAAAACCAAAATAGCTTTTTACAGCTAATATTCTGCGCCCTCGGCTACTCCACCAATAGTAAGCCGAATTACCGATTTCAGATTATATATATAAAGCTAGGCAAAATATTCGCCTAGGGGGCCCAGGATGTTTAAATGAGTTAAGCATCCACCCCTTCTACCCGGTAAAACTGGCGCATCCTAATGAAACAGCGCAATTCACCACAGGATGCCACTACAAAACGACATTCAGCCAGTGGTCACCACACAACGCATCGCATGCCGCTAAACCAACAAAAAGGGATTTGAACAATTCGATCAACACTTCGTTAGATACAATGCGCTCATCAACTTTCAACAAGACATTCGATCTTACGCAGCGCCACGTAAATAAACTCTTCGTTCGTTAACTCAGCGGTCCGGGATGCAATTTATATCCACAGCGCTCCATACATCTACCAACCATCGTCGTCCGTTAATTAATATAAGTCAATATAAATTTTATATTAATGTTTTTTATAAGAACTTAATAAAAATTATGTTAAATGATTGTACATTTTAAACTGAGCATTTTTTTGTACTTTGATTTGCAAATTTAAGCAGCAATTTATTCACAAATTAATAACTTACAGGTGGGGAAGTTAACACCACCAATAGCTAACAGCACTTATGTATAAAATAAACAATAAATATGTACATAATTTCTTTATTATACGAATATGTCAAATATGTTAATGAAACATCGCCAATTAGGAAGCGGCCATCAACTATAACTTATGGCACTAAGAATTAGACAGCACATCATCTAACACCTAAGCTCTGTACTTCCTAGAATGTAACATGAAACTTTGTATCTAGGATTAAGAAAGTAATTGTATAAAAGAATGTGCAATGAAGATATTTCAGTTTAGTACCTTGACCAAACTCATTCGCGCAAAACATAATTTACATACGTGCACATACATACATACGTAGCTATGGACTATTAAACTTTGCCGCGAAAATATATATTGGAATTAACATCTTAATCTATAGATAGATGTACCGACTGTATATACATATATACATAGACATGTGGCATATACAAAATTCAAATACATCTAAAGTTCAGATATAATGTTGTAGTTCAATTACCTGCATATAAGCCCCAAACACGCCACAATATAAAAAATATGTTTCCTACGTCAAGCATTTTCACTTGCAAACAAAGGCAAAAAAAAAGAACAACATCAACATAACAGTCGTTATTTATGTACGTACATATATGTACAGGGTTTGTCCAGAAAGCAACATCTGGGTAAGCCTGCTTTATCATATCAAACGGCTCTGTCGCAGATTTACCGCGTTTCACACAGAATTTAATCGCGTACCTCTGCTCTAACGAACGCTGCATTTTCGTCTTGCACCACTAACAAAACACGTCGCGCGAAAATGTTTGTTCTGACTCTTCAGGTGCCCAGAGACAACTGACCAGCCGCTTGTTCGTTAGCTTGGAACGCCTTTTACCGAATACATTCGGTGCGCGCAAATTATGTGTTGAGTCGCGGTGAACGGGTTTTTAAAAAAAGTCAAAAAAATCAAATTAGATTGCAAAGAGGTGACTTTGTTGGCGATCAAGAACAGACTACTTTACTCGTATTTCATAAAATTGACTTAAAATGAAGCTTATTCTAATTACAACTTGCTTATTAATAATATTAACTTACTTTTAACATATTATTGCTGAATAAGTATACTTTTATTAATTCCAATAATTCTTATTAATTTCGCTTGTTAAAATATATTTTGGTTACTTTATTTGTTTAAGCAAATTGCAAAAGCCGGAAATGGTGTTATGTTGCAGTTTGCTTTAACATTTCATCGTATTTGTTAAATGCATTGTCAGGTGTTTTTACATACGTACTCGTACATGTAACTACTCCCCCCTTTATAGTACAATTCTCCTGAATTCTTTTATTTAATATTATTTTTATATATGTATTTGTGTTCTTTGATAATGACAATAGCTACTAATATGATTGTAATTATGCTTAATATATTGCTAATATGAAATATTTTCGTATGTATTTTCAATTTAAAAATGTTTTCTATATTTGATTTATGTTCTTCTACTATTTCGTCAAAAGTAATTTTTTTCGTGAAATTCTGACTGTCTTTATATTTTAATGTTACAATATTTTCTTTTATATCTTCGACAAAATTTGAAAAATAATAGTCATTAATTTTAATTGAACAATTATTAAACCTTATTACATAGTTTCCACTTATTAATGGTAATTCTTGATTACGTGTATTATTAATTTTTAAAGTGTTTGCATTTTTAATAAAAACTGTTTTTACATTGAATTGTATTATTTCGAGTTCTTTACATTTTACAAGATTACAATTACCTCTTAAAATATCTACAATGTTTGCTTATTTTCATTTGTTCTAATGATTTATTATCTTCAAATATTAATGTTTTATTTTTGTAGGTAAATATTTCTTCTATTTTTGCATCTATTTCATTATTTTCTCTGTTAGGTATTGGGATAATTTTTCGTATTTTTACATTTTCAAAGTTTTTTGTTATTTTTATTCCAAATACTAGAAATGTATTATTAACAATTAATGTTCCTAGTTGTAGATATTTTAGCTTATTATAATCGATGTTATATTTGATAATTTCTTCATTAGTTAAAATATTCGGGTGTATTATCCCATATTTAGCGGATACAACGTTTTCTTGTATGTGTTCTATTTTATCTTTTAACAGCTGAATTTTGGTGTACTGATCTAAATATAGAGTTTGTTTGTATTCATCATACATAAACTTATTTATCGAATTAAGCTCTTTTTCAATTTTTAACCTGTCACTTTTAACAATCCCTTTTAAGTGTTCTATAGCTGATGAGAAATAATAGTTAATTTTAATTTGTTCATGAATTGAGTTATTCGTTTGTAAAAAATATGTTCGTATATTTTGTCCGTCGTCTTCGTCCATTGTACCAAAAAGCCATTTTGACATAGTGCCAATTGCATTGATCAGTCCTCTTTTATTTCTGGCTCTAACTGTCATAAGTGTCAGTAGTTTATTTCTTGTATCTAATAACTCTCTTTGCAATATTTTTTTATTCTCTAATTTCATCAAAATTACATTATCTGTCATAGCATTAATAATATTTTCTAATTGTTGAATGTAAATAATACATATGTAGTACTAAATCGGTATCTTTTGGTATTGCTTGATCTCTAATCTGTAAATCTATAAATCCGTTTTTTCCTTTATCTCTGTCAAATCTATTGTCCCGTTACCATGTTATGTCATTAAAGCTATTATTGTCCCCATTATCCAAATCTGTAAATTTTAAAGGTCTTTTTATATTACTAGTATGTATTTTTTCTAATTTTGTTTTCTATATTTAGGCTGTTCCTTCCGTTCTTTGTTCTGTATAGTCTTCCCAGTTCCTATTTAGTTTGTTGATTGTCTTTTCTTTTTGCTGTTCTAAATTTTTTCTTACTATCTCTTTATCTATTTTATTGTTATGTACCTCGTTGGGTGCGAATTTTATTGTAGAATGAAATCTAAGTATCGTTATAATTCCTAATAGCTTTTTGAATTAGCTGCTTAACTGATACATTTTTATTTAATTGACATAACATTCTGAATTTTTCTGAAATTGTATTATGGAATCTTTAAATGTCTGCATTACCCGTATGTCTGTTGGGTTTGGTTAAATGGAGTTCTATATTTTCATCATTTAAAAATTCCTTAATTCTTGTAGCATTAAATTCATTGTCAGCTACTATTTTCTTCGGTTTTCCTATTTTGGTAAAATAGTCTTCTAATTGTTCGATGAATGTAATATGATTTCTATCAGTTAAAGGATATGCTAGTCCATATTTGGAAAATTTATCTATAATTGTTAAAAAATGGAATCTTTTTATTACATAGGTGTCTATGTGGATTATTTCATTATTCTTCGTAGGCGTTTCTGTATGAAAAAATGTTTGTTTAATAGGCCTCCTATCATATTTTACTTCTTGACATGTTTCGCATTGGTTAATTGCTATTTGTATTAACTCTCCTAATTTAGGATAATACATTTTATTTCTGATTATATGTTTCTTGTATGCCCGAATGCATACTTTCTCTAATATGATACAACGAAATTTGTTTAACAGCTTCCACTTCTGTTTCTATATCCTGTGCTCTCATTGTACTCTTTATAAATTCTAATTGGTTATCATTTGAAAACATTTCTATTAGTTTCTCTTGTACTATATTGTACTGTCGCTCGGATAATTCCGAATAAATTCCTACTTTTCCTTTTGTTATATGTTTTTTAAATATTTCACTCAATCTATCAAAATCATGCTCTGAAATAACAATAATTCTTTTTCCATGTATCTGTTTTAGTTCTTTTGTCTTGTTGTTTGTCAAAATAATTTGAGTTTTATATTTATTAACTATCTCCTCCTTGATATAAAGATGATCTTGTAAATTTTCTTCTGCTGAATGTATTGTTTGCGTTGATGTATCGTCATCTCAATTGTTGACTATATTTAGGTCATGCTCTGAAATTTCATCGGTATTTTCATCCTCATTTTCTTTTATCTCATCTTCATTATCCTGTATTCTGCTAAGAAAATCTGCTACTCTGGTTTTCTTTCCTTTAATATATTCGATGTCAAATTGATATTCACCTAATTTTAACAACCATCGTTGATGTTTTGGTGACATGCTTTCCCTCTATATTTTGAATGTAAATATTTAATTGGTTGATGATCTGTTACGATCTTAAATTTTCTACCGTATAAATATGGTCTAAAGTAGTTTACGCTCCAAATAATTGCTGAAAATTCTTTATCAGTTGCTGAATAATTTCGTTCATGATTATTTAAGGTTCTTGATGCATAACATATTGGGTGTCCTTCTTGAGATAAAAATGCTCCTATTGCATAATTTGATGCATCTGTAGTTAATGTAAATAATTTTTCAAAATTTGGATACCGTAAAATTGGATGTGAGCTTATTAATCGTTTAAGTTTTTCGAATGCTTCTATCTATGAAGGATCTTTTATATTAATTCGGACTCCTTTTTTTTTAGATATTTTGTAATTGGTTGTGCTACCTTTGCATAGTCCTTAACAAATTTCCTATAATAACCTGTTATACCTAAAAAGCTCTTAATCTGTTTTTCCGTTTTTGGTAATTCTAATTCTTCAATTACTTTAATTTTATTTGGATTAGGCTTGATACCATCTTTTGTTAGAATATGTCCTAAAAATTCTGTTTCCTTTTTCAGAAAATTACATTTATCCATTTGTATTTTTAAATTTTTTAATTCTAATACCTTGAAAATATCTGTAATTGATTATATATGTAACGTTGTACTAAAGATTAGTATATCATCTAAGTATACTACGCATGTTTTGTTTATAAAGTCTCGTAAAATTTCGTTCATGAGCCGTTGAAAGGTTGCTGGTGCATTCTTTAACCCGAATGGCATTCTTGTAAATTCATACAAGCCATGAGGTGTTACGAACGCTGTTTTACAGATTCTTTGATTGCAATTTGATGATAACCTTTTGCTAAGTCTAGTGTTGCAAAATATTGGGCTCGTCCCAATTTACCTAAAATTGAATCAATATTAGGAAGAAGATATTTATCATCTATAGTTCCCTCATTTAACTTTCTATAATCGATTACTATCCCGTACTTTCTTTTCCCTGAATTATTCATTTTCTTTGGAATTACTATTAAAGGGCTGGAATATCGAGAATTACTTTTCCTTATAATTCCTTGTTCCTCCATTTCTCTGATTTGTTTTTTAACTTCTTCTTCATGCTGGGGTGGATATCTATATAATTTAGAATTTATTTGCTCTTCTGTAGTAGTTTTTATTTCGTGTTGAATTTCATTCTCATTTAACTTTCTATAATCGATTACTATCCTGTACTTTCTTTTCCCTTAATTATCCATTTTCTTTGGAATTACTATTAAAGGGCTGGAATATCGAGAATTACTTTTCCTTATAATTCCTTGTTCCTCCATTTCTCTGATTTGTTTTTTAACTTATTCTTCATGCTGGGGTGGATATGTATATAATTTAGAATTTATTTGCTCTTCTGTAGTAGTTTTTATTTCGTGTTGAATTTCCGTAGTACTTGTTAATTTTCCTCCTTCTTTAAATAAAAGGTTTTCGAATTTTTTCAATAATTTCGTGATTTCTCTAAACTCTTCTGCATTTAGATGATCTATTTTAATTTCTCATTTGTTGCTTCTAGGGTACATATTTCACTGAAATTGAATGGTTTATTTAAAAATTCTGATTCCCTTTTATTTAGTGAAATTTTTCCATCTTTAAGATTTATCATCGTGTTTAAATGATTTAATAAATCAATTCCTATTATGAAATTATATTTCCTATTTTTTAATGATGTCGATCTCCATCTTATACACATTTTCAGGTAAATTGAATTCTTTTGGTGCTTCCGTATGCACTTCATGGGTAATTGTTTCCTTGCTTGTTACTGTTCTGATTGTTATATTATTTTTAAGTGGAATTTTTCGAAATTCGTTCAATTCAGAATCCACTAAACTTATATTCGCTCCCGTATCTATTAGCGCAATGTATTTTTTATTTTTTATTTTTAATTGTTATTGCTATTCGTGGTAAGCTCTCCGAGGCTTCCTTTTAAAAAAAATTTATTCATTAACTTCCCTACAATCTTCAAATTCTCTATAGCTTTGCCTAGGTATTTGCAAGCGATTTTGGCTGCTACTACTGCTAGGGTGTCCTGCTATTCGGGATATCTCTTGATCTGAATTATTATCTTCTCTATAACCTTCAAGTTCTCTATAGCTTTGCCTAGGCGTTTGCAAGCGATTTTGGCTGCTCCTGCAACTAGGGTGTCCTGCCATTTGAGATATCTCTTGATCGAATTCTATACTATCTACTTCCATAGGCTCTCCTCTATCTAGCCTTAATTGGTGTGAGTTTATATTTTTCCTCTCTCTTCCTGAATTATTATCTTTATATATTGGGAATCTTTGCCCATATTGGTGAGAAATTGATTAGAATTGTTATCAACATTTCCCTTATTTTGTGAAAAATTTGGAACATTTAGCCTAACTTGACCCGGTCTATTATCTTTGCCTATATATTTCTCATTACTATTATTATAGTATTTTTTATTGTTGTTGTATTGTCCGTACTGTCCATATGCTAGTTTGGTTTTTTAAATTCTGGCCTAATACATGTATCCTCATTCTTCTTTTTGTCATTATCTCTGTAATATTATAAAGGTCATGTTCCTCGTACATTTTGTCTAATAATGTCCCCTGTGTCATTTCTTTAATTGTGTTCACTAAAAGACTGTCCACGTTGCTCATGTCTATCGCTACAGAAGAAATTGATTAGAATTGTTATCAACATTTCCCTTATTTTGTGAAAAATTTGGAACATTTAGCCTAACTTGACCCGGTCTATCATCTTTGCCTATATATTTCTCATTACTATTATTATAGTATTTTTTATTGTTGTTGTATTGTCCGTACTGTCCATATGCTAGTTTGGTTTTTTAAATTCTGGCCTAATACATGTATCCTCATATCTTCTTTTTGTCATTATCTCTGTAATATTATAAAGGTCATGTTCCTCGTAAATTTTGTCTAATAATGTCGCCTGTGTCATTTCTTTAATTGTGTTCACTAAAAGACTGTCCACGTTGCTCATGTCTATCGCTACATCGTCCTTATAATATATTCTAAGTTCATCAGCTTTGTATTTGATATTTTGTATAAGTATTGCTAACTCACTCACCATGTTTGCCTTTATACTGCATATTCTTCTGTAGACTTCATGGGGTTCCAGATCAGGTTTATATCTTAACTTCAGCGCTTTCTTGATTTCCGTCCAGTTGTCCGGGTGCGGAAGATTTATTATAACGTCCTTTGCCTCCCCTTGTATCGTCCTATAATATATTGCCCTGGTGGCTTCCTTTTTGACTTCCTCTTCTCTTATATTTGACAGCATATATTCAATGCTGCTCATAAAAGAATTTAATGTTATTTCTCCTTTTCCCGTGAATGTGGGTATATGTTGAATGTTTTTTATAATTCGTTGTAGTTCATTTTCATTGCTTGCTTGGCGATGTTGGAGTTCGACATACGCCTGACGAAGTTGCTCCAACTGTTGCTCTCTTCTACTCAGTTGCTCGATGAGCTCTACGTTGGGTATCTGAATCTGCTCCTGTTCCATTTTTCTGTTGTTATCGAATATTTTTTGCCGCCTCGATGATTGTGACTCCACGCTTTGTTTTTTTTTCTTCTTGTTCACTGCAAAACTTGTTTTTTTTTTCCTTTTGGTTATTCTCGGTGGGTTAACGCCTATATGTGGTCGTTTCCACTGCAAAAATCAAAAGATTTTTTTTCAGTTATTTAACGCCTTTAATTAAGGTCGTTTTCACTTGCGAAAAATTATTTTATTTTATTTTTGTTATATCCTGGAGGGTCTGGTCAACTTCCTGAGTTGGCTACAGATTCGCAGGATTTGTTTTGGGTGTTATAGTTACGTTTATCACTATCCTTAAAATATTTTTTTTTTCAAGGATTACCGACTGCGCCAATTATGTGTTGAGTCGCGGTGAACGGGTTTTTAAAAAAAATCAAAAAAATCAAATTAGATTGCAACGAGGTGACGTTGTTGGCGATCAAGAACAGACTACTTTACTCGTATTTCATAAAATTGACTTAAAATGAAGCTTATTCTAATTACAACTTGCTTATTAATAATATTAACTTACTTTTAACATATTATTGCTGAATAAGTATACTTTTATTAATTCCAATAATTGCAAAAGTCGGAAATGGTGTTATGTTGCAATTTGCTTTAACAGTTCATCGTATTTGTTAAATGCATTGTCAGGTGTTTTTACATACGTACTCGTACATGTAACTCGCACGGTCCAAAGTACAGTCGCGGCGGAAGAAAATCAGTCTACAATGTTTGGAAATCGCGGTGGCAGCGCTGCATCGCCACAGAAGGTGCCTATTTTAAAAGTTTTTAAATAATTGTAACGATTGGTTCAATAAATTTTTGAAGTAAAACTTCTTTAGGCGCGCTTGGCTTGGGGAATAAGCTGACGAACGCGTGACGAAAAGTGTGATCAGGCGAACGTGTGATCAGGCGAACGTGTAACGAAAAGTGTGATCAAGCGAGGCGAACGCAGAGAACGTATAATATAGAGAAGGCTCACCGCGTTGCCAAATTTACGACATTTCATTTAACACATGTACATATTAAAAGACCAAGCGGTCGCGCATATTCACGTACATACATATGTAACTATGTGTGCATGTAAACAAATTTGAAAGAACTAGAGAAATTTGTTAACATTGTATGTAAGGTCGGAATTCGCCTCGCAATTTTAACATTGTTTACAATTCTCTCACATATTCTAACCGAGAATATGAAGAGACAGAAATATATATATTTACGGCATATGATTACAAGGCATATATGCCGAAGAAGAGAATATGAAGAGACTCCCAACGAAGAATTTCGTTTTGCTTGTTTATATTTTGTTTCATTTTGACACCGAAAATGTGTACAAAATACATTATGTTCTCTGTCTCACATACACAAGAATATGAAGAGACATAAATATATGTATGCATGAATATGAATATGAAGACATAAACACATGCATGCATGCTCCTTATGCAAGTTCATACATAAGCATACATATTTACGCACGTTGGAAGGCGAAGCTGTTACAGCGGCAAGGGAAGTGGTAACAATCGGCGATCGTTTCTTAGTTTCTTTCGCGTCTCGTCGCGTCAATGCTTCAACAGATTGATGTGCTGAACACATAGAGCGCGACAGACTGCAAGCGCCATCTGAATCTGATATTGAAATACACACATTCTTAAGGACACAGTTATTTAGACAGCTGCACAACTACATAACTGTGTCCATAAGAACGTGTGTATTTTAATATTTGACAGATGTCGCTTGCAGCCTGCCCCGCTCTATGTGTTCCGGGCGTGACTCTTTGAGTTTCGGCCATTGATTGTCCGTGACAACGGAGATGCGAAAGATGCGTGCGACACTTGTTATTATGAATGTATGTACATATGTACATATATATGTGGCTCGCATTTGTTTTCGTAACATACAGACAAATGTGCCAAAGAAATAATATACATATGTATGTATGTATATGCCATAGAAATTCTATTGGTACAAATATGGAAATGATAACGAAATAATGCGAATATGCACATTTCATGAAGGTCATCAATTTTCTTTGAAGAAATGAAGTTCATTTTGCACATCTTCACTTTGTAATAGTGGAAATAAATATAATTTATTTGAAATATTACTTTATTTAAATAAAAATAAAGAGAAATAAATTAAAAAAAATTTTCCTAATTTTTCCCGTGTTTTGGACGATGGAACAAACATCATAATGGTAGTTGTTTACATGTCGCCCAATAACACAGTTAATAATATCATAAAGTTTATATACAGAAGACTTATGATTTATGGTCGAGTAGGTTCTGAAGAACTAGGAGAAAACTATCATACGTTGCCACTAATCTTAGCAAGATTTTTCAATATCAATTTCGCATCCGAAGATGGACAACTCTTGAGAAACTTTCTACGAGATAAATTAGAATTACAAATGAATAATGACCGTAATGAGCCAACTACAAGACATGGAACAACAATCGATGCAGTTTTTTTCTAGATTTCTGTCTAATTTTTATTCTAAAATATATGTATCGTATTTCTCGTATCATAAGCCTATTGTCTCGTTTTTACAATCAACCACAGTAATTACTGATGTACCCAATAATGAAAATAACGAATAAAACAATGCAAAAAAATAAAAGATCTATGCAAAAATATTAATTTACTAATGAAAACATAAAATAAATTGAAATATTTGTAGGAAATAAATATATATATATGTGCATACATGTATATATTGCACACACACATTCATATATATACATATAGATAGAGAGAAAGAAGTTTTACTTCAGTCGTGCGGTCATAAGCACACTCTCTTTTGTTTTTAAATCGACTTAGTCCTATTACTTTCCGGACAAACTTTATATAAAAAATTATACACCTATATTTCGCGCATTTTGCTTTATGTACACACTTAACACATACTATATATACAAACATTCTCGGTTATTATTATTTTTTTTTTTTCGTGTTCCTAAAGCATACGAAGTAGTCCCCTTGGGCAGCTATACAGCGATTCCAGCGCGTTTTCTATGCTTCCTAACATTTCTGATTTCTGTTGTTGTTGCTTTAACGGTTTGCTAATCCCCGTTAGGATGGTAAGGGTCGATTGTGTTATCGCGAGGTCATCTAACGGTAGGCCCAGGAAACGTGCTGTTTCGACGGGGTCGGACCAAAGGGAGGAGGGTGTTAGATGGGTAGGGTGTATAGGGCATGCAAAGAGGTGGCCAGTGTCATGCGGAGACTCGTTGCATGCAGAACATACATTAGGTATGTCGGGGTCGATTCTGAATAGGTAGGAGTTTAACCTGTTACAGTATCCAGAACGAAGTTGCGCTAGGGTCACTCGCGTTTCTCGCGGCAACTGGATCCCTTCGTCTGCAATAAGTGGTGGTTTGACTCCAAGAACGCCATTCGCGGGAAGGGAGTCGGTGCGGTGTTGATGGCTCCACTGTGAATAGGGGTCAGTACCTGTCGAAAGTCTGTTGCGTCCGAAGTCCGGTCGTCCGTACTGTTCGATGTCGTCGACGTAGTCGAGAATTGACCTCTTGATGCTCCTAGGAGGCGGTTCTGCTCAAAGCAGGTGGCTGCAAGGGTGATTCCTACGGAAACATCCCAGCAGGAACTGCCTAGAGAGGAGTTCATTATGCTCCTCTACAGGTAGCATGCGCGTCTCACTGTGGAAGGTTTGCCAACAACGTTTCTTTGTCTTTTTCCCATGTGCTGCCGGCTATCGACTTGAGGATTTTTTGCGGCTCTGCACCTTGGCGATAATCGCGGTCGTATGGGGAGAGAAGGAGCATAGACTATTGAGGGTTACGCCTTAGGGTTATTGACAGTCGGGATTTTGACGCCATCGACTGCAATATTAAGTTCAAATCTATACTTCTTCGTCCAGTTTGTAAATATAGTCGCTGTGGATTTGGTGGGGGAAAGTATGAGATTTCGTGCAGTGTGGAAACGAGAAAGGTCGGAGAGGTAGTTGTTTACTTTCGAACACAAGCTATCGATTCCATTGCCCGACGTCATCTGCGTACGAGTTTATGGAAACCCCCTCTGGTGGTTGCGGGAGTTTCGAGATGTTGAAGTTAAATAGTAGCAGGGAGGGAGTAGGCTCAGGTGGTGAGTGAAAGTCGGGAGTAGCAAGGCCTCAAGTGTCTTCACTACTGGGGAGAGGAGAGTTATCGGGCGATAAGATTTCAGTAGTGGCACCACACTTCCGATTTTCCACACATCGGGTATTTGAAGATTGGTTAGTGACAAGTTGAGGACCTTGGTGAGATAACTTACTCCCGTCGAGCCTAGATGCTTTAGCATTAACATGTTGATTCCATCAGGGCCAATGGATTTGGATGATTTTGCTTTTTTGATGACACTCTGAACCTCCTCATCAGTGAAAGTAGGCGGCGCGCAGTTGTTTGGCATTTTGCGCAGCCGTCGGTTAACACCATTTTTGGCTTTGTTTACCGAAGGGTGCAGTGTAAACTGCCGGTTAAAGTAGCTCGCGCACTTCTTCGGGTGCGAAGAGGCATGGCCATTGAATTGAACTTCAACTCGGTCGTCATGTCTCTTCGGATTAGACAAAGCTTTGACAGTAGCCCAAACTTACTCACACCGGTGGAGAGGTTGCAGGACTTCAGGTGCTCTATCCATTTCGTCCGCTTATGTTGATTTACCATACGCCGAATCTCCAAATTGAGATCCCTTATTCGGGGATCCCCGGGATCGGCATGACGTAAGGTGTCGCGCTCGTTAGCTAAGACAGCTGCTTCGGCTGGGAAATTGGGGCGGATTTCCGCTCTTCTTCCAGCCGGGATTAAGCGAGCGTTAGCTGCTGCGATCACCTTGCGGAATTGACATTAGCCAACGCATACGTCCGTAGGAATGGGTAGGGCGTTGAAGGTGCTCTCGGTAAATTCTGTGAAGCCGACCCAATTAGCTTTTTTAAAGTTAATGAAGGTACGGTTGTTCACAGAAACGAAATCAGGAGGCTTCTCGATCGAGATAATTATGAGCAGATGGTCTGATGCGAGAGTTAGCATAGGTCGCCAGGTTATGCTATTTATCAGACCACCGCTAGCAATGGTAATATCAGGCGAGCTATTACTGGTGCCCATAACTCTGGTGGGGGCTTCGTCATTCATTGTGCAGAATGTCGAATCGTCAATTTGTTCCGCCAGCTCCATCCCCCTACGATCATTTGACAGGCAGGAATGCCAAAGATCGTGGTGCGCGTTAAAGTCGCCTAGTACCATACGGTTTTCACCACGAAGTAGCGCACCTATATTCGGGTGATATCCTGTAGGGCAACATGTAACTGGGGGGATGTATATATTAAATATTTCGAGCTCGACATCGCCTGACCGGATAGCTATGCCCTGACATTCTAGGGTAGTATCCCTGGGGTCGATGTCTTCTTCGATTAAACGATACTGCACGGTGTTGTGCAATATGAAGGCTAGGCCACCACCACTATCTCGCTCGCGATCTTTACGTATAACGTTGAAACCTGCACAACTCAGAAGATCTGAGCGGCTGTTTAACTTGGTTTCTTGGACCGCAGCTATCGATACACGTTCCCGATTCATAAGTGCAACTATCTCCTCGATCTTGCTCTGGAGTCCGTTGCAGTTAAATTGAAGGAGTCGGGTTTGTCGCGGGTGTCCGTGGGTGATCCTGGGGGTGAGGGAGTGACGTGTTGGTGGTATTTGTTGCAGCTGCAGAACCCGCAGGGGCGGTTGTCGCACTGGGGTGTTGGATGGCGACGCCACTGTCGTGAGTTGCGGGGGCAGACTCCTGCAGCATGGGGCAACGTAGGATTCACTCCACTCACGTGTGGTGCGCAGGCCGGAACACGTCGGGAAGTGACACCAGCCAGCGCAGGAATTGCACTTGACTGATGTGACATTCCGACGTATGACGGTCTGACACACGGAACAGACTGTGCGAGGAACCAAGAGTTGCTGATTGGTTCTCGCACGAGGATTGGAGCGGGATGAAGGTTGGGGGGGGACAAGTCAGAGTGGGAGCTATGTTGCCTGATTGAGCTCCTGACCGTAGAGGTCCTCAGTTGGCCATTCTAATTGAGTGGCGGCGCGGCGCGCGAACTATGTGCAGATTGCACAGCCGTAGAGGCTTGTATCGCAGTATTGCGCAGGCAACATGGGGCCACGTAACGCGTGGTCCACTCCCTGTGGGTCTTAAGGCCTGAACAGGTCTTAAGATGGCTCCATCCATTGCATGTATTACACCTGACCGAGGTGGAGTTTGGATGGAGCCTTTTTGCGCAGACGCAGCAGAAAAATTCCTCCGGGCCCGGGTTGGACTCAATGCCAGCACGAGTCAGGAGGATACGGAGCAACCCTGCTGCAAGGCGTTGCTCCAATGACGACAAACACAAATTAGTACTCACCGATCCAAACGGGGTTAGATCGCCGAAAAAACAGCCCTTGGTCGGATAGAATCCGAGTCAATTCCGGTGCGTAGAACCGGCTGTCGTGGGAATTGGAGTACCCCCGCAGGGCCGCCTGGATGTCCGTTATCGACTCAAAATGTGTTCCCTTGACCACCGATTTTGTTTTAGGAAAGAAAAAAGTCACAGAGTGACATGTCGGGCGAATAGGGCGGCTGTTGCAACACGGCGATCCCTTTAGAGGCCAAATACTGGGACACGCTGAGGGCGGTGTGGCCCAGCGTGTGATCGTGATGAACGATCCAGTTACGAGCGATGTCTGGGCGCACCCTGTTGACTCGTTTAAATTTGTCTGACTGTTTCACGGTTCATACACAGTTCCGAGGCCAACATTCGAACTGTTAAACGCCGATCTTTACGGATTCATGCGCGAAGACGCTGCATTTGTTCTAACTGGCGCAAAATTTTATCGCGACGCGTTGCTCTTGATTTCGTTTTTCCATTTTCGTGACGAGCACTACAAACACACGCCTACTCACCTTGACGCAGCAGGCGAACTAAACAAAATAGAGCGATTGTACATATATCAATGGAGAGAGGAGGGATGCCGAAAAAAGAGAAAATCAGTCTCATTACTTTATTGCCAAACCTCGTACAAAAAGTAAAAACAAATCTTCTTCTTCTTCTTTACTGGCGTAGACACCGCTTACGCTATTATAGCCGAGTCAACAACAGCGCGCCAGTCGTTTCTTCTCTTCGCTACGTGGCGCCAATTGGATATTCCAAGCGAAGCCAGGTCCTTCTCCACTTGGTCCTTCCAACGGAGTGGAGGTCTTCCTCTTCCTCTGCTTCCCCCGGCGGGTACAGCGTCGAATACTTTCAGAGCTGGAGTGTTTTCGTCCATTCGGACAACATGACCTAGCCAGCGTAGCCGCTGTCTTTTAATTCGCTGAACTATGTCAATGTCGCCGTATATCTCGTACAGCTCATCGTTCCATCGAATGCGATATTCGCCGTGGCCAACGCGCAAAGGACCATAAATCTTTCGCAGAACTTTTCTCTCGAAAACTCGCAACGTCGACTCATCTGTTGTTGACATCGTCCAGGCCTCTGCACCATATAGCAGGACGGGAATTATGAGTGACTTATAGAGTTTGGTTTTTGTCTGTCGAGAGAGGACTTTGCTTCTCAATTGCCTACTCAGTCCGAAGTAGCACCTGTTGGCAAGAGTTATCCTGCGTTGGATTTCAAAGCTGACATTGTTGGTGGTGTTTACGCTGGTTCCAAGATAGACGAAATTATCTACAACTTCAAAGTTATGACTGTCAACAGTGACGTGAGTGCCAAGTCGCGAGTGCGACGAGTGTTTGTTTGATGACAGGAGATATTTCGTCTTGCCCTCGTTCACTGCCAGACCCATTTGCGTTGCTTCCTTGTTCAGTCTGGAGAAAGCAGAACTAACGGCGCGGGTGTTGAGACCGATGATATCAATATCATCGGCATACGCCAGCAGCTGTACACTCTTATAAAAGATTGTACCTGCTCGATTAAGTTCTGCAGCTCGAACTATTTTCTCCAGCAGCAGATTGAAGAAATCGCACGATAGGGAGTCGCCTTGTCTGAAACCTCGTTTGGTATCGAAGGGCTCGGAGAGGTCCTTCCCGATCCTGACGGAGCTTTTGGTCCCGCTCAATGTCAGTTTACACAGCCGTATTAGTTTTGCGGGGATACCGAATTCAGACATTGCGGCATAAAGGCAGCTCCTTTTCGTACTGTCGAAAGCAGCTTTAAAATCGACGAAGAGGTGATGTGTGTCGATTCTCCTTTCACGGGTCTTTTCCAAGATTTGGCGCATGGTGAATATCTGGTCGGTTGTTGATTTACCAGGTCTGAAGCCACACTGATAAGGTCCAATCAGTTTGTTGACGGTGGGCTTTAATCTTTCACACAATACGCTCGATAGAACCTTATACGCGATATTAAGGAGGCTAATCCCACTGTAGTTGACGCAGATTGTGGGGTCTCCTTTTTTATGGATTGGGCATAGCACACTTAAATTCCAATCGTTGGGCATGCTTTCGTCCGACCATATTTTACAAAGAAGCTGATGCATGCTCCTTATCAGTTCTTCGCCGCCGTGTTTGAATAGCTCGGCTGGCAATCCATCCGCCCCCGCCGCTTTGTTGTTCTTCAGGCGGGTAATTGCTATTCGAACTTCTTCTTGGTCGGGCAATGGAACGTCTTTTCCATCGTCATCGATTGGGGAATCGGGTTCGTCTTCTCCTGGCGTTGTGTGTTCACTGCCATTCAGCAGGCTGGAGAAGTGTTCCCTCCATAATTTAAGTATGCTCTGGGCATCGGTGACTAGATCACCTTGGGGGGTTCTACATGAGTATGCTCCGGTCTTGAAACCTTCTGTAAGCCGCCGCATCTTTTGGTAGAATTTTCGAGCATTACCCCTGTCGGCCAGCTTATCAAGCTCTTCGTACTCATTCATTTCGGCCTCTTTCTTTTTCTGTCTACAAATGCGTCTCGCTTCCCTCTTCAACTCTCGGTATCTATCCCATCCCGCACGTGTTGTGGTCGATCGTAACGTTGCGAGGTAGGCAGCCTGTTTTCTCTCCGCTGCGACACGGCACTCCTCGTCGTACCAGCTGTTCTTTTGCACCTTCCGAAAACCAATGGTTTCGGTTGCAGCTGTACGTAAGGAGTTTGAAATGCCGTCCCACAGTTCCCTTATACCGAGTTGTTGACGAGTGCTCTCAGAGAGCAGGAGTGCAAGCCGAGTAGAAAATCGCTCGGCTGTCTGTTGTGATTGCAGCTTCTCGACGTCGAACCTTCCTTGTGTTTGTTGGCGTGCGTTTTTTGCTGCACAGAGGCGGGTGCGAATCTTAGCTGCAACAAGATAGTGGTCCGAGTCGATGTTAGGACCTCGGAGCGCACGCACATCTAAAACACTGGAGACGTGTCTTCCGTCTATCACAACATGATCGATCTGGTTGGTAGTTTTTCGATCCGGAGACAGCCAGGTAGCTTGATGAATCTTCTTATGCTGGAATCTAGTACTACAGATAACCATATTTTGGGCCCCGACGAAGTCCATCAGCCTCAACCCATTTGGGGATGTTTCCTCGTGGAGGCTGAATTTACCGACCGTAGTGCCAAAGATACCTTCTTTGCCCACCCTGGCGTTGAAGTCGCCAAGCACGATTTTGACATCGTGGCGGGGGCAGCACTCATAAGCGAGCTCCAAGCGCTCATAAAAGTCATCTTTGGTCACATCGTCCTTCTCTTCCGTCGGGGCGTGGGCGCAAATCAGCGATATGTTGAAGAACTTCGCTTTGATGCGGATTGTGGCTAGACGTTCATTCACCGTAGTGAATGATAGTACTCGGCGACGGAGTCTCTCCCCCACCACGAATCCAACACCAAACGCGCGCCTTTATATGGCCACTGTAGTAAATGCCACAAGGACCTACTCGTCTTTGTCCTTGTCCCGTCCATCGCATTTCTTGGACGGCGGTGATGTCAGCCTTTATTTTCACGAGGACATCAACCAGCTGGGCAGCGGCACCTTCCCAATTAAGGGACCGGACATTCCAGGTGCATGCCCTCAATTCGTAGTCCTTATTTCGTTTTCCATGGTCGTCATCAAAAGGGGGGTCTCTCATCCGAGGCTGGTTGTTGCTATTCGCTGGGGTTGTTTTTTTACGTGGCGGGTCCCAAACCCAGCGCACAACCCTATGTAGGGGATATTTCGCCTTCTCACGTTAGCTCGCCTTCAAACGGATGTTCTTAGGCTACCCAGAGGATACATTTACAAATTAAACACGTGTGCAGCGGAAAAAATTAATTTCAGACACGATAAAAAACAAAATGAAAAAAAAAATCAGTCACATTTAATAAAAATAATTATATACGAATATATATTAAAACGATTTATACGGTGAATAAAGTTACATAATTTATTTGATATATTACATATATTAATATACAATTTATATATAATAAAAATTACAGTTATATTTTTTACAAAAATTGTGTTATAAGATTACACAATCCACCAATTTTACAGTTTTTTTTTGTATTTCAAAAAAACATCTTTAGGCTCAAAGTCCCCAATTTAATTAAAACAGATTAAACAAAAAATACTTCAATCATTATATATGTATATATTTTCCCGTAGTTCCTAGGTGGAACATAGGGCCTCTTTTTAGTTGGTTCTAGCAATGAACGTACATTCCAGGTTCCTATTCGTAATCCATTTTTCATGCTGAAGGTCGTCATCAATTTATCGTTCTTAATCTTCACTTTGTTTATTTCGGTTTCAGTAATCAGAGGGTTTAAGATGAGTAGGTGATTAGCCTTCTGCATCCGAGCCTAGTTCCGGGGCTGCCGGTTTCGCCTCTAGGCAGGCAATGGCGTAGGAATTTCCTCCTCGCAGATGCTAAGGTTATACCGCCTTTTCTCGGTCGACAGAGCCTCGTTTGTAGTGAACAGGGGGTACCGCGCGAAGGTGAGGTTGACGTTTGGGAGGGATAGGCTATATATTTGCATCACCAACCCCATTTGCCCATTTTTGGTATTAGCTGAATGGGGAAAAAATATGTATTCGCTAACGTTTTCATTTATGTTGCTTGAGGAAGAACGTGAGAGAAGTCGGCGTGATATAAAAATTCACCGAAAATCACTGAGGGACAAGTGCAACCCTTTCGATGTGGACGAAACAATGTACAGTTCAAAAATCCACAAAAATTCATTTTATTAAAATTATTTTTCTAAAACAGGTTTATTAAAAACTATCGCTTAAATAAGGCGGCCTTTACGTATGTCCTCGATGTTCTAGAGAGGAATGCAAGTTCTTCAAGATCGTCATCTATATCTTTACTTCATCGATTGTCTTCGGTTTTACGGTTTTTAGCTGGAGAAGGCTATCAGCATGGAGTGGGTAAAGAACTCGATATTCCAATGGCTCAGTTAACATTTTGTTGCATCTTAAAAGAAGTATTGGGATTGCTTCAGTCCCATTTGTGCCCTCAGTGGATAAACCTCGAGTTAAGTAACGTTGAAAAAAGTGAAGCGAAAAAGTTTTTTTTTCAGAAATACGGATTTCCAGGCGCGATTTTGTGTGTAGACGGGACACATATTAAAATCGTTGCTCCAACTAAAGATAAGTTTCTCTATTATAACCGCAAAGGATACTTTAGTATCAATGCCATGATTGTAAGTTTGGTGACAAATTTGCATTTCAAACATCTTAATCAATGTTTTGCAGATATGTGACAATAAAACGAAAATACGTTATGTGAATGCTCAGTTTCCTGGCAGCAATCATGACTCGCACATATGGAAATTTATTTCTCCGTTAGCACAAACCTGTCGTACAAAAATTCCGCTGAACCTCAAAATTTTCCGTTCCGAGTGAATTCAGTGAATGCAACTTTACGAATTTCGAACTTACTTTCGGAGCTGTTCGAATTGCTTGATAGCAGTTTCGTAACTTTCCCGAAAAAACACTCTACGATGGATTGCGTGATAGGGCTGATTATAAGAGCAACTTACTATCATAGCGTTGATACTATGGTAGCCTTTTCTATTGAAGTACATGTGCTCGTTCACTTTGGGTTTTTGCAAGCCGATGTGGACGCACGCAATAACTAAAAATTCTTTATTTAGTAATATTACTATTTTAGTAAAGTGTATATTTACCTGCAGGAATTTTATATTGCTGCAAAAACCACTCTTTACACGTAAGTGAATACTCTGGTGTAAACCGTATAAACTGTGGGCACAACTTCTTTTCTATTTCTTTAAGCACATGGGATGTTAGCTAAAAATACGATCCAAAGTAATGTGGAATTTAAAAAGTATTGTTACGAATTTACTCCTTGCTAGTTTTACTTTACTAGGTTCGTATCTCCGGATTGACAAATAAAACCAAAACTGTTTAATTTAAATCAACAACTCTTTATTTTACAACTTGTCTACACTATAACAGTTTACTCTTAGCACTGATTGATTACGTTGGCACTGCCACGGCTTATATAGCCACGCACTTCTCGCTGATGCCGACGTGTCCTTCTAGAATATTGCGTCTGGAAATTACCAGAACATAATGCTATACGGCGCCAGACGCAAGCAGACAGCGGCGGCGCCAGACTCAGCAATTGTTTAAGTAGACAGCTGCGGCGCCAGATGTCTATTGTTTCGACAAGCAGACAGCCGCGGCGCCAAATGTCTACAACAAGACAAATGCTATTCCATATACCTACAGCTATTGTTCATAATAAGGGATACATATAGCAATACAAATACAACTTAATACTACTTTTGTAACACTGCCCTCCACTAAAGCATAATCGTCCCGATTAGGCACAAATCCTCTTGAACCAAATGGGGCGAGCCTCTCCAAATGTACTACTTTCATTTTACATCGTGCTTTTCCATTTCTTTGTATGCGGTATACCACGTCATTAAGTCGTTTCATCACCACATAGGGTCCTTCCCAGGCTGTCTGCAGTTTCGGGGACAAGCCTTTCTTTCGAAGTGGATTGTACAACAGGACGAGATCACCTTCTTCAAAACCTTTTGAATTTGCCGCTTGATCGAACCGGTCCTTCATCTTATTGCTCATCAGATGCGTATGCTGTCTTACCATTAGATGCAATTCATTCATTTCTTCTTTAAGGCAGAACAATAATCTCCATCATTTCTTACAGCTGTAGGATTCGTTCCAAACTTAAGATCAGCAGGGAGTCGCAGATCAGATCCGAAAATAATCTTTGCTGGCGTGTAACCAGTTGTCTCGTGCTTCGCTGAACGATACGCCAGCAGGAACATCTGGATGCACTTGTCCCAATTCCGTTGGTCTTTATCAACGATTTTCCGCAGATGTTCTTCGAGCGTTCGGTTGAATCTCTCTACCATCCCATCTGATTGTGGGTGTAAGGCTGTTGTCCGTGTCTTGTGGATGCCCAATAATGTACAGACTTCTTGGAAAATGGAAAATTCGAAATTTCTGCCTTGATCTGAGAGTAATTCGACGGACACTCCGAACCTTGTTATCCAATTTTCTACAAACGCTTCGGCTATTGTCTTCGCTTCTTGGTTTGGTAAGGCATATACCTCTGGCCATTTACTGAAATAGTCCATGACAACCAGTAGATATTTGTTTCCGGCCTTACTGGTTGGGAACGGACCTGCAACATCCATTGCGACTCGTTCAAATGGTGATCCCACGTTGTACTGTTGTAGCCTACCGCGACTTTTGGCTTTAGGACCTTTAGCTGCCATGCACTCTACGCAATTACTTATCCATTCTGCTATGGAATCTCGACAACCGATCCAGTAGAACCGTTGTTTAATCTTCTCTATAGTTTTTGTAATTCCAAGGTGCCCTCCACTAGGTCCATTGTGATATTCTTTCAATACTTTCGGGATCATGGACTTCGGTACTATGATCAGCAGACGAGACTGTTTGCCATCTTCGCTTTCCCAGGTACGATGAAGGTATCCATTAACGAGGTTCATGCTGTTCCATTGGGCCCAATATGCTTTTGCAGTTGGACTCTCGTTACTTATTTGTTCTTTTGGTGGTCGTACCCCATTTTCTTTGGCTATTATCAGCTTTGCAAGATCAGGGTCCTCCAGCTGATTGATTCTGATGCGGTGAGAAGTCCAATCATCTTGAGGTTCTATATTCAGTAATCGCACGTCGATTATACCTTCTTTTCCTTCTGATTTGGAGCAATGTTTACATTCCAGTGGACAAGGGCGACGTGATAATGCATCCACATTTTTGTGGTGAATCCCCTTTCGATGTTCTGTTGGTTGTTTACGTTTTGATGGGTTTACCTTTATATTGCAATTTCGGGCAAAGTGACCCGCTTTTCCACAGTTGAAACATCTGCCTGCTGTATTTACTCGCTGTGCAGCAATTATCTTCAGAGTCTTCAATATTTCTTCCATCAGCGCCGGTTGTTCCATTTCAACCCTTTGTACTTTGTGTGCTGGTTTACTTAGTAGGGAAGCTGTTTCCTGTGTGAGGGCGTGCGAAACCGTTTCAGCAAACGTTCTTTTTGGCAATGCATATGTGGCACGTTTAGTGTCCACATCACGAATTCCATTTATGAAACTTTGAATTTTTACCCTCTCAATGTAATCCACAGGTGCATCTGCAATTGCTAAATGAGCCAGTCGTTCTATTTCAGTTGCGAACTCTTGCAATGACTCGTTCATCTTCTGACCCCTATTTTGCAGTTCGATCTGGTATATTTGTTTCCGGTGCTCAGTACCATATCGTCTTTCTATCGCAGTCATCAATGCCTCATAGTTGTCCCGTTCACAGTCTGGAATAGTCTGAAGGATTTCTGCCGCAGGCCCTTTCAATGATACAAAAAGGACGCCACTTTGTCCGCTGCATTCCAGTTATTGGCCATTGCTGTCTTTTCAAACTGAAGTTTGAAAATTTGAAATGGAATACTTCCATCGAATGTGGGTGCCTTCAATCTTTGATTACTTGTTGATGGTGCAGGGCCATGCAGTTGCAGTTCTCGCATACGATTACTCAGTTGAAGAAATTCTGATCTTACATTTTCTTTTTCATTTTCTAACGTTCTTAATTCCTCTTCAAATTTTGAAAATTTCTCTTGCACTTGTGTATTATTTTCTGTAAACTGTTGTACCAAACGCTTTTCTAACTGCGTATTATTTTCAGTCATTTGTTGTGTAAGGCAAGACTTTAACTGCGATGTATTTTCAGCTATTTGCTGTGCCAGACGATTTTCTGTTTGCACTGCATTTTCTGTATTTTCAGCTATTTGCTGTGCCAGACGATTTTCTATTTGCTTAATAGCCACTAACAGCAAGTTCATGTCCACACTTGATGATGTTCGTTGTTCTTCTACTTTTTCTTCTACCTTTGTAGAGCTTTCTGGCCCGACAAATTCGAACTCGTCCACATTAATTCCATCCGCTTCCATTGCTTCACGTAATCGTGCCTGCAGATCCGCCTTTTGCCCGCTTATCGGCAAATTACGCTCCTCCAGTTCCTTTTTTAATTGCTGAATTCTCAATTCTCCGAATTTAACCATCTTGAATTTGGATTATTTGACAATCCCACTTCTGACACCAATTGTTACGAATTTACTCCTTGCTAGTTTTACTTTACTAGGTTCGTATCTCTGGATTGACAAATAAAACCAAAACTGTTTAATTTAATTCAACAACTCTTTATTTTACAACTTGTCTACACTATAACAGTTTACTCTTAGCACTGATTGATTACGTTGGCGCTGCCACGGCTTATATAGCCACGCACTTCTCGCTGATGCCGACGTGTCCTTCTAGAATATTGCGTCTGGAAATTACCAGAACATAATGCTATACGGCGCCAGACTCAGCAATTGTTTAAGTAGACAAGCAGACAGTGCGGCGCCAGATGTCTATTGTTTCGACAAGCAGACAGCCGCGGCGCCAGATGTCTACAACAAGACAAATGCTATTCCATATACCTACAGCTATTGTTCATAATAAGGGATGCATATAGCAATACAAATACAACTTAATACTACTTTTGTAACAGTATTGTGAATTGAAAACACATTACGATCCGTTTGCTATCGTATGTCATAATGCCAATCGTTGCACACGATTGACGTATCACGTAATTTTCTTTCGTATGTTTGCCGATCCGTGCGCGGATGTAACGATTGGACCCCTGCTCTCCAGTCTTGGTCCCGTAACACTATTATCAGTCTGCTCCTCCCTGCTCAAATTTTTTCTTAGCCCCCAGTTTGGCTTTCGAGGGTTACGTCTGGAGGGGAGTTGCTTGACCTCTACTTTTAGCTACTAACTCTATGATCGGACAAGGACGGCTCCATTGACACCCTCCATTATGAGACCAATCCGTTCACAAGTTCGTTGTTCCAGGTGATGTCAAGCACCTCCTTCCACCCCACATTCTCAATAACTAAGTTGCAACTTACTATATATTCTTACTATATATTCTAAAATATATATATATTCTAAAATATATATATATTCTAAAATATATATATATTCTAAAATATATATAAATTCTAAAATATATATATATTCTAAAAGAGACTCACCTAGTGTGTTGCAGTCTGTACTGCCACAGTTCGTGTGATGGGCGTTCGCATCACATCCTATGATTGGGGTAAACCTGTCTCCTGCAGCACCTTACCTGTTTACCCACAGCCTCTTCTTAGTACCTGGCTTGTACCGAGTTCCCAGATTACCTTGTGGCAATCTGAGGCATCTAACCTCCCCTCTGTAGACCCAAACTCAGCTCGCAATGACAACCTAGGCTGCCGCCGCGGGGTGTAGGTTCACCTGGGCAACTACACTACCCTATAGTATCGGTTTGATGAGGAGCCGGTCCTCATCCCCGCCAGCATCCGCACTGCCATCCATAGGGTCTTCTAGACCCTCTAGTCTCCAACCTTTGTTTTTGACCTTGCTGCTAACTACACGCCAGGTCGAGATGCTACGGCCAAGTTCTGGTTTTTGACTAGACCCAGAGCAAACTCATATGGCATACCTGCGCATCGAGGGACAAACATCAATATGCTGTGCTTGATCGGTATGTCCTCCCCCTTTCTTGGGCAGAGGACGGGCCCTTCCAACTTGAAGGCGATCTCCCGTAGCCGCGAACGTCTAGTCCTTGCGGTCTAACTGCAACATGTCTCCTTTAAAATCCACCCCAAGGAAGGACGCTGCGTATTCACTGCCTCTGAATACCTCTTCTATTAGGAGGTCCTGGAGCACGGTAAGTTCCTCCAACTACAGCGTCTCCGCCTGGTAGTTGATAGGCAGTACGGCCATGCAGATTAACAGCATCGGCACATTTGCGCCACCCTTTCCCTCCACCCTTAGGGGGATCCGGATGCAAGGCAGCATCGCTCCTGAAGGAGATGACGAAAACGATGCAGTTAAGCCCCTGCACCACGACAAGTTGCCAGCATTCCCAGAGGTAAATTTCCGCTCTTTAATTTGTGTCAAAGTCAGTATTGCCGCAATCATTCTGCCAGGAATAAAAGGATGCCCAACTTATTCCAGTGTGAGGTGAATCAAAATTAGGGTTTTTTATATCATTTTCCATTGTTTCGGATTTTGGGTATTTAAATTAAAACACCTAACATTTATTACGATTGAAAATTACTATGTAGTGGTCATTGAATATATGGAGAAACTATTTAAATATTTTTATGCTAAATTAAAATAACTAACTTTTGAACATTCAATGCTTAATAAGAGCTTGTTAATTCTCAATTAGTAAAATTTTTTGATAATTTTCCATTGAAAATTAATACTGTGATACATCACATGACAACACATTTCATAAATACATTTATTTTTTTGTTAAGATTTCAATCTGGGTTATAGCCGAGTGAGCGCCAGTCGTTTCTTCTTTTCGCTACGTGGCGCCAATTGGATATCCCAAGCGAAGCCAGGTCCTTCCAACGGAGTGGAGGTCTTCCTCTTCCTCTGCCCGGCGAGTACTACGTCGAATACTTTCAGAGCTGGAGTGTTTTCGTCCATCCGGACAACATGACCTGTACCCCCTGTATTTTTATTCGCCGAACTATGTCAATGTCATCGTATATCTCATACAGTTCATCGTTCCATCGAATTCAATATTCGCCGTGGCCAACGCGCAAAGGATTCTCTCGAAAACTCACAACGTCAACTTATCAACTGTTGTCATCGTCCATGCCTCTGCACCATATATCAGAACGAGAATTATGAGTGACTTATAGAGTTTGGTTTTTTTTCGTCGAGAGAGGACTTTAGATCTCAATTGCCTACTTAGTCCGAAGTAGCACATGTTGGCAAGAGATATCCTGCGTTGGATTTCAAGGCTGACATTGTTGTTGGTGTTGATGCTGGTTCCTAAATAGACGAAATTATCTACAACTTCGAAGTTATGACTGCCAACAGTGAGTATATCCATTCCACACTGCCAATTGGTACTGAAAATGCCTAGCATTCTCAAGGCGCTGATCAACGCATTGATTTGATCTGCTGTACTTTTGAGCGCCGTGGGGTAAGGCTGTCGTTAGCAGGTACCCACGTTAAACACACCGGACGTTGTCAACAGTGATGCGGGTGCCCAGTCGCGAGTGCGACGACTGTTTGATGACAGGAGATATTTCGTCTTGCCCTCTTTCAATGCTAGCCCCATTTGCTTTGCTTCCTTATATAGCCTGGAGAAGGCAGAACTAACGGCGCGGGTGTTGAGGCAAATGATATTAACATCATCTGCATACGCCAGCCTGCTCGATGAAGTTCTGCAGCCCGAATAATTTTCTATAGCAGCAGATTAAAGAAATCGCACGATAGGAAGTCGCCTTGTCTGAAACCTCGTTTGGTATCGAACGGCTCGGAGAGGTCCTTTCGGATCCAGACGGAGCTTTTAGTGTTGCTAAACGTCAGTTTACACAGCCGTATTAGTTTTGCGGGGATATCAGCTCCTTTTCGCGCTGTCAGAGGAAGCTTTGAAATCAAGGAAGAGGTGGTGTGCGTCGATTCTCTTTCCACGGTTTTTTTCAACATTTGACGCATGGTGAATATCTGGTAATTTGTTAATTTGCCAGGTGTAAAGCCACACCAATATAGTCCAATCAGTTTTTTGACGGTGGGCTTTAATTTTAACATAATGCGCTCGATAGGACCTTATACGCGATGTTAAGGAGGCTTATCCCACGGTAGTTGACGCAGATCGTGGGGTCTCCCTTTTTGTGGATTGGGCAGAGCACACTTAAATTCCAATTATTGGGCATGCTTTTGTCCGACCTGATGTATGCTCCTTATCAGCTCTTCGCCGTCGTGTTTAAATAGCTTCGCCCCGCCGCTTTGTTCTTCAGACGGGTGATTGTTATTCGAACTTCATGGTCGAGCAATGGAACTCTGCTCCATCGTCATCGATTGGGGAATCGGGTTCGCCTTCTCCTGGCGCCATGCATTCACTGCGATTCAGCTGGCTGGAGCAGTGTTCCCTCTCTATTTTTAGTATGCTCTGGGCATCGGTTACTAGATCACCTCCTTGGGTTCTACAAGAGTAAGCTCCGGTCATGAAACCTTCTGTTAGTCGCCGCATCCTTTCGTAGAATTTTCGAGCATTCCTCCTATCGACCGGCTTGTCAAGCTCTTCATACTGATGTGCTGAACACAATGACCGCGACAGACTGCAGCAGCTCGACAGTGAACTGAAAATGGCGTTGTGAATCCTACTACATGAACATTTGTGAGAAGGCAGCAATATAACAATGGCCGGCATGTACACAAGACAACACAGCTCTCCATTTTGCATGTACACAATTTCGTTGTGGCCTTACTAATACCTTTCACTTCAATGAAATTTTAATATTTGGTTCCAAGTGAATTTTTTTATCCAAAAAATGAGTAAATAGGTAAATATTTTTGTTCTAAATTATCAATTGTTATTACAAATGATATAATAGAGCTATTTTATGCTTTTATTTGTAAAATAACGTCAAGTTTGTTAGAGCTGTGAATAATTTTACATTTTACATATTAGTGGCATCTCCACTCTACCTCATCTCTCTACCTTCAACTCTACTCGTCGTTCTAACTGTCGTTGGCAAATATAATATATTGAAGTTAGCGAAAGCGACAACTGTCAGCCTGCAGTCGTGTAGTCGTGCAGCTGTCAAAATAACTGTGTCTATATGAACGTGTGTATTTTAATATTTGACAGATGTCGTTTGCAGTCTGTCGAGGTCATTGTGTTTAACACATGACGCGTTTCGGCCTCTCTCTTTTTCTGTCCTCAAATGCGTCTCGCTTCCCTCTTCAACTCTCGGTATCTATCCCATCCTGCACGTGTTGTAATCGATCGTAACGTTGCGAGGTATGCAGTGCTAAAAACTTGCCCATCCCTGGCTTAATCGACTCAACTCATGCAGATAATCTATATAATATTGTATAGTGTCTTCGTCGTTGGATGTTATAAATTTCGTGACAAACGTAATACACGTTTTTGAGTGTGTGACAAAATAAAAAAAAGAACAAACATCCCTGTTCCCACTAAAGATAAATTAATTCAACTAAAACAGCAAAGCAAACTGTAAGTTTTATTAATTAAAATTTAAATATTTACATAATTTTGGTTTTACAAACTTCTTTGCTTTCTAGCACGCGGAGGGTTCCATGATACAGGTGTTGCATCAGTAATGGAAACAATATTAAGACCACCCATTTGCAAACCTTTAATTGCAGACTGTAATCAAACTAAATTTTTAAATATTCTAAAAATTAAAAAATAAAGTTTTTACCATGCGGCCAGGTCCCAATCCACGCACTTTCACACGAACGGTCTTCCAACCTAGTTCTATGGCTTTCTGCAAATAAATAAGATGTTATCTCTTCAGAATTCAAATTTCAAAACTTCTTTTTATTCACCTCGCTAATAGTTATTGCAGTGGCTTGAGCTGCAATATTTGTACCTTTTCGAGTGTTTTTAAAACCTTCAATTCCGCAAGATCGGATTAGTCTTGGTATACCTTTATTATCGGTAACGCTGATTACAGTGTTGTTAGGTGATACTCGTATATTACATATAGGTAATTCAGCAAATGGAATCCCATTATATAGTTGGTGATATGTTTTAACACTTGGGAAGAATTTTTCTTTCCTGCCAAATACAGTGTATTTAGTTAGTTTTGTCATAATTTTAATTGATATTATCTCGTATGTTCTTTTTCAAATCAAAATTTAATATTTAACGCATTTTTTAATTTTTAAGACAACTTTTTCATTACTTTTTTTCTAGTCATCCTAGCTAACATTTGTTTTACTTTTATACATACATATATGTACATATAGTCACCTAATATACAAAATAACGTATCATCGAAAAATTGCCTCAAATTTTAAGCTTCTGCGATCAAAAATACCCAAGCTATATTACAAATTAAAACAAAAGTATTATCAAGCGCTTGATTTCGTTAAACAAAATAACGTGTCATCACTCATGTTTGTAAAAATAACAAAGTGTTTTTTTTTTATATCGAAGTTAACCTTCATTTATTGTTTATGTTTACTTTTAAGTGATTATGTTCAATGTGCTTTGGTTCAGTTAGGTTAAATGGCTGATCAAAAATCGACTACTGCATATATGTAGTATTAATATCTCAATTGGCTTTCTTTTTATACCGTTTTTTGCTTCTTGTGTAAACCTATGAAAAGTGATGTTACGTTATTTTGCATTTCAGGTGGCGATATGTAGTATACCCATAAATTGGCGGCCCCAGTATTATAAAATAATGGATGCATCAAGTTGTACATTTATAGATCGGTCAACACAAAGTAGCCATTCAAATTCTATGGAAATTGGAATATGTTAGGATTTCTAATAAATAAATTATAAAATGTTGCGAACATGATTCAGAAGAACATCTCAACGATGCCTACTAATAGGGCAACATATGCGAGTTTGTGTTTCAAATCTTCAACAACTATTGTCGATTATCCCTCAGGATTAAAAGGAGCGTTCAGAATTCGCCGGCTTGAGGCTCCTTAAGAGTATATTTACAGCACGAGCAACAAATCAGCGGACACAACAGGAACGGACCAAAGACTGTTAATTTCTGGCAATCATTAAATATCTAATGAAAAATTGGCAGAATTCCGATTTCTTTGGAGCCGCGGTCCGAAGGTACCGTTGGAAAGAGGATTAAAAATATATAGGGTTATAGGCACCGCAAACGCAAACATTTCAATAAACCATTTCACTACGTTTAACACACCTTATACACGTTTTTCACTTCAAATTAATTTAAATAAACTGTAAACATTTAACCAAATTCATAATTTACACCTTTTGCAGTTTTATAAGTAAGAAATTTCTATTTTAAAAATCACTTTCGCACTCCTAGTGAGCATCATTTACGGGCTAACAATTATGAGGAAATGGAGCGCTGAAATAGATAGGTAGATAAATTATTAATGAAGTAATGCAGCGCGACCTGGGGTTTATTGTGTCCTCTCCTATATCACATGTCTTCCCCAAGGCAGGATAGAACAAAACTAAACATATGGAATTGGGGCAAAGTTTAATATCTTTGGCATTAAACTGTCTTCTAACTAAAAAAAACTAAGAAAAGTTAAGTTTGAACATATGTATGTTTAAACAACACAAAGTAACATTTTTTGGCCAAAACCCACTTTTTTATTTTTAGATTGTTAAGCTTTTTTTTGAAATTTTCCTAGTTCAACCTGAACATAGTTATTAACAAATATGAATCTCTTTGAATTTTTTATTTCCGATAGAAATTGCGACTGCATACTGCCCGCCGTCCGACAAATGCACACGCAAAGATGCATCGGGCAATTGCTTCCCTAAGGCAGAAGATCAAAGAATTCGTATCCGAAACATTTTTTGGTGATGTTTAAATACATATGTAAATATAAACCCTAGAAATTTCGCTTTAATCAATTATTTCTTTCCCTCCCGAAAAAAAACCTCAAAAAATAGATTTTTAAGCCTGCATACTGCCCGCCGTCCGACAAATGCACACGCAAAGATGCATCGGGCAATTGCTTCCCTAAGGCAGAAGATCAAAGAATTCGTATCCGAAACATTTTTTGGTGATGTTTAAATACATATGTAAATATAAACCCTAGAAATTTCGCTTTAATCAATTATTTCTTTCCCTCCCGAAAAAAAACCTCAAAAAATAGATTTTTTAAGCCTCTAAAGCAGGCTCCCCACTTAAATACAAGCATTTTTTCCAAAACTCAATAATTAAAACATTTCGTGTTTTATTCTTATGTCTTCTCCTATAGAAATAAAGATAAATCAATTCGTAACAATAAAATAATTTGATTTCTTAACTTACATTTCAAATCTGTGTGCGACTATCTTCTTGCTTTGTTTATGATAGTAAAACCGATAAAACTGATTTCCATGACACCCAAAACCGATACAAATTCTGTTTCGAATATCAAACCAACAATATCTGAATTCATGACACCTACTGCTTTTTTTGATCGGTTTCAATTCCGATTCCGACAACTATCAGATTCCACAACACCCCTGATTACCTATTTTTTTTACTTCTTTCCGTTTTGTTTAAATGAGTTAGCCATCCACCCCCTCTACCCGGCGAAACTGGCGCATCCTAATACAACAGCGCAATTCACCGCAGCTGATGACACTATAACACAACTCACCACACCTGTATCCCTACCCAACTTTAACTTATTTAAAATAAAATAGAGCATTTCTCTTGCCTCCACTTTTGGTTATTATTATTATTTATACCTCACATACCCATTTTAATTCAGAATTTAGGTCACACCAGGGCACGATTACTTTGGCGCCTCAACCTGAAGGTACCGTTGGTAAGAGGAAGGTAAGAGGAAGTCTAGGAAGTTCTAATAAAAAG
This sequence comes from Bactrocera dorsalis, assembly GCF_023373825.1. NCBI lineage: Eukaryota > Metazoa > Arthropoda > Insecta > Diptera > Tephritidae > Bactrocera > Bactrocera dorsalis. The sequence continues at coordinate 53,589,501 of NC_064304.1, read as the reverse complement.
AGGCGTCTATAAATTATATTTCCTATTAAAATGAGTATAAATAATTTTTACATGTATAGGGATATTTTCCTATTTAAATTTAATAAACAACTAAGTAATATTAAACAATAATATTACGTAATAAAATACTTACATTACATTCCTCTTTGAAGTTGGTCGCCTTGCCGTGGCGAAGGGGCTTAAGTAAGAGTAAAGTGTGCATCCCAAAGGAAACGCACTCTAATCTTACGAACTAAGAGGGACACTTCATAATTTCCCACAATAGTGATATGGATGAATAAACCCTAGGTTTTACGCCCATCTCCTATTGTGGAATTGTGAGGATACCCGAACCAACACCACCCTAAGCCAAGGTGTCGAGGTACCCGTGCCAAGGGCTGAATGGTCAGCGGGGGGTAATAAATAGCTGAATAGCTGATGAACGGTCCCCTGCGATGCCCGGGCGAGGTCGGAGGTATAAATCGCCTTCTCTGCGTATACCGGCTCTGCGGACGAGTGACCAACCCTTTCCGGCTTACTCGTGGGACCAAACATGAACGAAAATAACAACAAAACAACAACAACCATGACGACAGCAGCGACGACTAAGGACATGAGCTACCGGAACCCTATTACGGAATCCGAGGAGGACGAACTCCTCCAGCCAGGAGACGAGCAAGAGTACTACCGGTCGTACCAACCAAAGTACACCGGTAGATACAGCAGAGAAAACATCAGCGATAAGGGAGGAGGCGTCCACCTCCAAGGCTGCCATGAGCACCAACCAAAGTGCACTTGCGGCTAAAGGAGAGAGCAAAAAGAAGCGCAAGAAATCCCAGAATCAGCTGAGGAAAAACCGGTACCAGAGGGCGGTCTTCATACTAGGGAAGATAGCCAAAGACCAGGCAGCCGGTACCCCAGTTGATGAGGCTGAAACAAAGCGCCTCAAATCTATCGTAGAGGAATATGAAAGCTACCTGAAAAGGAAGCAATCACAACCTCAAGAACAGAACAAAAAAGAGAGCACTTCTCAGAAGAGAAATCGCTTCACAACAGAAGTACCCGGAACTCAGCCCAAAAAACCGAGGATAGATAGCCTACAGGTGGCCATTATTTATGGGAAATCCTCCTCTCCGAGCACTATACAGGAGAGATGGTGAGATCGACGTCAGATTGTCGAGTATGGTGCTAAGCTATGTACTCGACAATCCGGTGGGTCCTCACCCGGAGTTTGACTCCTCTGAGACCCTCAGGGGCTACTGGGTCATCAAGTGCGCGAACCAGGCCTCGCTAGATTTCCTGACGGGTAGTGTTGCTAAAATTAGCAACGCCTTTGTAGGCCTCCAATTGAGGCTTATACCCGCCAGCGATATTCCGAAGAGGCCTCGGGCTCGCATTTGGCTACCCCCACTAGAGGAGCCAGGCGAAAAACTCCTGAGGTGCATTAAGCTGCAGAACAAATCTATACCTGGTATAGATGAGTGGCAGCTTATAAAGGAGGAAAAACCAAATAAAGCAAGCAAGCCAAAACTAGTGGCCATTTGCGATGAGTCCATTGAGACTCTGAAGAAGATTGACAACAAAATCAGCTTCGGAATACGCAAGGCCAGACTAAAAATCTTCCAAGGCGACAAAGCGGCTGACGAAGACGACACGGAAGAGGTCGACGACGCCAGCCAGTTGCTAAGGAATGTGGGCATTGAAGAACCCCGAGATGCCCAATAACAACAGCATAAGATGCGTACAGATTAACCTGCAGCACTCGAAGAGTGCTACAGCGAATCTGACAACCCTCGTGAACGAGGGGGGCATCGACATCAGCCTAATACAGGAGCCCTGGGTCAATGAAGATTCCATAAAAGGGCTAAACAGCAGCAATTATAACCTGTTTTACACACGGAACAGAGGTAAACCTAGGGCATGCATTCTTATCAATAAAAGTATAAATGCATTTCTTTGTCCTAATTACAGCACAGCAGATATCACAGTGGTGAAGGTGGAACAGAAGGAAAAGCCCTTCTTCTTGGTCTCGGTCTACTTGGCCCATGACGAAGACATACCACCGGCCCCGCTCACCAGGCTAGTAGAGGAGAACAAGAAGGATGATGTCCTAATAGGGTGTGATGCAAATGCAAGGCACATCGTATGGGGTAGCTCCAGTATAAACACCAGAGGTGAGTCACTCTTTTATTTTCCCAAGCTCGGATAGGTTCCCGCGGTGGGAGGAAGTTCTTGACCTCACGCTATCAACAGACACAGACAGTCTCGTTGTGGATAACTGGAGGGTATCCGATGAGCCTTCCATGTCGGATCACTCCTGGATACACTTCAGCATCCGCGAGAGGTACAGTGCGCCTCTCACATACCGGAACCCTAGAAGAACGGCATGGGGAAAATTTACCAGTATAGCTACAAAATGCCTCGAAAAGGGAGGCAACAAGAGTATCAGAAATCCAGAGGAACTAGATTCAGAAGTTGGAAAAAATCTTAATCACAACTTTTAATAAATCTACTCCGCTAACAGTTTTGAAAAAGAGAAAGTCTCTTCCTTGGCGGAACAGTGAACTCAAGAATTTGAGAACACAACTAAGGAAAGCTTTCAATGAGTGTTTTAGAACCAAAATCTGGCAGCCATATAAAGACCTTATGAAGGAATACAAAAAAGCAGTCAGGAAAGCTAAAAATGACTCATGGCGATCTTTCTGCACATCAATTGAAAGTTGCAGAGAAGCCGCTAGGCTTAGTAAAATGCTATCCAAAGACCATATTAATACTGCCTACATTAGGGCGGAGGGAAGTGATTGGACCTCTTCGGCAAAAGAGTCTCTGGAGGTACTAATCACAACACACTTCCCCGGGAGTCAGCAAACACCTTCAACGAGGGTTCAACCGGAACCACCGGTGAACGCAGCTGACTATCGAAGCCAAATAGTAGACAAAAGGAAAATCAAATATGCTATAAATAGTTTTGCACCATTTAAAGCGGCAGGTCCTGACGGGATTATGCCCATTATGCTGCAGAAACTGGTAGAACCAATGGTTCTAAGGCTTGAAAATATATACAAAGCAAGCATTCAACTATCTTACATCCCAAGAAGTTGGAAAAGGAGTAAAGTTGTGTTCCTTCCGAAACCAGGCAGAAGAACACACGAGAATGCCAAGGATTTTAGACCTATAAGCCTTACCTCATTTATGCTGAAGGTACTAGAAAGGCTAATAGATATACACGTAAGAACAATAATGGCGGAGAAGTTATCGAAGTCCCAACATGCGTACATAAAGGGCCGATCAACCGAAACCGCCCTTCACGGGGTGATAAGTGTGATTGAAAAATCACTACACCACAAACAATACACCATGCCTGCCATGGCGCCTTCAATAACATAGAAGTAAATACGATAATTAATTCTCTGGCGCATGGGGGCATAGATGACACTGTGTAGATGGATACTATCGATGCTTGAGAATAGGAAGATTATAGCTTCAAACGGCGCTGCAACACAAACAAGTTATGTGAGTAGAGGGACGCCTCAAGGGGGGGGTCCTCTCTCCGCTTCTATGGGTTGTAGCGCTGAACGAAATACTCCTCCAATTAAACGGTGGAGGAGTGAAAGCAGTAGCGTATGCAGACGATATAGTGTTGTTGGTATCAGGTATGTTTCCTTCAACAGTCAGCGAGATTATGGAAAGAGCACTTCGTAGGTTAAACCTATGGGCTAAAAGCAATGGTCTAAGAGTTAACCCGAACAAAACAGAACTGATGCTATTCACTAGCAGAACCAAAATACCTCAGTTTCAACTTCCGGTACTAAACGGCACAACACTCACTCTATCCCCAACAGCTAAGTATTTGGGGGTGGAGATTGACGCCAAACTGTCCTGGAAATTAAATATAGAAAAAAGAATAAACAAAGCATACATGGCCTACTATACTTGTAAGAAAATCGTTAACAAGAATTGGGGCCTCAAACCAAGTATAATCATGTGGATGTACACGGCGGTCATAAGACCCATACTCACATATGGAGCTCTGGTATGGTGGCCAGCGCTAAACAAACAGTACAACATTAGAAAATTATATGGAATACAAAGAGCAGCATGTGCGGGTGTTACGGGCGCAATCAGGTCATGTCCGACTGATGCGCTCAATGTGATCCTGCATGAACTACCAATGGACATTTTTATTCAAAAAACAGCAGCTATTGCGGCGATAAGATTAAAAGAATTGGGAGGTTGGAATCAGCAGAACTACGGACATAGTGTAATCCCAAACAAGCTCACTATTAATAAATCAGACTACATTCTCCCAAAGCTGGATTTCAATAGACACTTCCAGGTGAGGATACCATCTAGACGAGAATGGAGAAGAGTTTCAATTGCAGAGGAGGGTACCACCTCAGTCTATACCGACGGGTCCAAAATGGACCGCGGAGTGGGCACGGGGGTATTCTCCGCTGATCTGGGCATATCTCTCTCTATACGTCTACCGAACTCGGCTAGCATCTTCCAAGCAGAAGTACTAGGCATAGAAAAAGCCTGCGAAGTTCTATTAGAAAACCACGGGAATATGCATAAAGCAACTATATTTACGGATAGCCAGGCGGCCCTCCTGGCATTGTCTTCACCCATGACAAATTCCAGTATAGTTCACAACTGCAAGAGAGCACTAAGCTCAATAAAAGATAAGCTCCAGCTAAACTTGATCTGGGTTTCCGGCCACAGGAACATTTTCGGTAACGAAAAAGCAGATGAGTTGGCAAAGGCAGGAGCTTTCCTCAATGAATCCAAGGCGGAGATAATACCAAGCCCGCTAGGATCGATCAAAGGAGAGATCAATAGACAATTTCAACAAATTGCTAACAACAGGTGGAAAAACATTACAAAATGCGTCATAACTAAACAATTATGGCCAACATACGACAGGAAAAGAACCAACGACCTATTAAATAGGTCAAGAAAAAGTATTTACAGAATAACAGCTACCACAACAGGGCACTGACCATTTGGGGAACATGCGTCCAAAATGGGTATGCCCTACAACGACATCTGCCGTGGCTGCGGAGTAGCAGGCAACAAGGAAACAATCTTCCACTTTCTCTGCGAATGCCCAGCTCTGGCACAGATCCGACACAAAACACTCGGAATCCACCAAGCACCAAACCTTGAATGGATTTCCACCAAAAGCATATCGGACATAAGTAGTTTCATCGAAACCTCAAAATGGTTTGAGAGAGAAGGTGGAACGTAACAGCAGATACAGGAGGTTCTACGAATAGTGTACCAAAATGGCACATCAGTGCTAATTGAGCCCGATAGGGCTGCACTCCTACCTACCTACCCACATTACATTGCGTACTACGCAAAAGTACTTCAGTCACCCTGAGTATTGGCTTGACCAATTTTTTTAAAACGCGGCCGAAGACCGCCAGTTCAGAAATTTACTATTCTTCAACTTCAACTTCAATCACCATGGGTTTTGGCTCGACTAGGGTTATTTTTGTAAAGCGCGGCTGAAAGCCGCCAATGCATAAAGGAGTACTATGCGAAAGTAAGTTTATTTTTTTTAAGCGCGGCTGAAGGCCCCCAACGCAGGAAGGAATATGATATACATTTTATATTATCATAGAGTGTTACTTATTTGTGTATATTAAATATGAATCACATTTTATACATATACATATACACCCCTATTCTGTGCATTTGACAAATTAATAAAATATTGACAGTTAACTCAAATATTTATCAATCGAGAAATATTTTGGTATTCTGTGACAATCTTGATAAAAGTAAAAGCTTCAATTCGCAAAGCTTTTCCCCCACACGTGTGGTGAACAAAATAATGTAAATAGCAACAGCTGATTTCTATTCAAATTATATTGATACATTGGGCAATTGCTCCTATGATGCCTTTTATTCCAAGTTTTCTAAAAAATCTGGAATATATTTCAAATAAATTTGCTTAAATTAGTATATTATTAATACTTGCCCCGTTTTTATAAAATTTTCTTCTTCTGTTGAACTGGGAAACTTTATTTCTCCTTCCTTCACCTTCACAATAAGTTTTGCTACAGCCCGCATACTTCTCGAAATGGACGCCTGATTCATGGGCACGTCAATTTGCCTTGTTACCTACACATTTCTGGTATGAGCCGTGTCCAAAGAAGTTAAAGGTAGTGACGTTTTTCTATCGTGTGGGGCTAGTTCATCAAACAAGCAACGGCAAATTTCACGAGTTAATCGAAAATTTTGGGCAAAAGTATTCTCACTCAAAGAAAATTGATTGCTATCCTCGCGTAAACATTTTAAATGCCGCGCGCGATTCCTATTCTCACAATTTTCATCTTCGTTTAACAATAATAACATATCTTCCATTTTCAAAACAAGGTGCACAAACAGATACATATGTATGTATTTAATTCATAACGAGCACTGTCAAGAGCATTTGACATCTTAACAACTTATAAAGAAAAGAGCTTTTTATTTCAGACACAGAATACGAAATGCTTGATAAATTTCAAATTTTGACAAATTATAAATATGTTGAATTTGTAAAGTGCACAGAATAGGGGTGATAATATATATATAATATATATGTATAAGGAGAAAGTGTTCACAACTCAATTATAGCTTGAAAATTTTTGGTAAGTTTTTTTTATTATAGTTAACATAGAAAAAAGAATTACGCGAAAATACAATAAAAGAAAAATGGTTGGTGTTTAAGATGTGGCAACGCGCGTTTTCCTAATAATTGTGAACAATGTAACCTTTTCAACGATGAGGGTGCTAAGTGATTTTTAAATTAATAAATATAGCTAAGATATAAAAAAGTAAAAGGGAAATAATAACTTATTCCACTGTTTAAAGTGTATGTTTAAACCTACAAAGTGAAAAATGTGAAACAATTTGGTGAAACATTGTCGCATACTCAGTGTTATTAATACAAATTTTTGAATTTTTAATCGGGAATGTTTTAAAAAATATAAGTTTCAGACCACCAAAGTGGCTGTGATTTAGAATATCATCCCCGGATTTCGGGGTTAACATGTAGTTGCCGTTGACTTATGGTTTTTGAGATATTTGCATTTAAAGCTAAAAAATCAACTGTTTGCAATGCTTGTTTCTCCGATTTATAATGCATTTTACACTTATATTTTATACTTTTATATCCACTAACATTACACTAATTCGTTTCTAATCATTTATTTTATATTAAATAGTGCAAAAATAACTTTAATTCCATACCAAACTTTAGTTAAAATCCATTTACAGTAGAAACTCGATTAACCGGACTAATTGTTGTCGATCGGTGAGTATTAATTTGTGTTTGTCGTCATTGGAGCAACGCCTTGCAGCAGGGTTGCTCCGTATCCTCCTGACTCGTGCTGGCATTGAGTCCAACCCGGGCCCGGAGGAATTTTTCTGCTGCGTCTGCGCAAAAAGGCTCCATCCAAACTCCACCTCGGTCAGGTGTAATACATGCAATGGATGGAGCCATCTTAAGACCTGTTCAGGCCTTAAGACCCACAGGGAGTGGACCACGCGTTACGTGGCCCCATGTTGCCTGCGCAATACTGCGATACAAGCCTCTCCTCTCTAGCCAACACCCCAGTGCGACAACCGCCCCTGCGGGTTCTGCAGCTGCAACAAATACCACCAACACGTCACTCCCTCACCCCCAGGATCACCCACGGACACCCGCGACAAACCCGACTCCTTCAATTTAACTGCAACGGACTCCAGAGCAAGATCGAGGAGATAGTTGCACTTATGAATCGGGAACGTGTATCGATAGCTGCGGTCCAAGAAACCAAGTTAAACAGCCGCTCAGATCTTCTGAGTTGTGCAGGTTTCAACGTTATACGTAAAGATCGCGAGCGAGATAGTGGTGGTGGCCTAGCCTTCATATTGCACAACACCGTGCAGTATCGTTTAATCGAAGAAGACATCGACCCCAGGGATACTACCCTAGAATGTCAGGGCATAGCTATCCGGTCAGGCGATGTCGAGCTCGAAATATTTAATATATACATCCCCCCAGTTACATGTTGCCCTACAGGATATCACCCGAATATAGGTGCGCTACTTCGTGGTGAAAACCGTATGGTACTAGGCGACTTTAACGCGCACCACGATCTTTGGCATTCCTGCCTGTCAAATGATCGTAGGGGGATGGAGCTGGTGGAACAGATTGACGATTCGACATTCTGCACAATGAATGACGAAGCCCCCACCAGAGTTATGGGCACCAGTAATAGCTCGCCCGATATTACCATTGCTAGTGGTGGTCTGATAAATAGCATAACCTGGCGACCTATGCTAACTCTCGCATCAGACCATCTGCCCATAATTATCTCGATCGAGAAGCCTCCTGATTTCGTTTCTGTGAACAACCGTACCTTCATTAACTTTAAAAAAGCTAATTGGGTCGGCTTCACAGAATTTACCGAGAGCACCTTCAACGCTCTATCCATTCCTACGGACGTATGCGTTGGCTTATGTCAATTCCGCAAGGTGATCGCAGCAGCTACCGCTCGCTTCATCCCGGCTGGAAGAATAGCGGAAATCCGCCCCAATTTCCCAGCCGAAGCAGCTGTTCTAGCTAATGAGCGCGACACCTTACGCCATGCCGATCCCGGGGATCCCCGAATAAGGGATCTCAATTTGGAGATTCGGCGGATGGTAAATCAATATAAGCGGACGAAATGGATAGAGCACCTGAAGTCCTGCAACCTCTCCACCGGTGTGAGTAAGCTTTGGGCTACTGTCAAAGCTTTGTCTAATCCGAAGAGACATGACGACCGAGTTGAAGTTCAATTCAATGGTCATGCCTCTTCGGACCCGAAGAAGTGCGCGAGCTACTTTAGCCGGCAGTTTACACTGCACCCTTCGGTAGACAAGGCCAAGAGATATGTTAACCGACGGCTGCGCAAAATGCCAAACAACTGCGCGCCACTTACTTTCACCGATGAGGAGGTTCAGGATGTCATCAACAAGGCAAAATCCTCCAGATCCATCGGCCCAGACGGAATCAACATGCTAATGTTAAAGAATCTAGGCTCGACGGGAGTAAAATATCTCACCAAGGTCCTCAACCTGTCGCTCACCACTCTTCAAATACCCGATGTGTGGAAAGTCGGAAGAGTGGTCCCACTACTGAAACCTGGGAAACCCGCCAACAAAGGGGAATCTTATCGACCGATAACTCTCCTCTCCCCAGTAGTGAAGACTCTTGAGGCCTTGTTACTCCCGACCTTCACTCACCACCTGAGCCTAGCCAGCCACCAGCATGGTTTCCGCAAAGTGCACAGCACCACCACAGCACTTAGCGTCATAAACGCCCAGATAGTTCGTGGCCTCAACCAGAAACCACCCTGCGAAAGAACGATCCTCGTACGATCCAACCACACAAGGCTACTGCAGGACATTGAAAAAACCACTCTCCCTCCAGGGCTTAAGAGGTGGACCATGAACTATCTGAACGGTCGTCAATCATCCGTACTATTTCGAGGTGAAACATCTAAACTTAGAAGAATTAAACAGGGGGTTCCGCAGGGTGGTGTCCTCTCCCCGTTACTGTTTAATTTCTATATCTCGAAACTTCCTCAACCACCAGAGGGGGTCTCCATAACCTCGTACGCAGATGATTGCACGATGTTGACGTCGGGCAATGGAATAGATGGCATGTGTTCGAAAGTAAACAGCTACCTCTCCGACCTTTCTCGTTTCCTCACTGCACGAAACCTCCAACTTTCACCCACCAAATCCACAGCGACTATATTCACAAACTGGACGAAGGAGTATAGACTTGAACTTAATATTGCAATCGATGGCGTCAAAATTCCGACTGTCAATAACCCTAAGATTTTAGGCGTAACCTTCGATAGTCTATGCTCCTTCTCTCCCCATACGACCGCGATTATCGCCAAGGTACAGAGCCGCAACAAAATCCTCAAGTCGCTAGCCGGCAGCACATGGGGAAAAGACAAAGAAACGTTGTAGGCAACTTACAAGGCAATCGGCCGGCCGGTCCTTAACTACGCAGCACCGATATGGTCGCCTGGATGCAGTGGTACGCAGATGAGGAAACTCCAGACCTGTCAAAATACAGCACTCCAGACCACGACGAGATGCCTCTTGATGTCTCCCGTTGAACACCTCCATAGTGAGACGCGCATGCTTCCTGTAAAGGAGCATAATCAACTCCTCTCCAGGCAGTTCCTGCTTGGCTGTTTCCGTAGGAATCACCCCTGCAGCCATCTGCTTCGAGCGGAACCGCCTCCCAGGAGCGTCAAGAGGTCATTCCTCGACTATGTCGACGACATTGCACAGTACGCCGACCAGACTTCGGACGCAACTAACTTTCGACAGGCACTGACCGCCATTCACAGTGGAGCCATCAACACCTTCACCGACTCCCTTCCAGTGAATGGCGTTCTTGGAGTCAAACCACCACCTATTGCAGACGAAGAGCTCCAGTTGCCGCGAGAAACGCGAGTGACCCTAGCGCAACTTCGTTCTGGATATTGTAGCAGGTTAAACTCCTACTTATTTAGAATCGACCCCGACATACCTAATGTATGTCCTGCATGCAACGAGTCTCCGCATGACACTGGCCACCTCTTAGCATGCCCCACAAACCCCACCCATCTAACACCCTCTTCCCTTTGGTCCGACCCCGTCGAAACAGCACGTTTCTTGGGCCTACCGTTAGATAACCTCGACGACAACACAAACAACCCTTACCATCCTAACGGGGATTAGCTAACCGTTAAAACAACAACAACATGACAACAACCGATGAGTCGACGTTGCGAGTTTTCGAGAGAAAAGTTCTGCGAAAGATTTATGGTCCTTTGCGCTTTGGCCACGGCAAATATAGCATTCGATGGAACGATGAGCTGAACGAGATATACGACGACATTGACATAGTTCAGCGAATTAAAAGACAGCGCCTACGCTGGCTAGGTCATGTTGTCCGGATGGATGAAAACACTCCAGCTCTGAAAGTATTCGACGCAGTACCCGCCGCGGAAAGAAGAGGAAGACCTCCACTCCGGTGGAGGGACCAAGTGGAGAAGGACCTGGCCTCGCTTGGAATATCCAATTGGCGCCACGTAGCGAAGAGAAGAAACGACTGGCGCGCTGTTGTGGATTCGGCTATAATCGCGTAAGCGGTGTCTACGCCAGTAAAGAAGAAGAAGGTACATATAAATTTATTATCGTGTGATGAGTAATGGAAAATCGGCAATATTAAGATTCTTTTGGCGCCGCGATTTGATGGTACGGATGGATAGAGGAGGTCCTCAGGATTAAAAAGTGTATACACATATACCGTCCTCAGACTCATAGTTTTCGAGATACTTCACTTTAAAGTTCCACAATTTTACATGAAATTCACTCTTATTTTGTTTTATTTTGTTTTTCTTTACATGTCATGACAAATACCAGTGTTGCCATATTGTGTTTTAAAAAAACTAAACAATTTTCTGTTTAACATATATATATATATATGGTATTTATCATGACATGTAAAGAAAAACAAACCAAAACAAAATAAGAGTGAATTGCATATAAAATTGTGGAACTTTAAAGTGAAGTATCTCGAAAACTATGAGCCTGAGGACGGTATATGTGTATACATTTTTTAATCTATCATCCGTACCATCAAATCGCGGCGCCGAAAGAATCGTAATCGCGCCGTAAAATCTTTCAGAATTCTCATTATCTTGATAAATCCCGGTGTTGGATCGGGCAAAAAAGAGTTCAACGCAAAAGAACTGGGCACCACCAGGTGTTGGTCCGACCAAGAGTTATTTCTTTGAAGCGCGGCCGAAGGCCGCCAATACAGAAAGGAATTCTAAGCGGAAAACTAATGTGTTATATATTTCCAGTCATTGGGGTATTATTTGTTTTCTTTATTTCTTTTGGTTCTTCTGTAAAATATGAACGTAAGGTAGCACTGATTATTACTTAGAATGCAACCCTTTTGTTATTGTACGAACAAAAATAAATGAACAAAATTTAAATGTTAAATAAAAGTTATTTTTGCACTATTTAACATAAATTAAATGGTTAGGAACGATTTAGTGAATTGTTAGTGGATATAAAATTTAAAAATATAACCATAAATTTCATCATAAATAGGAAAAACACGCATTTTAAATAGTTGAACTTTTGAACTTTAAATGCGAATATCTCAAAAACCATAAATCAGCGGCAACTATAAGTTAACACATAATCCAACCCAATTTCCAGTTGGGTACGAATGTGGTGCGGCCAATACAACATCTTGCCCCATCAGCAGATTGTGTGGGCAACGACCACCACTAAAGCAACGACATATCATTCGCCGTTCTGCAGATTACGTAAACAATAACCACCAAGGCGGCGAGGCGGACGGACAGCAAGCCACACACAAGTGAGCGTTCTTACATAAACAGTGTCAATAGCCGATTGCGTAAACAGTTGACCAGCGATCGTTGCTTGCACTATCACCAATTGGATAAACAATTGTATGAAGCAGGTGTCAGCACGACGCAGACGTCAAAGCCGGCAGCGTCGACTACTGAATAGGGCTTAATGGTTAAGTTAGGTTTTGGGCTAGGTTAGATTTAAGTTGAGCATAAGCATAAGTGTATTTGCAAAACATACAACTAGTGTAATTATTGCCGCGTCCGACGACCGGCTCATACACATCATATAGTGATTACAGCATACATATTTTACTGGCGCCCAACGTGGGGCACGAAGAGGAAAATTAGCGATCAACAATCAACAACCCAGCCACAGAGCAACGGAATTACCATATTATTGAAAAATCATGTAAGTGAATGGCACAGCCAATCGTCATCATTTGTGAAATTAATAAAGCAGCGTTATATAAAGAGTGAAGTGATCTTTTTTTATTTTTTATTGTTTTGGCGGCCGTTAACGATTGTGTCGCGTTTGAGTGAAAAAATACTTGTGTGTGTTAGTTTGTTCAGGGTCTAATGAGCCACCCCCCTCACGATAAAGAGCTTTACGATAACTCAGTGCAGCAATTGATAAACCATACTAGCAGGTTACGTGTGCCAGAAACGGGTATGGACGCAAGACAGGTACAAGTGGTGTTAGAGGCCGCATTGGCGGCACAGGCCGCTCAATGGAAACAGGTTATTGATGAAAAAATTAGTGAAGTTGGGAAAGAGATGAGTGCATTGAGGGTCACGACCCCTGAAGTAGAAAGCTACCAGAAAATTGCGATAGTGGAGAGAAAATCGTGTAGTCAGTAGAGATGAGCGATATTGCGATTTTTAAATCACTGTGATTTCAGTGATTGCTATTTTTAAATCACTGTGATTTTATATTGCTATTGCGATCGCAACTAAGTCGACGTTCGAACGTCGTTGTTGTTGTTGTAGCGGCAGATTCTGCCAATTTGACACTGTTTGGCCGAATAAAAGTCCGGGTCTGTTCCACTTACGTAGACCCGACTGTCATGGGAACGATGGAAACATTTTGTCGTTATTGGCGGCAAATTCTCTTTTGGCTCCTGTAACTCGAGTCAAGTTTTTCCGCCTTTCTTTTCACTACATTTTCGCAAATGTTGGAGTGGTTCGGCTACCTGACACTTAGAGCGTATTGCATAGTTCATTTATATGTTGGTATGATGGTTTCACACATTTCTTAGAAGGAATTACCATTAGTGTGGTTGATAATTTGTTTGTTTAGTATACCCGCTTTTAATATTTTCAAGACCAAATCATTAACGCGAGTTTCCTAATCTTTGGGAAAATATTAAAAACGCGTAATTTTTTTATTCCATCATTTTTTCTGAAATTAATTAGTTACAATTCTTGTTTTCATCACAAAAAGCTTTCAAATTTGGTTTTAACAATAAGTAAAATTAAAAATTTTATTAAAACAAATTAAAATATTCCATTTTGATTATATTTCATCTACCACTTCAAACATCACACTTCACTTCTTTTCCTTGATACATTTCCTGCCATTATTAAAAATTATAAGAACGTTACACTCAAAACTTCAAACCGCTATGACGAAAAATAGCATATACGATATATACAATACCCTGAAGAAAGTTGTTACTTTTCTGCTATTTGCTATTGTGATCGTAATTCACAGGTCCGAACTGCTATCGTAAATCACAGGTTCGAACTGCGATCACAGCTTCGAACTGCTATTTATAAAAAGTGATCGCAGTTGCGATTTGCGATTTTTCAATCACAGTGAAAAAATCACCGGTAGTGACATATCGCTCATCACTAGTAGTCAGACGTTAGACCTCGTCAAGTCATTGCCAGAGTTTAATGGTAAACAAGAGGAATATATTTCGTAGAGGCAGGCAGCGATGGCCGCCTACGAATTATTCGAACCTTGTGAAGGCAGCGTAAAGCATTACGAGGCAGTAGGTATTATTCGGAATAAGATTAGGGGTTCAGCGAATAATATACTGGCCTCATTTAACACAGTATTAAATTTTAAGGCCATTGTGGCATGATAATAAATAAAACGTTTTTTGACATATGATGCAGCTGCTGCAGCTGTCCTAAATGAAAAATTTAGATGTGATGCCCTAAACACGTTCGTATCGGGTTTAAAAAGACCCCTACACCAGGCTGTATTCCCAGCTAGACCAAAGGATCTACCAAGTGCCTTGGCACTAGCCCGCGAGGCCGAATCGAGTCACGATAGGTACATGTTCGCGGCAACTTACGCTAAAAATGCCGAAGAGAGAGCTCAAAAGTCAGGGGGTCTAAATCCCAAACTCGGCGGCAAAATAATTATTCACAGAATAGTGGCGGCGATGCCAATCACGCAAAAATCCGCATTACTTCAAGAGTCAGAGAGGAAATAATGCAGGAAAGGCTTCATCATTTAGGCAACGCGAAAATGATAGGGATTTTCATGGTAGAGGCCCCGAACCTATGGACGTCGATCCTAGTTCGTTTAAATTTAGGCAACCAACCGAATACCAACAGGCACAAGCTGCCGGTATTCACAATGTTCCCGTTCAGGGAAATAAGAGACAGAATAATTCAGAGCGTATGACAGATTTTAGTCGTCAAAGGATCAACAATTTGAATCATTCGGATGTTGATCAGGATTTCCAAGCATATGAGGTTGCTGCCGCAGCTGCAGTAACAGAGGTAGACAATGAAAATGGGGTTGACTACGAAAGTGACTCTATTAATTTTTAGAGGCCACTCCCGGCTACCGTTCCTTGAGCGGACGTTGGCTGGGAAAACACTAAGGTTTTTAATTGACACGGGGGCGGCAAAAAATTATGTCAGGCCCGTAAAGGAGCTTAAAGGCGTAAAGCCGGTAGACTCCCCGTTTAATGTGAACTCTATCCATGGGTCCAATAAAATCAAACAGAAATGCCGGATAAATATTTTCGGGGTAACATCCCCATTCTTTGTGTTGGATAGTCTAACACTGTTCGACGGAATCATAGGACTTGACCTGCTAACGCAGGTGGGCGCGACTATTGACCTAGACGGAGGCAAAATAAATTATAAATGCATTCAATGATTCTGGCAAATTTAGGGAAAGCCAAGTACTTTACGACTTTAGATTTAAAGTCAGGCTATCATCAGATTGTCCTCGCCAAGCAGTATCGCGAGAAAATGTCTTTTTCCGTTAACGGTGGGAAATATGAGTTTTGTCGATTGCCATTCGGTTTGAAGAATGCTGGAAGCATTTTTCAGAGGGCGATCGACGACGTCTTACGCGAACAAATTGGCAAAGCATGCTATGTTTACGTCGATGACGTCATAATCTTTTCCGAAAATTAATCGGAACATGTCAAACATATAAATTGGAGATGTCATCTTAATGTATCCAGATTTTAAAAAACCATTTGACCTAACGACAGACGCCTCCGCTCACGGCATTGGCGCAGTCCTCTCGCAGAATGGTAAACCCATTACAATGATTTCAAGAGCGCTGAAAGATAGGGAAATGCATCATGCAACAAATACAAGAGAATTTCTGGCCATAGTATGGGCTTTAGGGAAACTTCAAAATTATCTCTACGGAACTAGGGATATCAACATCTATACAGACAACCAGCCTCTAACGTTTGCGGTTTCTGATAAGAACCCGAATGCAAAGATAAAACGGTGGAAAGCATTCATAGACGAACATAATGCTAAAATTCATTATAAACCTGGTAAGGAAAACTCTGTCGCAGATGCTCTCTCCCGCCAGCACATAAATGTGTTGGAGAGCGAACTCAAATCTGACGCGGCGACAGTTCACAGTGAATTGTCACTGACCTACACGGTCGAAGCAACAGAAAAACCCATAAACTGCTTCAGGAATCAAATAGTTTTGGAAGAGTCGCGTTTTCCTCTGAAACGAAATTTTATACTCTTTGGCGGAAAAACCCGCCACGTTATTCACTTGATGGATAGAAACAGCCTCATTGACGAAGTAAAGGAGGTTATTAACCCCCTCGTGGTGAACGCGATTCACTGCGAGCTACCGGCGCTAGCCGGCATACAACACGAATTGGTAAGATGCTTCCCATCTACCAAATTCTGGTACTGCAAAAACATGGTGTCGGATATTACGAACAAGGATGAACAAAGGGAAATAGTCACTACTGAACACAATCATGCTCATAGAGCTGCGAAGGAAAATGTGAAACAGATCCTCTGTGACTATGCCTAGAAGGCAGGAACTCGACGTTACGCCGATTCCATCATACGCAGGTGAAATGTTACACATAAATATTTTCTGCACAGACAATAAGCATTTTTTAACTTGTGTTGATAAAATCTCTAAATTTGCAGTAGTTCAACCGATACCGTCGCGGACAATAACGGATGTAAAAATACCCATCCTCCAGTTGATTAATTTCTTCCCAGGAACAAAAACTATTTATTGTGATAATGAGGCGTCCTTCAACTCCGACACCATTGTGACTCTGTTGAAGAACCAATATGGGATTGATATAGTAAAAGATCCCCCTCTCCACAGTACTTCCAACGGACAGGTAGAGAAGTTTCACAGTACTTTGATAGAAATTGCTGGGTGCCTTAAAATTGAAAGAAGAATAAGCGATACAATGGACCTGATTACTCAAGCTACCATTGAATACAACCGAATAATACACTCGGTCACAAATAAAGAGCCTATTGAGGTAATATACGCCTCAACCGAAGAATTCCGAAAGGAAGTGAAAGGTAAAATTGAACAAGCACAACAGGCTCAGCTCGATAGAAATAATCCGTCAAGGCAGAACAGGGTCTTTGAAGTGGGGGAAAAGGTAATGGTAAAAACTAATAGAAAGTTAGGGAACAAGTTAACCCCCCTGTGTGAGGAGAGGAGAGTAGAGGCAGATCTGGGGACAACAGTCCTAATAAATGGAAGGATAGTCCATAAGGACAACCTTAGATAAAGTACTTACCCTAGAAAATGACGACATTAATTCCTAATCACCTTATATTGCTTCTTTAGGTTTTCAATCACAATACTTCTCACTTTCGGGATAGCGGCAGCCAAGTTAACGGATTACTCACACTTGATCATGAAGAGAGTGTTCAAAGAGTACGGACGTGTTATTTAACTCGCTCCGTGAATTCAATCTTTACAAAAAAAAAATTAATCATAAAACCAATCAAAAAGTAAAACAAAAAAGAAAAAACAATTTATAAATTGTAAACAAACATTTAAAACAGTGCACACAAATTAATAATAATAAACATAAACAATTAGTGCACGAATCAACAAGTGAAAACAAAAAAACAAAAAAAAAATCAAACAAACAATAATGAGTGCTTCGCAGCCTCATCAGCAAGGCCGTAGGCATTCCTTAAATGCCTACTTTAGCTTTGTCGACCCAACAACAACCACAACTACTGGAAATAAAAAGTGTAACGGCGATGATGAGTAGTCGCGGCGATCAGCTGAAAAGGAATCGAAGCAAAGAACGCAGTCAGCAGTAGCAGCCGAAAACAACAATCGGGCAATAACAAATGCCCTGACACCAACCAGCCTGCAGGTACCAACAAACGAGCAGGCAACGAAGAAAATCACAAGGCAAGGTGAGAGTGTACCAACAAAAAAAGGCCCGTCTGTACAAACAGGCATTGACCGCTACGTCAATATAAAGAGGAAATTAAGTCCTTCTAAATCAGCGGTCAATCCTAAAAAATTTCAAGGCAGCACACCAAATAAAAATAAAACGGAAGTTTTAAATGGCAACAGATTTGCCATACTAAGCAATGGTTCAGACGACGATGCGAAGGGTACCACCACAGTCGTTAATGCCAAACCACCTCCGATATATTTGCGCGAGCGTAGCAGTAATACTCTTGTTGCGAATTTAAGTGAAATTGTTGGCACTAACAATTTTCATATAGTGCCTTTGAAAAAAGGCAATATAGACGAAACAAAAATTCAGTCCTACACTGAAAAAAGTTTCATGGAAATCGTTAAATTTTTGTCGAATAAAAACAAAAATTATTATTCGTATCAACTGAAGAGCTCTAAGGGCCTAGTTGTTGTAATCAAGGGTATAGAGTCCGCCGTGGACTCTAGTGAAGTGAAAGAAGCATTGGAGGAATGTGGTTTTGAAATTAAAACAGTTGTAAATATATTTAATAGAAACAAAGTACCACAGCCAATGTTTAAAATTGAATTGTTGCCGAATTCGAATCAACTAAAAAAAAATGAGACCCATCCTATATACAATCTGAAATATTTGCTGCATCGCGGAGTAACTGTGGAAGAACCACATAAAAGAAACGGTCCGGTACAATGTACTAACTGCCAAGAATATGGGCATACTAAATCATATTGCACTCTACGCAGTGTTTGTGTGGTATGTGGTGATTTACATCCCACTTCGAAATGCACCCTTAAGAAAGAAGAATTAAATAAAAAATGCAGCAATTGTGGAGGAAATCACACTGCTAACTACAGGGGTTGTCCTGTATATAAAGATTTGAAATCAAAGTTGTCACAGGGCATTCAAGCACGTCGTAACCAAATGGTACAAACACCCCGTAATGAAATTATAGCAACCTCAGAGAAAAGTTCAAATCCTATTACTTCTATCAATAATAATATGCAAGGAAGCTATGCAAATGTAGTGAAAGGCAACACTGTGCAAATGCAACTGCCGCAAAATCCTCCAAATGGAGGTATTGAAACTATGATTATAAATCTTACACAGTGTATGACACAATTTATGTCTACCATGCAAAACATGATCCAAGATTTAATAAAATCACAAAATCAAATGCTGCAAAATTTATTAAGTAAAAAATGAGCTTACTAAATATCTGTATATGGAATGCCAACGGTGTTAACCAACATAAATTAGAGATTATCAGATTTCTGTCTGAAAAGAATATTGATGTAATGCTTATATCAGAAACTCATTTAACAAATAAAAATAATTTCAATATTCCTGGATTTAGAGTCTATGTCACAAATCATCCAGATGGAAAAGCGCATGGTGGCACGGCAGTGTTGATTAGAAATCGTTTAAACCACTATGCCCTAGAATCGCATGCTACTCCACAGTTACAAGCTACAACAATTTCACTCAAAAATCGGGGTTGTGACTTAAACCTTACTGCTATATACTGTCCACCTCGTTTTAAAATTACAGAAATCGAATTTAAAGACTTTTTTGGAACACTAGGTCAAAAATTTCTAGCAGGTGGAGATTATAACGCAAAACACACGTACTGGGGCTCGCGTCTTATTAATCCGAAAGGACGACAGTTGTACTACACTATTATGAATAAGCATAATAAGCTGGATATAATATCTCCTGGTAAGCCGACATACTGGCCCAGTGATAGAAGAAAAATACCAGACTTAATAGATTTTGCTGTAGTCAAAAATATAGATAGAACGCTTATGACAGCTGATACATGTACAGACTTATCATCTGATCATTCTCCTGTACTAATAAAGTTATACGAACAGCCCATGATATTTGAGCCGAAAGTTTCTCTAACATCACATAAAACGAACTGGTTGAAATATAGAAAGTATATCAGCACCCACATCAATATTGATTGCAAAATAAATACAGGAAGAGACATTGATGAAAATATAAGAAAAATTAATGACGTAATAACTAATGCAGCTGTATTGGCAACACCAAAAAGAAATAACAAACCAGTTGGTTTTAGAAAGATCACCAATAATGAAATAGAGAAACTTGTAAACGAGAAAAGGCGAGCTAGGCGGGAATGGCAGTTAAATCGATCCCCTTCAACTCTGCTTCAACTGAAATCTGCTGTACGAAAGTTAAAAAAAGCGCTTAAATGCGAAGAGGAACACAACACTGAAAATTATATAAAGAAACTCTGTCCGAATTCTCGCAAGCAAAACTCTCTTTGGAAAGCACAAAAGTCTTTCAAGCCACCAGTAGATTCCAACATGCCTCTAAGACAGTTGAATGGTAATTGGGCACGTAGTGATGAGGATAAGGCAAATTGCTTTGCAAATCACCTAGAAAAGGTATTTCAACCCAATTGCCCAAAGAACAACTTTGAGTTGCCAACCTTGCCCAATACCGAAAAAGACTCGCATGTGTCTATTAGGACTTCTACTTCTGAAGTTACTAGAATAATAAAAGAGCTTAACCCCAAAAAATCACCTGGGCATGATAATATTACCCCAAAAATGCTAATTGAGTTACCAAATATTGCCGTAAGGGTGCTCTCTTTGCTCTTCAATGCAATTCTTAATCTCGGACACTATCCAAATTCGTGGAAAAAGTCGCAGATCATCTTGATAGACAAACCTGGGAAAGACTTAACACAGCCGTCTTCATACAGACCAATCAGTCTTCTACCCTGTCTTTCTAAGATATTTGAAAAATTGTTACTATCAAAGATGACTCCTTTCCTCCACGAAAATAATATAATACCAACGCACCAATTTGGGTTTCGTGAAAAACATAGCACGATTGAGCAAGTAAATAGAATTACTAACGAAATAAGAAGAGCATTTGAGCACAGAGAGTACTGTTCAGCTATATTTCTAGACGTGGCTCAGGCGTTTGATAAGGTATGGCATGAGGGCCTTTTATACAAGATTAAAAATATTCTACCTTCAAAATTATATAAAACATTGGAATCGTATTTAAAAAATAGAAAATTTATGGTAAAAGTGGGAGATTTCATATCTGATGAAAGACAGATAAGGGCTGGTGTACCCCAGGGCAGTGTTCTAGGCCCAACACTATACATCATATATACAGCAGATCTTCCAACAGCTAACAATGTATTAACTTCTACCGTATATCCATAAAGACCTTGGTATTTCTATGGTAAGGAAAGAAGTAGAAGACAGCAGAATTAAATATATATGTAAACTCCGTGATCACCCAAACCCTTTGGCTAATGCTTTGGTACATTCCTGCAATCAAACACGCCTTAAAAGAAGAGATATGCCCGCGTACTGAGGAGCAATGTATCACCAAAACAGCTCAATCATTTGCTTGAGCGTGTATAGTTTTAAATAGGTTTAAGATTTTATTACTATTTGTTAGGCTTTCAAAACAAAAAGCAGATTCAATAAATAAAAAGATATTGCAACAAAAAAAAAAAAAAAAAAAATACATACCGGTAGTGGACGACGATGCACTAGTATGGAACGAATAAAGGGTGATTTTTTAAGAGCTTGATAACTTTTTTAAAAAAAAAAAACGCATAAAATTTGCAAAATCTCATCGGTTCTTTATTTGAAACGTTAGATTGGTTCATGACATTTACTTTTTGAAGATAATTTCATTTAAATGTTGACCGCGGCTGCGTCTTAGGTGGTCCATTCGGAAAGTCCAATTTTGGGCAACTTTTTCGAGCATTTCGGCCGGAATAGCCCGAATTTCTTCGGAAATGTTGTCTTCCAAAGCTGGAATAGTTGCTGGCTTATTTCTGTAGACTTTGGACTTGACGTAGCCCCACAAAAAATAGTCTAAAGGCGTTAAATCGCATGATCTTGGTGGCCAACTTACGGGTCCATTTCTTGAGATGAATTGTTGTCCGAAGTTTTCCCTCAAAATGGCCATAGAATCGCGAGCTGTGTGGCATGTAGCGCCATCTTGTTGAAACCACATGTCAAACCAAGTTCAGTTCTTCCATTTTTGGCAACAAAAAGTTTGTTAGCATCGAACGATAGCGATCGCCATTCACCGTAACGTTGCGTCCAACAGCATCTTTGAAAAAATACGGTCCAATGATTCCACCAGCGTACAAACCACACCAAACAGTGCATTTTTCGGGATGCATGGGCAGTTCTTGAACGGCTTCTGGTTGCTCTTCACCCCAAATGCGGCAATTTTGCTTATTTACGTAGCCATTCAACCAGAAATGAGCCTCATCGCTGAACAAAACACGCGCGCGAAACACATTTCGAACCGAACACTGATTTTGGTAATAAAATTCAATGATTTGCAAGCGTTGCTCGTTAGTAAGTCTATTCATGATGAAATGTCAAAGCATACTGAGCATCTTTCTCTTTGACACCATGTCTGAAATCCCACGTGATCTGTCAAATACTAATGCATGAAAATCCTAACCTCAAAAAAATCACCCGTTACAATTACCTGAGGCACTCAACGAATTTGACCGAGTTTATGCGCATGACAGACGAAACTGCCAACATGACGGACCTGTTCCCGCAGTCGCACATGCGAAAGTTGCTAGAGACTGACAATGGACATGTTAGAACATTACTAGCCACTATAAGCGTACATCAGAGAATGGCAAGAAGCCTAGACTTTCTGGGTTCAGCCCTTAAATTTATCACAGGAACCCCAGACGCTGACGATTTCCACCAAATTAGAATGACAGAAGCCCAACTAATAGAATCCAACAATAGACAGGTAATGATTAACACAAAGACACAGGAACAGATTAACGCACTAACTAGTACGGTAAATGAACTCTTCAAAGAAGCGAAGAAAGAAAAAATCGTTACGGCGCACCTTTTTGAAATTTTACTCACTCGAAATAGGATTATGATCACGGAAATTCAGAATATAATGCTCGCAATAACCCTTGCGAAAATAAAGGTAGTAAATCCAGTAATCATTGATGACGAGGGTTTGAAACCCATATTGGTTGGGGCAATCACATATATAGCAATCACTGAACTAATGGAAGTGTCAACCGTTAAAGTTATTCAGCACAATGATGTAATTCATTTTATAATCAAATGTCCTAGAATTGAGTTTTTGTGTAGGAAAGTTTTGATTTTTCCGGTGGTACACAACGGCGTCGTACTGCAAATCAACGAAAACACAGTGGTCGAGTGCAAGAGCTGAATTTTGGCGGTCAACAACTGTGAAGCAACAACTTCAACGTTCTGCAAATTAACTACAAATACAACATGCGCTCTGCAACTTCACACAGGTGGCACAGCACATTGCAACACGCAACCGAGTCGCCTTAGTTGACGACTGCTTATTCCTCTTAAATGCGTGCACGGATTTTTTTAAATTTATATTTTTTAAATTTATATAGTTTATGAATTAAACTTTGGTTTAAATGTAAATTTATTGTTAAATATTAATTTGTTTTTTAGATATAAGTAAGCAAAAAACGCACATTTTCACATTTGCTCAAACAATGGCTCTCTTCTTTTGACGTTTTTGTTGCACTGCTTGCAAAAAATTTAATCAATTTAACACACACACATTCTTTGAAATTATTTGTTTGGGTCGGCTTTAGTATACGATCCCACGATTTCAGGGTTAAAAGTGGTATGGTTGGATAGAGCTGATGCTCCAGATTAAGAAAATATATAATTGTTGCCGCCGCAAACTTATAGTTTTCTAGATATTTGCATTTAAAGTTGAAAATTTTGCAAATTTTATCTTGCAATTTCTCGATTGCTAGTAATTATTTAATTCATATTATGCACTTTTTATGCACTTATACTTCATTACATTGTTCTACATTTTTCCAGTAATTATTTAGTTATTTGCTTAAAATAAGCATTTTATATTTTACACAATTTACATTCCATGCACAATAACAAAAGTATTCCGTGTTTACAGATAATAAGTGTTGCCATAATTACACATTTATCAAACGAATAAAAATGAATAAAAAAATAGGACTATACCCCAAATACATAAATCATTGCCCTTTTTCTTGATATATCAAGATTTTTGATACACCCCGGTGTTGGATCGGCCAGGGTTATTTTTTTGAAGCGCGGCCGAAGGCCGCCAACGCGAAAAGGAGTTTTAATTTAAAAAAAACTTGATACACCCCGGTGTTGGATCGGCCAGGGTTATTTTTTTTGAAGCGCGGCCAAAGGCCGCCAACGCGAAAAGGAGTTTTACTTAAAAAAAACTTGATACACCCCGGTGTTGGATCGGCCAGGGTTATTTTTTTGAAGCGCGGCCGAAGGCCGCCAACGCGAAAAGGAGTTTTAATTTAAAAAAAACTTGATACACCCCGGTGTTGGATCGGCCAGGGTTATTTTTTTTGAAGCGCGGCCGAAGGCCGCCAATTAAGCCTTAAAACTTTTCTTATTACAATGGAAAATTTATTTTAGATAGTATTTGTTTTCTGCGTTTGAGTTTTTATATCCATTTTTATTCGTTTGATAAATGTGTAATTATGGCAACACTTATTATCTGTAAACACGGAATACTTTTGTTATTGTGCATGGAATGTAAATTGTGTAAAATATAAAATGCTTGTTTTAAGCAAATAACTAAATAATTACTAAAAAATAAATATGTAGAAACAATGTAATGAAGTATAACTGCATAAGAAACGCATAATATGAATTAAATAATTACTAGCAATCGAGAAATTGCAAGATAAAATTTGCAAAATTTTCAACTTTAAATGCAAATATCTCGGAAACTATAAGTTTGCGGCGGCAACAATTATATATTTTCTTAATCTGGAGCATCAGCCCTATCCAACCATACCATTTTTAACCCTGAAATCGTGGGATCGTATACTAAAGTTTCCCCATATATTTAATTGAATTAATGATAAATTATGGATTTTAAGTTGCAATTTTATGTACAATTTAATAAATAAAACAGCTTTCAATTACAGTTGTCCACAAAATAATAGGAGTGCCAATCTGAAAAATGTGTTTGGCTGCATAACTTTTTTTAAATCACATGCAAATGACGTGAAACAATAACGGTACATATAACGGGATACTAGCATTAAAATACAAAACAAATTTTTATTGTGATGATTGCTATTCTACTTCTGCTTTGCTAGTTCTCGAAGACACTTGTTATTGCTTTCCACAAAATAATAGGAGTGTTAGATATTTCGTTTTCAAAATAGTCCTTAACATAAAAAATTTTCACAAAATTAGAAAAGTAAATATAGCTCCATAATCTAGCAGCAATTTTAATTAGTTATTATTTTATTTAATCATTGAGTTTTTCTCCAGTGGGTAGAGGAATTCATTATATAGAGGAAACGCGGAAAACGATCAAAAAAATTGAGAAAACTAGGAAAAACTTATAAAGAGATCCAAAAAATCGTAAAATGCTCTCCTCAAATGATAGCAAATGCCTTTAATTATAGAAAAAAAAATGAAACTCGTGGACAAAAGCGCAAAACATCCACTTCAGACGATCGCAATATAGTACGCTACTGCAAAATTAATCATTTTGCTTCAGCCAGGAGCATCCATGACGAACTAAATTTGTCAGTTAATACTGAAACTGTTCGTAGGCGTTTGGAGCAGAACAAATTATTTGACAGAAGTCCACGAAAAAGACCCCCATTAAAAAAGAAACACTAGGAAGCCCGCATACAATTTGCAAAAGAGCATGGCTCCTGACCCGTGTCTAAATGGCGAAACATGTTGTGGTCAGACGAATCCAAAGTTGAGTTATTTGGTAGTACAGGCTCTAGGAACCTTGTTCGACGTCCCCCTAACTCAGAATATAATCCCTGGTTTATCACAAAATTCGTTTTACATAACGATGCCAAATCATGGTACGTGGTCGTTTTTCACATTGTGGTGTTGGTCCAATTCATTTAATTGAAGGCATCATGGACCACAGGGCATATGTCAAAATATTATATGAGATAAAGTTAACACATGCCTCATGGAATATGCCATTGATATGGGTATATCAACGGGATAATGACTCTAAACATACTAGCAAGTGCGCAAAATAAATGGTTTAGGGCCAACGGAGTTGAGGTTATGTGGTGACCTTCTCAGTCTCCTGACCTCAACTGCTTTGAAAACCTATGTACAGATATCAAGAAGAAAGTAGCTGAAGAGAAACCAATCAATTAGAGAGATTTATGGCAAGTAGTGGAAGAGACTTGTAAAGGAATACCAATAAAGCGTTGCCAGGATCTGATAGACTCCATGCCTCGGAGATGTGATGCTGTGTTAAAAAATCGAGGTTATTCAATGGAAAATTAATTATTTTAATATTCTGTGAAACTTTGGAAGCATTATATATTAAAAATATTGAACGGTCACGTATTCCATAAAATACTCCTATTAAAAAATTTTGCTTATGCTTAATTGAAATAAATGAAATCTGGAAATATTAATAGATCTTTAACAATTTACATTGTGCAAAAATTTTGAAATAAACATTTTTGTTAATGAAAAATAACAATTTGTTTTTCTCATATGGCCACAGCTATTTTTTTGTGGACAACTGTACATATTATATTGTTCCTTGAAATGTAAGCAAAATTACTGAATATGAACTATCAAACGACGAAGAAAATAAGCACAAAAGGAAGATAGTAATAACCCAACCGGGTTGGGCTTAGTATCGCGCCGGCTAATTTTGGCTCACTGTACCTAAACGAGAGAACCAAATTGAAAATTTTAAACACACATGTATACTTAAATTATTGAACTTTATTTTAAAACATATTTTATAAAAATCGGTTCACAAATTTTTCCAAAACTTCACTTTAAAAAATGCTATTTTTTGCAAATTTCTCAATATATGCTAGTGTATTTTCATCTGTTGTGCATTGTACCAAACCAATTATGGATACATTTTCACGCACATATATTACTTATGAATTATAAAAACCACTAGTAATGTTTTTAATTGCTTTTGATTGTTAATTTCTTTGTAAATAAATAAAATACACCTTTTTCTGCATTAAGTTCAATAATGCGAAAAACCAAAATGACTGCCTAATTTGAACTGTCAAATTGCCGAGAAAGCACGAACAAAAGGGAATAAATTAAACCCAGTTAGCAACAAATGTGTGAAGTGAACGCGAAAAGGTGTTCAGTGCTAAAATACTGTGGATGGCGTAGCCGGTGTTGGACCGGCCAGGGTTATTTTTTTAAAGCGCGGCCGAAGGCCGCCCACGCAAAAAAGAGTTCTATGCGAAAAAAAATTGATACACCCCGGTGTTGGACCGACCAGAGTTATTTTTTTTGAAGCGCGGCCGAAGGCCGCCAACGCAGAAAGGAGTACTACACGAAAGTACATCGGTCACCCCGGGTATTCGCTCGACCAGGGTTTTTTTTTTAGAGCGCGGCCGAAGGCCGCCAACGCAGAAAGGAGTACTACACGAAAGTACTTCGGTCACCCCGGATCCCTTTGTATCATTAACAGATGCAATTAAATATGTATATACATTGCACTGAAACATTTTTGTTTTCTTTATTTTGATTTCTTGTCTATACAAAAATGTTGGCTGGGTTGTATTGGTTTCACTTTGTATGGAAAAATTAGCAAAAACACTGATTTTTGGTCATTTTCAAAGGGCTCCCTAGAGGTCTATAGGGGCTCTAGGGGGTCGAGGGAGGGTTTATTTAAAAGATCGATCCTTCCTCTTTCCAATAAGGTGGCGTGAGGGGGGGTAGCCCTCCCCTGTTTTTCTCCATAAACGATACTAAACCGGCGCGATACTAAACATTTCCCAAAGATTATATTATTGTACCTTACTTTTGAATAAGCGTATCTATATCAATAGACTTTTCTCCTATTGTTCCTTCATCTTTATCAGGTAGGGACGCCATCATTCCTTTTCTGTCTTCAACTTTTCGCATAACGAGGGCAGTGTGCAACTTACAAGCCTCTTTAATATACGACGATCGAGGACAGTACAACTCAACAACACTATTAAATAACCGTATCATCCTGATTATTAGTAATGAATCCAAAATTGATATTGGAACCGACTATTAAAAATAACCTAGCTTGCAAAGTTACGTCAAAATAAAACACATCATTAGTGATGGTTGCAGTTCGAAAACAATCGTCGCACTAACTTCTTCATCCTATCGATAGTTTTATTTTGAACTCACTATCGATAGTTTTTTGCCTCTTGATGGTTTATGACTTCAGGTAACCATAACGACACACATGTGCGTGCGATTGGTGCGATTGCGATTTACTCGTGTATAGGCTTGTGCGCATACCAATCCATGTTCGCGAAAATGTTTGATTATTTACGATCGGTGTGCACACATGTATGTCATGTATGGCGTTTTGTGCACACCAAATCTCATGTTTATCGTGTCGCAACATAGGAAAGATCGCGAAAGATAAATTTTCCGCTAGTTTGTCGTACATATTGATTGTGTGAAGAACGAACGCAAAATGGATTTGTATGTCGGGTATGGCGAAACGATTTCATACAGATCGGACGTACATGTATGTCGTGTATGGTCACGGTTACCCCGCATCTCGGCAGGCTAAAGTTAACGGCGCATCTCGACAGGATAAAATCTATGTCTCACTAACTATATTGACGTGCCTATAGCCTGTGGGTTAGTTTTAAAAATTTGTTACAGTTTTATTTGTTAAAATGAATTCAGAAGATGAGTCAATTCACAATAGCCGTGCACAATAGTCGTTTACAATAAGGTGACCGAATCAGCTGTTCATATATCACTAGATTCTGCAATGGGTGCTCTCGTGTCCTTGTATATTTCGGTATAGAATTTTTGCAATCTGCAAATCTTGCAAGAGCAAGAGAATCCCCTTAATATAATAATTTGCAAACAGGCGTTGGGTAGGTAGATTTATTTTTGGCACGATTACGATTCTTTTGGCGTCGCGATTTAAGGGATGCACGGAAAGAAGCGGTCCTCAGGATTAAAAAATATTTGCATATATTCCTTCCTTAATCTTATAGTTTTCGAGATATTTGTATTCAAAGTTTCACAATTTCATATGAAATTCACTCTCACTCTCTCATTCTCTTATATACATGGCATGCCTAATACCACTGTTGCGACATATTGTGTTTGGAAAAAAATAATCAAAACATTTTCTTTTAACATATCTGACCTGGTCTACGAAAAGGGAGCTAATACCATGTTCAGACCAAAAATTTAAAAGGTTAGATTACATTTTATCATTTCATAACCCAACAGTGTTCTCACTGCCGTTAGAAAGATAAAAAATCAGCTGTTATTGTCATTCATGAAGTCACATTTATCAAAAGAAAAGATTGTCATATAGTATTTTGAAATAAAAGCCGTCTTTTTTCAAATGTTTTCCATATAATAGAAATAGTGAATGCATTTTTTCATTTGTTAAGTCGATTTTCAGGTGAGATTAGATTCATTGCTATAAAATAAATGTGTTTGTTTACATTTTTTCCCTTTGTAGTGTCTAAAACAGCTGTGATAATGTAGCAGATTTCCAATGCTGACAAGCAGATGGCGCAAAATCAGAGTAGCACAGAGAGATTTTGCGTGGATCAGTTTCAAATCATTTCAATGAAGTGATTTGGAACTGTCATTTTTGTATGGCGAAATCTTGATAAATTCATAAGATTAGTCGGCTAAACCACTCAACAGCCGAAATCGTGTGATTAAGTGTCGGTCTGAACATAGTATAACATGCGAAAACTAGTTTTATAGGAAACAGCTGTTAAAAATAAACAACTCCTTTCGTCAGTTTCAAGTTATCTCATTAAATGTTTGACACCTAAGCCCCCTTTCCGTAGACCAGGTCACATATTTAGAAACAATGGTACATAAACCGTTGCAACAACAACAACAATGGCTCAAATATATTTTGTATCTTTTGTTATTTAATAAATAAAGATAAAAAAAATAACACTGTTCATATTTCTCTTGAGTCGAACTACTTTCTACTTCAAAAAAAAAAAAAAAAACCCCTAATCGATCGAACACCTATGTTAAAAAAGGAGAGAAATACTAAAAACCTTTGCATTCTATAATAAGATTTTTTATGAGATGCCTATATATATTTTCAATGCTAACTAAAGTTTAAGTTAACGAAAATCGTTTAAATGAAAATCAGGATCGCTGATGTCAACCGTGTGGTCATTTTCATGATCAGTTGATGAATTATTCACTAAATCTTGATTACTAAATTCTTGATTATTTTTTCAGGACACAAAGTATGGCAACACTGCTTTTTGTCATAAATGTAAACACACAAATTTCTTGAAAGTTTAAATTTTCAAAGTAGTTTTTAAAGTAAATTTATAAGTGTTAATCTTGGGAGTGGTCAGAAACGATTCTTTTACATGTGACTCAAGCAGCTCACGACTTCCGGTCTTTGACCAAGTATCCTCTGGGTAGCCTAAGAACATCCGTTTGAAGGCGAGCTAAAGTGAGAAGGCGAAACATCCCCTACACAGGGTTGTACGGTGGGTTTGGGACCCGCCACGTAAAAAACACATCCCCAATGAAAAGGAAAAAAACAGCCTCGGATGAGAGACCCCCCTTTTGACAATTGCCCGCCTGAAAAACAACAAAGCGGCAGGGGCCGATGGATTGCCGGCCGAGCTATGCAAACACGGCGGCGAAGAGCTGATAAGGTGCATGCATCAGCTTTTTGCAAAATATGGTCGGACGAAAGTATGCCCAACGATTGGAATTTAAGTGTGCTATGCCCAATCCATAAAAAACGAGACCCCACAATCTGCGCCAACTACCGTGGGATTAGCCTCCTCAACATAGCATATAAGGTTCTGTCGAGCGTGTTGTGTAAAAGATTAAAGCCCACCGTCAACAAACTGATTGGACCTTATCAGTGTGGCTTTAGACCTGGTAAATCAACAACCGACCAGATATTCACCATGTGCCAAATCTTGGAAAAGACTCGTGAAAGGAGAATCGACACACACCACCTTTTCGTCGATTTCAAAGCTGCTTTCGACAGCTCTAAAAGGAGCTGGTATCTCAGCAAAACTAATACGGCTGTGTAAACTGACGTTGAGCAGCACAAAAAACTCCGTCAGGATCGGGAAGGACCTCTCCGAGCTGTTCGATACCGAACGAGGTTTCAGACAAGGCGACTCTTTATCGTGCGACTTCTTCAATCTGCTGCTGGAGAAAATTATTAGAGCTGCAGAACTTAATCGAACAGGTACAATCTTTTATAAGAGTGTACAGCTACTGGCGTATGCCGATGATATTGTTCCTCTCTCTACGAACAAAAGCCAAACTCTGTAAGTCGCTCATAATTCCCGTCCTGCTATATGGTGCAGAGGCGTCAGTTGTTTCTTCTCTTCGCTACTCTCTGCTTTCCGCGGCGGGTACTGCGTCGAATACTTTCAGAGCTGGACAACATGACTTAACCAGCGTAGCCGCTGTCTTTTAATACGCTGAACTATGTCAATGTCGTCGTATATCTCGTACAGCTCATCGTTCCACCGAATGCGATATTCGCCGTGGCCAACGCGCAAAGGGCCATAAATCTTTCGCAGAACTTTTCTCTCGAAAACTCGCAACGTCGACTCATCGGTTGTTGTCATCGTCCAGACATGCTATATGGAATAGTATTTGTCTTGTTGTAGACATCTGGCGCCGCGGCTGTCTGCTTGTCTAAGCAATAGCTGCATTTGGCGCCGTATAGCATTATGTTCTGGTAATTTCCAGACGCAATATTCTAGAAGGACACGTCGGCATCAGCGAGAAGTGCGTGGCTATATAAGCCGTGGCAGCGCCAACGTAATCAACCAGTGCTAAGAGTAAACTGCTATAGTGTAGACGAGTTGTAAAATAAAGAGATTTAGTTGAAGTGAATTAAACGGCTTTTGGTTTCATTTGTCAATCCAGAGATACGAACCCAGTAAAGTAAAACTTGCAAAGAGTAAAATCGCAACAATTGGTGTCAGAAGTGGGATTGTCAAATAATCTAAATTCAAGATGGTTAAATTCGGAGAATTGAGAATTCAGCAATTAAAAAAGGAACTTGAGGAGCGTAATTTGCCGATAAGCGGGCAAAAGGCGGATCTGCAGGCACGATTACGTAAAGCAATGGAAGCGGAAGGAATTAATGTGGACGAGTTCGAATTTGATGGGTCGGAAACTTCTACAAAGGTAGAAGAAAAAGTAGAAGAACAACGAACATCATCAAGTGTAGACACGAACATGCTGTTAGTGGCTATTAAGCAAATAGCAGAAAATGCAGTGCAAACAGAAAATCGTCTGGCACAGCAAATAGCTGAAAATATATCACAAATAACAGAAAATGCAGTGCAAACAGAAAATCGTCTGGCACAGCAAATAGCCGAGAATGCAGTGCAAACAGAAAATCGTCTGGCACAGCAAATAGCTGAAAATACATCGCAGTTAAAGTCTTGCCTTACACAACAAATGACTGAAAATAATACGCAGTTAGAAAAGCGTTTGGTACAACAGATTACAGAAAATACTACACAAGTACAAAAACAAGTGCAAGAGAAATTTTCAAAATTTGAAGAGGAATTAAGCACGTTAAAAAATGAAGAAGAAAATTTAAAATCAGAATTTCTTCAACTGAGTAATCGTATGCGAGAACTGCAAGGCCCTGCACCATCAACAAATAATTCAAGATTGAAGGCACCCACATTCGATGGAAGTATTCCATTTCAAATTTTCAAACTTCAGTTTGAAAAGACAGCAATGGCCAATAACTGGAATGCAGCGGACAAAGTGGCGTCCTTGTTTGTATCATTGAAAGGACCTGCGGCAGAAATCCTTCAGACTATTCCAGACTGTGAACGGGACAACTATGAGGCATTGATGTGTGCGATAGAAAGACGATATGGTAGTGAGCACCGGAAACAAATATACCAGATCGAACTGCAAAATAGGGGTCAGAAGATGAACGAGTCATTGCAAGAGTTCGCAACTGAAATAGAACGACTTGCTCATTTGGCAAATGCAGATGCACCTGTGGATTACATTGAGAGGGTGAAAATTCAAAGTTTCATAAATGGAATTCGTGATGTGGACACCAAACGCGCCACATATGCATTGCCAAAAAGAACGTTTGCTGAAACGGTTTCGCACGCCCTCACACAGGAAACAGCTTCCCTACTAAATAAACCAGCACACAAAGTACAAAGGGTTGAAATGGAACAACCGGCGCTGATGGAAGAAATATTGAAGACTCTGAAGACAATTGCTGCACAGCGAGTAAATACAACAGGCAGATGTTTCAACTGTGGAAAAGCGGGTCACTTTGCCCGAAATTGCAATATAAAGGTAAACCCATCAAAACGGAAACAACCAACAGAACACCGAAAGGGGATTCACCACAAAAATGCGGATGCATTATCACGTCGCCCTTGTCCACTGGAATGTAAACATTGCTCCAAATCAGAGGGAAAAGAAAGTATAATCGACGTGCGATTACTGAATATAGAACCTCAAGATGATCGGACTCCTCACCGCATCAGAGACAATCAGCTGGACGACCCTGATCTTGCAAAGCTGATAATAGCCAAAGAAAATGGGGTACGACCACCAAAGGAACAAATAAGTAACGAGAGTCCAACTGCAAAAGCATATTGGGCCCAATGGAACAGCATAAACCTCGTTAATGGATACCTTCATCGTACCAGGGAAAGCGAAGATGGCAAACAGTCTCGTCTGCTGATCATAGTACCAAAGTCCATGATCCCGAAAGTATTGAAAGAATATCACAATGGACCTAGTGGAGGGCACCTTGGGATTACAAAAACTATAGAGAAGATTAAACAACGGTTCTACTGGATCGGTTGTCGAGATTCCATAGCAGAATGGATAAGTAATTGCGTAGAGTGCATGACAGCTAAAGGTCCTAAAGCCAAAAGTCGCGGTAGGCTACAACAGTACAACGTGGGATCACCATTTGAACGAGTCGCAATGGATGTTGCAGGTCCGTTCCCAACCAGTACGGCCGGAAACAAATATCTACTGGTTGTCATGGACTATTTCAGTAAATGGCCAGAAGTATATGCCTTACCAAACCAAGAAGCGAGGAAGCGTTTGTAGAAAATTGGATAACAAGGTTCGGAGTGCCCGTCGAATTACACTCAGATCAAGGCAGAAATTTCGAAGCTTCCATTTTCCAAGAAGTCTGTACGTTATTGGGCATCCACAAGACACGGACAACAGCGTTACACCCACAATCAGATGGGATGGTAGAGAGATTCAACCGAACGCTCGAAGAACATCTGCGGAAAATCGTTGATAAAGATCAACGGAATTGGGACAAGTGATCCAGATGTTCCTGCTGGCGTATCGTTCAGCGAAGCACGAGACAACTGGTTACACGCCAGCAAAGATTATTTTCGGATCTGATCTGCGACTCCCTGCTGATCTTAAGTTTGGAACGAATCCTACAGCTGTAAGAAATGATGGAGATTATTGTTCTGCCTTAAAGGAAGAAATGAATGAATTGCATCTAATGGTAAGACAGCATACGCATCTGATGAGCAATAAGATGAAGGACCGGTTCGATCAAGCGGCAAATTCAAAAGGTTTTGAAGAAGGTGATCTGGTCCTGTTGTACAATCCACTTCGAAAGAAAGGCTTGTCCCCAAAACTGCAGACAGCCTGGGAAGGACCCTATATGGTGATGAAACGACTTAATGACGTGGTATACCACATACAAGGAAATGGAAAAGCACGATGTAAAATGAAAGTAGTACACTTGGAGAGGCTCGCCCCATTTGGTTCAAGAGGATTTGTGCCTAATCGGGACGATTAGGCTTTAGTGGAGGGCAGTGTTACAAAAGTAGTATTAAGTTGTATTTGAATTGCTATATGTATCCCTTATTATGAACAATAGTTGTAGGTATATGGTAATTGTCTTGTCGTAGACATCTGGCGCCGCGGCTGTCTGCTTGTCTAAGCAATAGCTGCATTTGGCGCCGTATAGCATTATGTTCTGGTAATTTCCAGACGCAATATTCTAGAAGGACACGTCGGCATCAGCGAGAAGTGCGTGGCTATATAAGCCGTGGCAGCGCCAACGTAATCAACCAGTGCTAAGAGTAAACTGCTATAGTGTAGAGGAGTTGTAAAATAAAGAGATTTAGTTGAAGTGAATTAAACGGCTTTTGGTTTCATTTGTCAATCCACAGATACGAACCCAGTAAAGTAAAACTAGCAAGGAGTAAAATCGCAACAGTATTTTTGCAATCTTGCAAGAGCAAGAGAATACCCCTATAGGGAAATAACGAGCATTACTTTTAAAAAAATTTTAACTTTAAATATAAATATCTCGCAAACTTTAAGTTTTAACAAACATTTTTTTAATCCTGAGAACCTCCTCTATTCATCCGGCCCATCAAATCGTGGCGCCAAAAGAAAGTAATATTGCCAAAAAATCATTTAATATAAAATAAATAGTTGGAAACGAATTACTGAAATGTTAGTGGATATAGAGTGAAAAATATAACTGTGAAATTCATTATAAATCGGAGAAACACGCATTTTAAATATATGAAATCGAAATATATAAATCGAGGAATGCTATTCTAAATCGCAGCCAAAAATTGTGTGTGGAAAATTAAGAAAAGGAAAAATATTCTTTTTTCTAAAAATGAATTTCTTGAAAAAAAATGATTGCACATTTTCGGACTATAATAATTGTAGCATAAAGTTTATATACCAATTAACAGAAAAGTGGGTTTCCTTGCTCTTGCAAGATTGCAGATTGCAAAAATCCTATACCGAAATTTACAAGGGCACGAGAACACCCATTGCAGAATCTAGTGATATACGAACGGCTGATTCGGTCAATTTATTGTAAATGACTATTGTGCATGGCTATTGTGAATTGGCGCACTTTCCGCATTCATTCTTAACAAAATAACTGTAACAAATTTTTATAATTTAAATGGAAATTATTAAATCTATTTAGAATTTACCTTCCTCAACAATTTAGTGTCAAAATATGTAATTAAGTAAAATGACAGCTATGACAGGGTAGCAATTATTTTTTTACGTGTCGTTGCACGAAAATAAACATGGGTTTTGGTCTGACATATTTTATAGCCGCTGGAAATATTTTTCTGCGTGTGTTTGTTGTTGCGCCGTTGCATTAGGTGGAAAAATCTGCAACTCGTGCACCATACAAGGGTTTTGCAAGAGCAAGAGAATCCCCCTAATGAATTTAATATGACCAATTACCGTACAATACGAGTAATACGTAACTGGCCATGGATAGGTTATCAGTAATTCATGCCTTCGTTATCCGTTAGGTAATTTTGTTCTTGCCTCGTGAAAAAATTAATATTTTCTCCTCTTTCACTACAAGCCGGTGTAATTAGGTTATTCACTCTCCCTCAATGGACTTGCGCATCTGTTTGGTTAGCC
The DNA here is from genome assembly GCF_023373825.1 of Bactrocera dorsalis. Lineage (NCBI taxonomy): Eukaryota > Metazoa > Arthropoda > Insecta > Diptera > Tephritidae > Bactrocera > Bactrocera dorsalis. Next base: position 53,552,994 of record NC_064304.1, on the reverse strand, counting down.
ATCTTTCATTGAAAAGAGTTTTTTTCGCTATCTTTATAGTACTCTGCGGGTTAAAAACACGGTCAATAGGTTATTTGTTTCGTTATTCATTGGTCACAAAAAACTGCTAATCGCGAAACTTGCTATGGGTCATTTGTTTGGTTAGCCAATGGACACCACTGCCTATCATAACAGTCATTTCCCTTACAAATAAAACAATTGAAACTTTTATTTTAATTATTTTTATTTAATTTTTTTTTGAAGTTAACAAGTTTATACAGCTACATTTTTTTTTCTATTTTTACAAATTTTCAGAAATTGTTTAGGATTAACTTCTAAATATTACAATTTACATATACATTACAAACTGAATTTTCATTATAATAATTTGTACAAATTTTTAATAATTGATTTAGATTAACTTTTAAATATTAACATTTATATATACATATGCATAGACATCACTAGCTGAATTTTCTTTTTAGGGTCATCAAAAAATTCGAAATTGGGTGTCTGATTGATTACGCGTCACTTCTTCAAATTACAAACATAATATTACATATGTTCAACATATGTTCTACGCTCAGATATAAATCAGTTTTAAGGCTTAACTATAATGTGCATAAGCTAGCTTAAGCCAGCGTAAGCAACTGTCCGAATACACACAAATTGTATGTTGCAACTATAATGTACTTTACATCAAGTTTCGTCAAGTTTTTTCAAACGTCATTTGCTTAAGGAAAATGCGAAACTGGTCGCATCTTCCGTACGGAATCAGCTGTTTTCGCTTTTTGTCAACAGATACATCATTTTGAATTTGAAGATGTAGGACGACGAATGTTTTATACAAAGTTTAGTGGAAAATACTGAAAAATGAAATGTTTTTACGTCAAAATAAGCCTCTTATTTCAATCGCGTGTATATAAAAACAAAAAAAATGTGGTCAATCCCCTTCATGTCTAGGAATCGTACAACAAAACCATACTACCTTCTCTTCCTGTTTATTTCCCTCACTGAACATGACCGAACTCTTCTTTTTAATTTCACTAATTTTTGTTAATATGCATATTCCGTCTAACAGAGAAGTAAGCATTTTAATTGTTTTTAAATATTTTAATTTTCTAGTAATTTTTGCAAAATCCAGACGAAATATAAAATCAAAGCACGAATTGTTTATTGACTATTTTCTCTTCTGCATGTAAGTCATTATAGTCATTCAAAAGTCTACTCTCCGTTCCTTATGCATTTGACAGACTTTTCGTTAAATTTTTGACAGTAACATACGGCTGCATATGCATATTATAGTTAGGCCTTTAGCCTTTTACATATGCCATATATTGAAAGCAATGAACTGTTACTTCAGCAGTTGGACAGATCAGTTTTCATTTCTTCGCTCATTCGCCAATCCATTTTGTATAATTTTTCCGCAATTTAACAATATTAAACTAAATATTAATTGTTTGGAAAAATGTATAAGCTTATTCTAAAAATGTACTTAATTTTTATAATTTAATACAACCGTCTTAATACTCACTCTACTATCTTTAATATTACCGAAATGAAACTGCCGGCGGTAAATGTGTAAATCGGATGTGTTGCGTCTTCGAGGTTTTCATGGTCTTAAATTAAATAAACTTATACAAGAATAAATCAAAATATTATTGCTCATTTGAAATTTATTATTTTAATTCTTATAAAAAACTTATGCTACAATTATTATAGCCCAAAAATATGAAATATTTTTTTTTTCAAGAAATACATTATGGGAAAAAAGTATATTTCTCCTTTTTTTATTTTCCACATACATTTTTTTTATCCAGGACGTTCTTAGTCTATTAAGTCAAAATCATCACTTTTAAATAGTGCCTACCATAAACCTGCACCAAAATTGAAGACTTTCGACCATATTATAATCTATGTTTTGAAACATTCGAAATTACGGTGTAAAGGTTAGTTTCCTTTCTCAAGTAAATGCTCAAGAAAAAAATTCTTATTTCTTGAGCTGTAGTCAAGTAATTTTGACAGTAGATTACGTATTGTTAATGATGCAGATTAGAACAGCAAAATAAAATAAACAAAGAAAATTTATTTATGTGTGTAAGTATATAAATATTTTCATTGCGATTTAAGGGATGTGGATACAACATTTCAAAATGAACTATTCTTCATAATAATGATTTTAGCAATCAGGATGAATTTAATGATTACCTTTGAATTTAGTTCAAGAAAAATGTTTGATTTTCATTTCTTAAGCGTTTTTTAATTGAAGTTTTTACATTTCTTGAGAGCCGGATACTGAGCTTTACCGAGGAAATATGTGTAGCTGCATAAAGTTTAAATAGTATGTATATCAAATATATTTAATATTTTTTCCAATAATTTGGTTTTTCTTGTTCTGAATAGATTCTAATTATTAAAATATTTGCAATTTACCTAACGCTCTTCAAACCATTTACGATGGTTAAAAATTTTCTTCGAATGGCGATTCAATTGCGGCAATTTTTAACGGATTCATTGTCAATATGTGGGTCTCATTCTTACACATCAAACAATTTTGTATGATGAATGTTGCTACTCTTACAATAAAGCTTTTTTTTATTTCAAGATAAAAGTTACTAATGGATTTTTATTAATTGCAATTAATAATCACATGGACTTAATCAATCATATAATTCATTAATCGATTAATAAAATTTTTTTCCATCACTATGACTACCTGAAACGTCCACTACACTTTGTAAGCACGGTGACACCATTGCAATTAATTTCTTTATGTTATATTCGTATGGAATCTTCTTCCGCACCTCTTCGATGTCCAGCTCTCTGAGAGCACTCGCCAACAACTTGGTATAAGGGAACTGTGGGACGGCATTTCAAATATCTTACGTACAGCTGCACCCGGAGTATACTATGGTAGAATCCCCAAAGGTGGTCTAGTGATCAATGACCAGAGAATACTAAAACTATGGAGGAAACACTTCTCCAACCTGCTGCTGCCGTTAGTTCAGATTTCTCCAGACTGGACAAGGAAGCGAAGCAAATGGGTCTGGAAGTGAAGGAGGGCAAGACGAAATAACTCCTGTCATCAAACAAACAGTCGCACTCGCGACTTGGCTCTCTCGTCGCTATTGACAGTCATAACATTGAAGTCGTAGATAATTTCGTCTATCTTGGAACCAGTGTAAACATCACCAACAATGTCAGTCTGGAAATCCAACGCAGAATAACTCTTGCCAACAAGTGCTACTTGGGAGTGAGTAGACATTTGAGAAGTAAAGTCCTCTCTCGACGAACAAAAACCAAACTCTATAAGTCACTCATAATTCCCGTCCTGCTATATGGTGCAGAGGCTTGGACGATGACAACAACTGATGAGACGACGTTGCGAGTTTTCGAGAGAAAAGTTCTGCGAAGGATTTGTGGTCCTTTGCGCGTTGGCCACGGCGAATATCGCATTCGATGGAACCATGAGCTGTATTAGATATATGACGACACTGTCACGGCTACGCTGTCTAGGTCATGTTGTCCGAATGGACGAAAACACTTCAGGTCTAAAAGTATTCGATGCAGTACCTGCCGGGGGAAGCAGAGGAAGAGGAAGACCTCCACTCCGTTGGAAGGACCAGGTGGAGAATGACCTGGCTTCGCGTAGAATATCCAAATGGCGCCCCGTAGCGAAAAGAACAAAAGACTGGGGCGCTGTTGTTAACTCGTCTTTAATCGCGTAAGCGGTGTCTACGCCAATAAAGAAGAAGAGACATATGTAATATGTATTCCATAGTGCTAAAGTTAACATATGGGTATATGAGAAAAACAATAACCAGAGGAAAAAAATCACTGTATTAGGAATAGACTAATGGCTGGACTAATTTCATTCATGTTCGATGCTAAATCACATTATTTTTAACGACATTTTCTACTGAATTTAATGAAAATATCACACATATTGTCCGACATACGCGGTTTAAGTAAGACGGAAAATCGGAAATCACTCTATGATTGCATTAAGTTTTGACATTAATTAGTTATACTCGAATACATATTTCCACGTAATTTTGTGAAGATAACTTACACACGATCGACACATTCCGAATAACGAAAATCGTAATGTTTCATATATGTGGGAGTTGGGGCAATTTGTGAACGCGATGATGGTTTAGTATTGACGCAATGGCTGGGATTTAGAATAGCATCCCCTGATGTTGGGGATAAAATTAGTATGTGCAAATACGGGAGATCCTCCAGATCATGAAATAATTGCCGCTGACTTATGGTTTTTGAGATATTTGCATTTAAAGTTTAAAAATTCAACTATTTAAAACGCGTGTTTCTCCGATTTATAATTCATTTTGCACTTACATTTTTAACTTTTATATCCACTAACTCTTCACTTATTCGTTTCTAACTATTTGTTTTATATTATACATATAGTGCCAAAATAACTTTTATCCAATATTTAACTATATCTATCTCGGTTAGATTTAGTTGTTACAAACAACTGTTAGGAAAAAATAATATTGTACTCTGAAGCAATATGTTGTGAGAGTTTAAACACATTTTCATTCATAAACGCAAGCGCATCACCAACAAGCCAAATAATGCCACAAATCTCAAAAGCATCAAAACATACATATACATATATTATATGTTAAAACTTGTATGTATTTGGGACGATTATTTTGCGATGCTGGTGTATTGACATTTATATACATATGTACATCAGTGGTCGGCATTTCTTAGCAAAATTTTGCAAACCAACTTCACACGTATGCTTACGCTCTATCGTTCAGTCGTTGTCGAACCAGCCATAGATAACTTGATACGAGACTCTTTGGTTCGAGAGAGAGCTGTAAAAAATCGCATTTTTTATAACATTTGCCAATGATGCCACTGCTGAAAAATATTAGATTGGGTATATAATAAATTATACAAAACACTAAATTAAACACTTTGAAAATGCATACATATATAAATGCTAAAATGCAAAATCATTAATTAATTTACATAAATATTTATTTTGCCAAAATATGTTCGCACAGTTCAATGAAATTTCATTTCACATTAATTTCGTCAAGTAATTATAACGCTGCTCGTCTGGCATCCCGCCTTTTTGACTAACTGCTGATTGTCGTCACCCTGATTGTGTTTTGTTGCCAGCTCAGAAAACAGATCAGAGTGCCCTGCCAGCTGACAAGCGAGAGAGCAAGAAAAGAGATTCTGATCAAGTTATCTATGGAGCCAGCAACTAATGAACATCATGCAAGACTATAGCACAAAACCAAATATGCCCTGTGAGAAATATTTTATGATTCTAAATGCCTTTGGTGCCATGCAATGCCTTTTATGTTCCAAGTCTTTAAAAAATAATAGGGAATATATTCTTAAAACACATTTCGTTAATTTTCATTCTGATATTAATTAATTAGATGAAAAAGAACGAAAATGTCTTTTTAAAGAAAAAAAAATATATTTTTTTGCAAAAAATATCTCATTGGTTACGTAAATACGAATACTTAGATTATGTTTTATTAAATATTGTACGTATCACCTAAAACTAAGCGAGATAGATATAGGGTTATATATATATATTTATTGTTACAAAAAGTAGTATTAAGTTGTATTTGTATTGCTATATGCATCCCTTATTATGAACAATAGCTGTAGGTATATGGAATAGCATTTGTCTTGTTGTAGACATCTGGCGCCGCGGCTGTCTGCTTGTCGAAACAATAGACATCTGGCGCCGCACTGTCTGCTTGTCTACTTCAACAATTGCTGAGTCTGGCGCCGTATAGCCGTATGTTCTGGAAATTTCCAGGCGCAATATTCTAGAAGGACACGTCGGCATCAGCGAGAAGTGCGTGGCTATATAAGCCGTGGCAGCGCCAACGTAATCAATCAGTGCTAAGAGTAAACTGCTATAGTGTAGACGAGTTGTGAAATAAAGAGTTGTTGAATTAAATTAAACAGTGTTGATTTTATTTGTCAATCCAGAGATACGAACCTAACAAAGTAAACTAGCAAGAGTAAATTCGTAACAATTGGTGTCAGAAGTGGGATTGTCAAATAATCCAAATTCAAAATGGTTAAATTCGGAGAATTGAGAATTCAGCAATTAAAAAAGGAACTGGAGGGGCGTAATTTGCCGATAAGCGGGCAAAAGGCGGATCTGCAGGCACGATTACGTGAAGCAATGGAAGCGGATGGAATTAATGTCGACGAATTCGAATTTGATGGCCCAGAAACTTCTACAAAGGTAGAAGAAAAAGTAGAAGAACAACGAACATCATCAAGTGTGGACATGAACATGCTGTTAGTGGCTATTAAGCAAATGGCAGAGAATGCAGTGCAAACCGAAAATCGTCTGGCACAGCAAATAGCTGAAAATACATCACAGTTAGAGTCTCGCCTTACACAACAACATCGTTTGGTACAACAGATCACGGAAAATACTACACAACTACAAAAACAAGTGCAAGAGAAATTTTCAAAATTTGAAGACGAATTAAGCACTTTAAAAAATGACGAAGAAAATTTAAAAGCAGAAGTTCTTCAATTAAGTAATCGTGTGCGAGAACTGCAACTGCATGGCCCTGCACCATCAACAAATAATCAAAGATTGAAGGCACCCACATTCGATGGAAGTATTCCATTTCAAATTTTCAAACTTCAGTTTGAAAAGACAGCAACGGCCAATAACTGGAATGCAGCGGACAAAGTAGCGTCCTTGTTTGTATCATTGAAAGGACCTGCGGCAGAAATCCTTCAGACTATTCCAGACTGTGAACGGGACAACTATGAGGCATTGATGAGTGCGATAGAAAGACGATATGGTAGTGAGCACCGGAAACAAATATACCAGATCGAACTGCAAAATAGGGGCCAGAAGATGAACGAGTCATTGCAAAAGTTCGCAACTGAAATAGAACGACTGGCTCATTTGGCAAATGCAGATGCACCTGTGGATTACATTGAGAGGGTAAAAATTCAATGTTTCATAAATGGAATTCGTGATGTGGACACTAAACGCGCCACATATGCATTGCCAAAGGAACGTTTGCTGAAACGGTTTCGTACGCCCTCACACAGGAAAGAGCTTCGCTACTAAGTAAACCAGCACACAAAGTACAAAAGGTTGAAATGGAACAACCGGCGCTGATGGAAGAAATATTGAAGACTCTGAAGACAATTGCTGCACAGCGAGTAAATACAACAGGCAGATGTTTCAACTGTAGAAAAGCGGGTCACTTTGCCCGAAATTGCAAGATAAAAGTAAACTTATCAAAATGGAAACAACCAACAGAATATCGAAAGGGGATTCACCACAAAAATGCGGATGTATTATCACGTCGCCCTTGTCCACTGGAATGTAAACATTGCTCCAAATCAGAAGGAAAAGAAGGTATAATCGACGTGCGATTACTGAATATAGAACCTGAAGATGATTGGACTCCTCACCGCATCAGAATCAATCAGCTGGAGGACCCTGATCTTGCAAAGCTGATAATAGCCAAAGAAAATGGGGTACGACCACCAAAGGAACAAATAAGTAACGAGAGTCCAACGGCAAAAGCATATTGGGCCCAATGGAACAGCATAAACCTCGTTAATGGATACCTTCATCGTACCTGGGAAAGCGAAGATGGCAAACAGTCTCGTCTGCTGATCATAGTACCGAAGTCCATGATCCCGAAAGTATTGAAAGAATATCACAATGGACCTAGTGGAGGGCACCTTGGGATTACAAAAACTATAGAGAAGATTAAACAACGGTTCTACTGGATCGGTTGTCGAGATTCCATAGCAGAATGGATAAGTAATTGCGTAGAGTGCATGGCAGCTAAAGGTCCTAAAGCCAAGAGTCGCGGTAGGCTACAACAGTACAACGTGGGATCACCATTTGAACGAGTCGCAATGGATGTTGCAGGTCCGTTCCCAACCAGTACGGCCGGAAACAAATATCTACTGGTTGTCATGGACTATTTCAGTAAATGGCCAGAAGTATATGCCTTACCAAACCAAGAAGCGAAGACAATAGCCGAAGCGTTTGTAGAAAATTGGATAACAAGGTTCGGAGTGCCCGTCGAATTACACTCAGATCAAGGCAGGAATTTCGAATCTTCCATTTTCCAAGAAGTCTGTACATTATTGGGCATCCACAAGACACGGACAACAGCGTTACATCCACAATCAGATGGAATGGTGGAGAGATTCAACCGAACGCTCGAAGAACATCTGCGGAAAATCGTTGATAAAAATCAACAGAATTGGGACAAGTGCATCCAGATGTTCCTGCTGGCGTATCGTTCAGCGAAGCACGAGACAACTGGTTACACGCCAGCAAAGATTATTTTCGGATCTGATCTGCGACTCCCTGCTGATCTTAAGTTTGGAACGAATCCTACAGCTGTAAGAAATGATGGAGATTATTGTTCTGCCTTAAAGGAAGAAATGAATGAATTGCATCTAATGGTAAGACAGCATACGCATCTGATGAGCAATAAGATGAAGGACCGGTTCGATCAAGCGGCAAATTCAAAAGGTTTTGAAGAAGGTGATCTGGTCCTGTTGTACAATCCACTTCGAAAGAAAGGCTTGTCCCCAAAACTGCAGACAGCCTGGGAAGGACCCTATATGGTGATGAAACGACTTAATGACGTGGTATACCACATACAAGGAAATGGAAAAGCACGATGTAAAATGAAAGTAGTACACTTGGAGAGGCTCGCCCCATTTGGTTCAAGAGGATTTGTGCCTAATCGGGACGATTAGGCTTTAGTGGAGGGCAGTGTTACAAAAGTAGTATTAAGTTGTATTTGAATTGCTATATGTATCCCTTATTATGAACAATAGTTGTAGGTATATGGAATAGCATTTGTCTTGTTGTAGACATCTGGCGCCGCGGCTGTCTGCTTGTCGAAACAATAGACATCTGGCGCCGCACTGTCTGCTTGTCTACTTCAACAATTGCTGAGTCTGGCGCCGCGGCTGTCTGCTTGCGTCTGGCGCCGTATAGCCGTATGTTCTGGAAATTTCCAGGCGCAATATTCTAGAAGGACACGTCGGCATCAGCGAGAAGTGCGTGGCTATATAAGCCGTGGCAGCGCCAACGTAATCAATCAGTGCTAAGAGTAAACTGCTATAGTGTAGACGAGTTGTGAAATAAAGAGTTGTTGAATTAAATTAAACAGTGTTGATTTTATTTGTCAATCCAGAGATACGAACCTAACAAAGTAAACTAGCAAGAGTAAATTCGTAACAATATATATATATAAATGATCAGTTAAAATCACACCCTTGCACTTACCACTTGCTTTGAAATTTCACCTTGTTTGGGAGTAGAAACGCTCGTGGCTTATATTAATTCTTTACTTTGGAATTTATTTCAATTTTTATATTAAACACGACAAATGCTTTAACCACTTATTAAGAATATATACATCGGGTTTGTAAAAAATATAGTTCATCAGATTTATGCCGACACGCAAATATTTTTGTCAATCGGATTAGAATAGAAAAAGGTTCACAAGCTTAAATGCTGACACGCAACTGTTTTGATCACTAGCTAAGGATGCGTAGCAGGACGGCGATCGAAATTGGCAATGTATGGGCCAGCATTTAAGCCAGCATTAATTTAAATCAAACTGAACTGCTGTGCAGCGGGGACGATATCTTTTGTTACCTGGCATCCCGCTCCGTGTAATCAAGTTTGGTGTGTATTTGATTTTGTAGGTGTGAGATGCTCCCACATGTGGGTTGTATTGATGTTGATTGTGGTAATGTCAAGGTGAGTGGTGAGTGTAGCGTTTTAGCGATGTGTGTAGGTAAGGTTTGGGGCAGGCGACTAAGACCCATTTAGTTATCCCTGCCCCCCTAGGCGAATAGTTTAGCCTTCGCTGTCTCATTATGTGGCCACCAGACACGGGATAATGATGGCCCTATTGCTCGACGGAACTGTGCATCCCGGCATAATGGCGGTCGTAGTACTGTGCCGCGGTTGCGTTCGGCGGGATGTTGACTGATGTCGTTCCAAGTGGTTCGGTGCAACATGGTGTGATGCGGCCGCATACAAATCTGGCACAGGTTGCCCGAGGTACAATCTTCTGGCTGGTGGGTAGGCGTCAGGCAATTAAGACAATGGCCGCGCTCCTGGACGACCAGGTGCAGCTGAGGTGGTAATCCCTTAAAGATGGCGCATTGTGGCAACCGGTGGGGTCGACGACATATAGGGCATCGAAGATGTTGTGGGTCTGCTACTAGTGTGGGTGTTGACGTCAATGCTACCGTTCCACTTCGAGGAGCTGTTGGTGTGGTGTTTCGGGGCGCTGCAACTGGGGCAGCCGCTTGGCGTGGCACATTGACAGCCGAACGAGTGGTTGGTGTCGGGGCTGTTGGCATGTCTGCATCCATATTGATCTGTATGGAAGAGTATTAGTTGAATTGGAATTTTGTTGCATATGGGGCATATAAACATTGCTGCCACGTATTGCGGCATGAAGGGGTCGTTATGTTAATCGACCACTTATATTGTTTTGGGTGTTATTTTTAGATTTATATATAAATATTTTTTTTTATATTCGGTTTATTTGAGCGGTTTATCTGTTTTTGTTTCGCGGTTATCGGCGGTCGGTAAGAAGCATAGTTTGACGAGCGGTCTTGTTAGCTTTCCTGATTGAGTACGGAGATCGACTACGCGAATATGACCGTCAGAGCCTGGGTAAAGCTTCTCTATGCGGCCCAGCCGCCATTCGGTAGGTGGCAGGCAATCGTCGTGAATCAGGACACAATCTCCAACTTTTGGCTCATTTTCTGTACTTTTCCATCGGTACCTCTTTTGTCCTTTATATAGTCTTCTTTCCATCGGCTACTGAAATTATGATGAAGAATTTTAATTCTTTCCCATTTATTTAATAACGATGGCGACTCCACGCCTGGCTCAGGTGCGGCCAGAATGGGTGCTTCTTTTAGAAAATGCTTTGGAGTGAGGTCGGAGGTGAGTTGAGAATGGCTTCGATTTTAGCTAATAATGTCGTTAATTCTTATAATTAAATTTGTAGCTGCCGGCTAGCTTCTTGAAATGAGATTTGAAGCTCTTTACAGCTGATTCCCATAAACCACCCATATGAGGAACGCTTGGAGGTATAAATTGATACCTTGGGGGCGTACTTTTGTACAATGTCAGGGAACACTTATTTTAAGAAATCCACATACTGTTTTTCTGTGGCTCGTTGAACTCCAATGAATGTTTGGCCATTATCGCTCATGATTTTGGATGGGAAGCCACTTCGAGCAATGAAGCGAGCAAATTACGCAAGAAAAGCATCTCTCATCAGTTTAGTACATAGCTCAAGGTGAACTGCCTTTCTCGTGAAACAAACAAAGACAGCCAGATAGCCTTTCATAACAGTGAGAGATCTTAGCATCGACGCCTTTATTTGACAAGGCCCAGCAAAATCAACACCTTTCGTCGTGAAAGGCAGAGCGAAATTGCAGCGTTCAGGTGGAAATGCTGCCATAATCTGCATGCGCATTTTTTGCTTATGGATAGTGCAGATCTTGCACATGAAAATGCATTTCTTGATTTGGCGCTTAAGACGAGGAATATAATACTCTTGGCGTACCATATGTTGCATGAGGCGCTGTTCGGCGTGCAGCATTAATATGTGGATGTAATTCAGTATTAAGGTGGCAAAAGGTGGCTTAGGTATAATTATGGGGTGGCGTTCGTTGTAAGTCAGGGTTGAATTAGCGAGCCACACATTGGCGCGAAGCAGACCTTTCGTGTCTAAAAATGGGTTTAGAACTAAGAGTGAGCTATTATTATCAATCGGCTTCGACTCTCTGAGTAATGATGCGCTAAGCGCGACCTTTGCTTTTTGTAAGTCTGGTTACGTCAAGATATCGCACTGCGACTACTCTGAGGGCTCGGGAGAACGATGAAGCCGTGGAATTTGTATCTGCGTTATATCTTTTAGATTATTAGCAAACTGAAACCACTTTTCTAAGCGAAGAGGTTTCACTTGTTCGTCCCAGTCTGTTCCGTCTAGCCATAATTCTTGAATCAGGATTTTCGCTTGTATCATAATTGGCGAAAACCATCCTGCAGGGTCGAAAAGTTTTTCCATTGAGGATAAAATTTGTTTCTTTGTTATGGCGGATAAAGCGGATATGGACTCTGACGTGTATGAGAACTGGTCCGATATCGCATTTCCATGCCCATATCGATGCCCAGTGTTTTTGTTGTACTTTTGTTTTTCGAATATAAGAAAATTGGTATCCAACAAATTGTCGTTTGGTATATTTTTAAGATTTTTTTTAGAGGAAAGCCTGCGGAGTTGAGGGCCTTTATCACTTGTGATAAGGAGTCGTATGCTTGTGAGAGGCTGTGGCTGCCAGACAGGATATCGTTTACATACGTTTGTGTTTTTAAGACTTGTGTTGCCAGAGGAAATTCTGACTTTGTTTCTTCTGCCAGTTCGTGTAGTGTACGAATGGCTAGATATGGGGCACAGTTTACGCTAAAGGTAACTGTTTTCAATTTAAAGTCGCGTAGTGGACTATTGGCAGATTTTCGGAAAATAATCGGCTGAAAATCTTGATTATCTTTATGTACTATTATTTGTCGATACATTTTTTCGACATCCCCATTGAAAACGTATTTGTATATATGTCAATTTAATATGAGGAGCATTAAATCTGGTTGGAGTGTAGGTCCCGGGAATAGAATATTATTATATCGGGAATTCCGCGAGCTTGTGGATCTGGAGGCATTAAAGACCACTCTAACTTTTGGTGTTTTTTTGTCAGGCTTTACTACTGCATGATGTGGCAAGTACTTATAATAGGTAAAACTTTACAAATGTATTTGTGAATCGGTTACCAGGGGATATTTTGATTTATGCTTGTATAAGTTTTTTAAATTTAAGACTTCGCCCATTCGCCAATATATTGTAATCCATAAGCAATAAGGAGTCTCCACAGGCCAAACATATGGGGAATGTTTAGTTTAGTATCCCATTTTGAAGAGGTTTTGCGCAAAGGGGGAGGGGGCTGGGAGCTATCCCCCTCATTTGAAAGGTAATGAATGGAGCTTTTGAATAATAGCACCCTTCCCCCCCTAGGATCACGGGGGGCTCTAGGGCAGCCTCCTGAAAATGGTGTAAAATCGTAGTTTTTCCTTACAATTTTCACTAATTATTATAAAATTTATGTATTTTTACGCACAGAGTGACTCTATGTTTATTATTTTTATTATTTCAATGAATTAAAGTGGAAATCCACTTTATATAAATAATAAAAACACTGAAAATTCAAAATTGTATATGTATCGGTAGTTGAAGTACCAAGATAACCCAACCAACCATTTATACAAGACCCCCTAAATAATAAAATTGGGTTTTCATCGCGCGATTTTTTATTTCAAAATTTGAATATATTTTCAGCATAATATACTACATTGAAACAAGCGCCACAGGCGAAAATTTGGAATAAAAAATCGCGCGATTTTTTATTCCAAATTTTCATTATATTTTCAATATAATACATAAATTACATTCAAACAAGCGCCGCAGTATATAAGACCTAGCATTTTGATTCGTTGGGTTATTACTATCTTCCTTCTGTGCTTATTTTCTTCGTCGTTTGACAGTTCATATTCAGTAATTTTGCTTACATTTCAAGGAACAATATAACACGTAATTGAAAGCTGTTTAATTTATTAAATTGTACATAAAATTGCAACTTAAAATCCATAATTTATCATTAATTCAATTAAATATATTTCAAAGAATATATTTAAATTGGTTAAATTTTTTGCAAGCAGTGCAACAAAAACGTCAAAAGAAGAGAGCCATTGTTTGAGCAAATGTGAAAATGTGCGTTTTTTGCTTAAAAAAAAAATTAACATTTAACAATAAATTTACATTTAAACCAAAGTTTAATTCATTAGCTATCCGTGCTATATAAATTTAAAAAAATCCGTGCACGCATTTAAGAGGAATAAGCAGTGAAAATGAGATACTAAACTAAACCCAACCCAAACATGCAGCAATACAGTTAGCATAAAAAGCATGCCTGAAATATTAGCATTTTGCTTCTTTTTTACATGTTTACATGCATTTATTGTAATTGATATGAATATCATTTTGCGAATTTTTATATTATAAATTATGCTATTATGCAAAAAATATTAATAAATAATGTGCAAATGAGCTACTTTTTAAATATTTCTTATCTATATCTACATATATGTAGGAGACTCATTTGAATTCATCTCCTTTATTTTAATTCACTTCACTTCACTTTACTACTAGTAGTTTATTTTTATTTTAAAGAAGCACAGTGAGTTCCGATCGTCTCAATGCCGTTTTCTCAACTGAACTCTACTTGAGCGAGCACAGCGCTCAATGACCACGCATTCCACATAACGGTTCCATAGCAGTTGTGTTCTTTCTTAGTTCGCGGAATATGATCGGACCTCACTCAGTAACAGTATCTCTATCCTGTTACTATGCTTATTTGCGCATTTGCAAGACAAAGTACCGCAATATATGCCGCCTATGCGTCACCTGCGCCGAGCTTGACGCTCTGGCACATATACTTACTTACAAAATATTGCCAGTCCGGCATACGCATATACACTGACCTACAAAATAATTGTACTAGCGCCCCGATATATATATACTGTATATATGATATAACATCATAATATAGATCACACCTTTCACCATTTAAAACTTTCATACACATCTATCATGCATATATGTACATATGTTTGTATGTATGAATCATCTTGCTCTTGCAAAACTCTTGCACGGCGCACGAATTGGAGAATTTTCCACTTGGTGCAACGGCACAGTAATAAACACACTTAGAAAATTATTTGCAATGGCTGTAAAATATGTCAGAACAAAACCCATGTTTATTTTCGTACAATGACACGTCAAAATATAATTGCAACCCTGTGTTAGCTGTCATTTTATATAAAGAAATACTATATTACGCCGTTAAATTGATGAGAAAGGTAAGTTTTAAATAAATTATATAATTTCTATTTAAATTCTAAAGAATTTTTACAGTTTTCCATAAGAATGAATACTGAAGTTGCGCCCCCAGCGAAGAGGAAAAGATAGCAGCCAAACAAGACGTGGAAGGAGAGTGAGGTACACTCCATTATAGAGTCTTTAATGGAAGAGCCAGAATTTGAGGTAAATTTATACGTTTTTTTTTCGGTTTTCTATCTTTTCAGGCGCCAACTGCGCAATTGTTTTATAAACAATTTTTTAAAAATCGCAGATGGATGTCTAATGAGATCTGGTGCAGTGGAAGGTCCGGCATTTGAAGGCGCAGTGCCGTAAGGGACTACAAGATGAAGCTGACGGCAGAACCATCGAAGGTAAGTATTATATTGATACATATTTGAAATTTATTATAATAATGTAAAACATTTCTTACTAGTTTCAACAAAAATTGCTACAATGTGTCCAGCTGAGGGAAATAATTATTTGGATAACGGTTACCAACAATGCAACCGTTACTTCCTTCCTTTCTTCACCTCAGCTGTGTCTAGCTAGTCCTGCATTAGAATTCGAAATAGAATTCTTAGACGAGGAATATGTTCCTGTTGCGCCTTCGTTCACACCAATTTCTACACCGGTATCAACATACCAACGGTCAATTTGGCCCCCGAAATCATCCGAAATGATAAATTCGAAGAATAAAAGAAAATTCAGGAAAGAAAATTTGATATAGAGTTAAAAAAATTAGATATAGAATCAAAAAAAATATATATATATAAACTGACGAAAAATATGAGGTGTTATAATTAGAATTAAAAAAAAAGAGTGGTTATGTACGAAATTGAAAAAAAAAATTAAAATTAAAATAAAAATAGTTAAACATACTAAATTACGTATGTATTTATTTATGATTATTTAAGGCAGTAAGCTTATTTTTTAGGTTTCGTAAGTATGAACTTATGTAAGGAGCTATATCAAAAATACAGTTGGTATACTTAACACCACTCTGTATGTACCTAAGTTCTATAGGTTTCCACCTGATAAAAAGGTTATAGTCGATAAAAAAGTATAACGTACAGATATTGCTAATTAACGTTTTATTGATCACCAAACATTACTGTGTACAAAGATGATGGCAGCCAAATAGCCGATGCCTAAATTTGTAGAGAAACACACAACAACACAATTTTCATTCATGAACGCAAGCACATTTCCATGGATAAGATGATACGAAACTCTCGTATTGGTTCTCATTTTTCTCTCAAACGCGTTCCCTGATTATTTGACAGCGTTGGAGATCAGGGAATTTTGAACAGCTGATATAAGAAAAGCCGAGATGCCAGAAATAAACCGCTATAATTAATTGACAAAATCAGTGTGAAATGGAATTTCATTAAACTGTGTCAACATAAATTTTTATGTAAATTAGTTAATGATTTTGCAGTTTAACATTTATATATGCATTTTCAAAGTGTTTAATTTAGTGTTTTGTATAATTTAGCGAAAATTTCAATAATAATGAAGTTTGGGGTCAGAATATATATCCAATATATATGTAATTTATATTTTAAGTTATAGCAATTAAATATATATGTATATGTATTGAAAACATTTCTCTTGAATATGCGAAGTTTTTTATGAATTCTTTTATTTTTCTGTTTATTACTTATTTTAAATAGTTACATTTTCTAATCTAATATTTTTCAGCAGTGGCATCATTGGCAAATGTTATAAAAAATGCGAGTTTTGACAGCTCTCTCTCAAATCAAAGAGTCTCGTATCATAATTGTAAGTAGTAACCAGCATATTTGTTAACCATTGGTTACTTCTAACAAATTTATACGCTAACGTATTTTTACCGTTTTGCCACCATAACCAATTTCTATTCTTTTAAATAAAATTCAATATTTTCATATTATTTTGCTTTATTTAATTGTGAAAATGTATTTATTTAAACTAATTCAATAAAATTAATTAATTTTCGTCCATTCGGACGACGCTGTCTTTTAATTCATTGAATTATGTTAATGTCGTTGTACAAAAAAAAAAATGAAAAAACATGTAAAAACGAGAAAAGAGTGCAAAGAAAGTTAAATCAAAAATATATGTTGGACCTTTTGCAAGAAGCTATATAATTTGAGGTAAGTGAAAAGATAAAATTTCTGCTGTGAGCACTTATTGGCATCTTTATCCACAAGCAATTCGTGGTGACTGCAAACATTTTAACCCATTCATTACTTATTTATTTAACAATAATTTTATTATTAATAGGTAGCGAAAGTACACATTTTTTATAAAAGACTAATAGAAAAAACCGACATAGGCGCGACGTGGGAGCTGGTTCAGTTGAAAGTGCGGCGCTTGAAGGCCTCCTGTAAAACAGAGAGAAGAAATTCAATCTTCAACTGATCTTGTCAATGACGAAAATCTGCCACCAAGAAATGTAAAAAAAAAAATCAAAAAAACCAAAAAGTATCGCCGAAAAAATTAAAAAACAGGTTCTCCAATCATCTGCTGCATATCTTGTTGCTTTTCAAGCTGAAATGGAATGACAAAAAGAGAAACACGAAAAATATTACGCTTTAGGTAATAGAAGATTACAAGCAAAAATTTAATATAAGAACTGATTTGAAGTTGGAAAAAGAAGAGAGATTAAAAAAACTTAAATTGAAAAAGATGAACGCATACAAACTACATAATTTCAGCCTGCTTACAATCTTTTTTCACTCAAATCGTTATTTTTTACATGTTTCTATTAAACTAAATACTTGATTTAAAATATCGGTTTATTTTGTATACAATCATTTAATGTATAGATGTATTATATATATTATTTAAACACATTCACAGAACTCAGAAATTAATTAAAATACATTTAAGAAAAGATTAAATATATGGCTTGTCTTTTAATTTCTCCAACATTGTTGGGTGTATGGTCGTCAGGTTCAGTAAAACCTTCTGTAGTGGTTGCCGGATCTGAATATCATCAAACGATGTGAAACCATTACTAATTGAAACGTTGTGGAGAATACAGCAGGCAAGAAACCAATCGCTGCAAAATTTATGGTTTAACTTACGTATTCTAATTCGTACTTAATATTTGCTATGTCGTAAATTAAATGCGAATTTAGGCGTTTCTGTCCAACTGTCTTTTTTTTAATAATAATACTTAACTATTACCCTCCTCCCGCCCAACCGACGCGAGGGGCGCAATACGCAACCGAGCGGAATCAGTCGAGTCATAAAAATTTTAAGCTTTGCGATCTTGAGCTGCTCAGCTACAGAAACAAAAATTTCAATAGCCAAAATTAAGAATTAGAGTAAAGTCAGTTTATTATTTTTAAATGTTACTTGTTAAGAGATGAATTAAATGATTAGAACACTTCGGGAAATTACAAGTGATAATGATAAAAAACAATATTAAATAAAAATATACAAAAATTTAACAAGAAAAAACGTTAACTTCGCTTGCACCGAAGCTAAATACCAGATAAAGGATATGACGTGCTCATTTCAATCCATTGCTGTGAAGAAAAAATACTGCTCATTTTTCTTAAAGAGAAAACTTTTTCGATATACATATACGGGCATTACGCCAGCTTTTAGGATGACCAACCACGACATGTCAAATTAGTCATTTGTAGTCACAAACTATTTGTGATTTATAGTCTTCAATTGACGATTCTGCTAATTTATACTCGGTTCTATCAACATATCCGAAACAAATTTCTAAAAGTAAATTGTTATTAATTGAAACTCCCCATTAAAATATGTCTTATCTTTAATGTTCATAATTTCTTTAGCAGCTTCATAAATTAAAGAGTCAGCTATTTTTCCTTAAACTTTTTTCGGCATATTTAAATTGGAAATGTGACAATTTTAATTTCTTCTTTACCAATCAGCTGTGATTTAATGGCTTGCAAAAATTTTGGTAAAGGACCGGGTGACACGTTAGTAAATGACTCAGGAGGCGGAGTAATTAAAAAATTTTTCTATATAAGTATTATCCATCACTCTCACTTCCATAGCTGCCAATACTAACTGATGTGAACGTATACATATTTTGCATCAAAGTGTTTGCCTTTAATAGCACTGGCACAGTTCGGAATGTTCCACATATTAAAAAGTCTTCAACGATGCCTTTGTATTGAAACTCTGTTGGTTCGCTTCCAACAAGCTGGGAAAAGAATCCACCAGTTTACTTCACATGTCTCTAACATGATTTCGCGCACTGTTAACTTCTCTAATTTATTACTCCATGCAATACTCTGCATCGATACGCTTTTGAACAAATATCTAACACTTAGAAAAGAAGTGCATCTTTGTATGTACATACTATACTTGTGTATGTATTTGAATTTAAAATATACTATCAATGAATTTAGAGCAACGTTAACGAGAGCCTTTCCGCAATGATTGCCTTTTAGCTGATAACCATCCATGGCCCAGTTTTTATTGATTTATTTTATTGATTGATTTTATACCTTCTCTGCCTTGTTTTGTTTTTATACTTTTATACAATTAGGATACTCACAACATGTCATAAAGCATCACAAAATCATAAATTTGTATACTAGTTTAAAAAATTTTTGATTGATTACACATATACAAATACGTTTACGCAAATACAACTCTGAACGCTACGTTTTCGGATCGTTATACCTTATAATTTTATGAGACTATTAGGCTGTTCACGATAAGGTGGTTATCGGGTTATGTGGTTATGTGATTAAAAAAACAACAACAAAATGCGTTGTGACAAAATAACCAAAGTTGACCAACTTAGGCCCTTGTTTACAGATTATGTGGTTGTTTGCTTATTTCCAGTGTTAGGAAGTCGTTGGAATTTTACTAAATGGCAGCACAAAAAATAAATAAAACTAAGCGAATGGCATTTCCATTTAGATTTTCTTATTGGAAATTCTGCTATTATCAACTGTTTTTTGTTTACAATCAGCAAATTATGCAAGATGTCTGCAAATTTTATACAAAGAATTTTTTGAACCCTTAAAATTCGGATTATTTAATAAGCACATACCTTCAATAAAGTTCATTTCCTGAATAGCAGAACTTATTTTAAATTCGATTATTTTGCTTTTAAAACTTTGTTTAGGCATTCTATAAGTTGGAATTTCATTGAACTAAAATTGTAAACAATGAACAGCTGTTTGTGTAAAAATAAGCAAATAACCATACAACATAGGGCGCTCACGGAGCATAGAGGTTATTTTTAATCTAATAATCACATAACCCGATAACCACCTTACCGTGAACAGCCTATATGTGAAACCACTAAATGTGTAAAAATCGCATAAACTTAAAAATATTTCATCAATCTTCGTCTACTTCCATATTGCTGTCGACTTGACTAACAAAATTTTATGAAATGTTAAACAAAAGAGAATAGTTAACTAATAAATTTTTGTCTTCTATTTGGTAATCACTCACACGCAGTTCCTCTCATTAACATATACAACGAAGCTTGTTTATAAAAATCGCAAACATTTTTTTATGCGCTCTTAATGTAAATTTAACTTTCAGAACTATTAGAAGGTTTAAAACAGAACTCATAAATGTATGTTGCTATTTTAGATAATATGAATAACAAGAATTATTTGTTGGTTTTATTTATTATTTGAAAAATAATTTTACAACAAGTAATAATAATACCTAGATTTATAAAAAGTTTAAATTCGTCATGTGCCATGATCAGCGGTCGAATAAACATACTTAGGGGTTTCACATAGTCTCATAAAGTTATAAGTTATAACGATCCGATAACATAGCGTTCAAAGTTGTATTTGCGTAAACTTATTTTAGTATGCAATCCAACAACAAATTGTTTAACCTAGTGTAAAAATTTATAATTTTATGATTTTACTATGCTTTATGACACGTTGTGAGTACCCCAACTGTCAGGTGCTGCTCAGTAATGAGCATAAGCAAGAAGTTGTAAACTCGAATAAAGAGTAATAAGAGTTAAGTTGTTTAAATTAGCAAAAAGATAAGTGTATCGGCAGTACATTGGGACTTTTATTTAACAATCCAGTAATTCATAGCGTTAAAAGGTAGACGAGTTACCGAACAATCCGTCACAATATATGTATGTATATGAAATTACAAAACATCTCTTAATAAAGCTACATAATGACATAGTCTAGCAATACCATATGTGAGGTTTAATTTGGGATATAATCCCAGAAAAATCACGGCAACAGAAATTCCAATGCATTGAAAGACTTAATACAGAAACTAACACATACACACCGTGCAACTCATAAGCCCAATGTGTGAGAAAGAATGAACAATCACAAGTACACATGAGTTTCGGTTATGTGAAGTAGCAAACATAGACCCCTGGGGTACTGCTTACAAAATATATATGTCGAAGTTCAAAAATATGTCACCGCAGAGAAAGAACCCATTGTTTATATGGAAAGTCCTCCAAGCATTATTTCCTATGCTAAGCGAAACGAAACTACAAAATTACCCCAATTAGCCACGAATGATGAATTCTTGACAATTAAGAATTCATCAACCAAAAAAACAAACATCTGGATAACCTCTGGCTTAAAAGCAATGATAGCATAAATGGTTTGCCACCATGAGTTTAGAGTTTGCTGAGCAGAAAACGGAAGTCTTGTTCATAAGCACAAGGAAGGTGGTAGAAAGGGTAAAGGGTATAATGATATTGGATTCCAAATAAAAATTTATTTAATACCTGGCGTAAACTTCGGGGAAAGCAAGCAAACAATATATCTAATGCTCTATTAAGAATAATGTCAATACGGGCTGCATGCGTTCCAGCCGAAGAGCTTTAATAGCAAAACCAATGAGTTCGGTAATATTGTATGCATATCGACACTAGATATAAAAATGTATTCAAAATAAATAAACGCTGTGCAAAGGCTCCCTGCTTTACTAGTAACAAGAGCTTACGAACGATATCAAACGACGCTGTTGAAGTTCAAACTAGTATGTCGCACATTGATATCCAGGAACACATGAATTCGTGTGATTGAACCACCTATCAGAGCCAAAAGTAGGCGTAAAAACAGAGAGAACCAAAAGCATCAGAATATGGCAGTAATAGTGGTAAATCTCAACCAAAGGACGGTGGACCCACAGCCTAATGGCGAACATCCATTCATGCATAGGTAGACAACATGGGGACCTAGACTTCCACCTAACTGAATACTGATACTGAGTAGACATAAATGCTTTAGCAGCTATCTGCTCCGAATTTATCACGACCTTGGTCCGCTCTGTCCGATGTGTGCAGAGTGCATAGAAGAGCATTGAGCATGTATTTTTTCAATAGCCTCGTTTTTCAAATGTAAGGGAAAAGCTAAAAACTTCACTCTCATCAAAGCATCAGCTCTAATTATGACAAAATTAAGACATATACAGTATACTCGTATTAGGCGTTAGTAAGTCTGTATGATAGATGAAATTTAAAGTCTTTCTCTCTCCTATGAAGAAATACTTAATCCGATGGATCTGTGGGAAAGATATGAGTTGGAAGTAGGTTATATTTAGCGGATAAAAGTTCCGCAGTCCGGCTTTCGATGCTTCCTCCTATCATCCAAAAAAAGAGTTTCGGTTATAATTATGAATTGAATTACGCTCGTTGGAATGCCGAGGAAATCTTTGCAATTAGGTGAGAATTTCTTTTGCTATGCATAAGTTCTATTATGTGAAAAATAAAAATTGTAAAGAAACTTCCATTTTATTTAATAAATCTCATTTTGGGGAATAAAATTATGAAATTGAAGCATACTCGTATTACCCAGCTGGGTATTTGTTAGCAAACGTGTCCACGTCTTCTTATCACACTTCCGCATACGATAAATTATTTGTAGGCAAAAAACAACACATTCCCATTTGATGTGCAATGGTTTTCTCGGTCTATCCAATTATAAATATGGCATGATGTCTTGTTTTAAGCCACCTCTTATGGCCAGTTCAGATAGAACTTTTACTTCGCTTGTGTCAGACATTTTTTTTACAGAAAAGTTCGATGGACGCATTTGTTTGTTCAACTCTCATCTTTATATGCTTTCCAAGTAATAAGACCCTTTTGTTTTATGCGCTTCATTGTTTCTCTATGAACTGGTACACCAGGTTACATACATACAGTGGACCAATAAAGTTTACATAGTTCTATTAAATTACGACGCGTTTATTTGTTTTAAAATGAATACATTTTTTGTGATTTATTTCTATCCATATCAAGATATGTATATTTAACAAATATACTTAGCATATCAAAATTTTTTTTTTTATATACACAAATAAAAAAAAATTAATGCTAAAGTTTAAAATGCCCCCAATTTGCATCAAAAAAGTTTACGTACACCAATGATTATTTATATAAATCAAAAGAAATTACAATAGTTTTAGCGGTTCTTGGCCTACATTTTGTTGATATCGATTGTCGTCTGGTGAGCGACGCCGATATAGTGAATATCCATCTTTTCTAGTTTGTGTTTCCGAAAGAAAAGCACGGGGATAGTGTTTCGTGCATTTATTGTAAGGCATACAAACCGAAAAGGGATTGTAGTGTCTGCAAAGTCCATGAATCATGTTGGTTTTCATCACTTCGTATAATACTGAATCTTTGTCTGCATCAGGAATTTCCGCAGAAATGACTTCATCAATTTGATCTGGTGTAACAACCATCCACCATCCAAAGAAGAATATGTACGTGCGACAAACCTCTCTTTTGCCACAGAGTACATCTAGCATCTAACAGCACCACATATACATACATTACTCCAAGATAAAGTCCATGAAACATCGTAACTGTTGTTTGAAAAGTTGTGCTGTGACATCGTGACGATCGCTTGCTGATTGACCTCGATCCATAATTCCTCACGTATGTCATCGCATCCTGGGAGTACTTCTTGCCTTGCCTTGCCTTGGGCTGCCATACGTTGATGGCAAAAAGAACGCAGACCGATATTATAGCAAGCGACCGAAATTGAACGATTCAAATAATTTATAAATCAAAATATTGAAAAAGAAAACACACAAAAATATACAAAAAAATTTGTATAAAAAAAGTTACTTTTTGGAATTGTCCAATTTTCCGACTTTTCCTCACGAAAAGATACTGTTTTTTTTATTTCCAAACCTTCCCCGAGCCGCAGAGAACAACCTCTGAAAATTTCATCAAGATTGGTGCAGCCGTTCTCTTAGCGTTACTAACCAACAAACATTCATTCGTTTGTATGAGAAAAAGAAAAGGGCTGTTTTTAGGGGGTTTCCGGCAACTATTTAAAATTTTCTTGCCATAAAAACCATTCTTGAACCTCAACGAACATTTAGAAAAAAGAATCGATCAAATTGGTGCAGGCGTTGTTGAGTTATGCGCTTAGCAACACATTTTGCGATTTATTTATATATCTTAATATATAAAAATCACGTGTCACGTTGTTTGATTTCGATGGACTCCTAAACTACTGAGCCGATTTTAACACTGTGTGCAGTTTGGTCCAACTTGAAAGATAGGATAGTTTATAACTCTCTTTATAGTCGCATTATTTAGTTATTGCAAATTATTTGTTTATTATTAGCAAAGAGCTATCCACCAGTTGGTAGCGCTAACAGCGGTATTTAGTAAGTGCGGTATGTTACAGTAGATGGCGCTACATTTCTAGCAGCTGGCGGTGTTTTATCAATTTCAATAGTAAATTTTCATGGATTTAGGCTGTCATAACAAAAGCTGCCACTTGCTAAAAACATTAAATGAAAATGCGTTGTTTGAAGTTTATATTATTTGAGGTAAAGTTATACGAGTCTATTAGCCCTGACAGACGAGCAAAATTAATGCGCCTTAAGCAACGCTAATGCGAATAGAAATTTTATGGTGACAGACGGCAAGCTTGTGCATTTAGACAGCTGATAGTGAAATTTGTTTCTTTATTAAAAAAAAAGTGAAATAAAAATGAATAAGATAAATTATTAAAAGAAATTTTGGTAATTTTGGAAAATCAATATAAATTTAACGAAAAAAATCATTTATTATTATCTACGTTTAAAGATAATAGAGTTAATAGCATTAATTGATTGTAATGCGGAAAAATTGTGCAAAAAAGTTAAGAATATTGGAAAAATGGATAGCAAAAGAGCGACATCTGTCAATAAATAGCAAAAATCGGCCATTTTTGAGCAGTGTTGCCTACTCAAATTTAGTAAAATCAACCAAATGCACGAAATTCATGTGCATTACAAACTTGCACAAGGGATATCTCAGCTCAAATACCGTATTTGTGTAAAGTTTTATTCCGCTATCATCATTGGTTCCTAATATGTATATATATTATACAGAGAAGGCATCAGATGGAATTCAAAATAGCGTTATATTGGAAGAAGGCGTGGTTGTGAACCGATTTCACCTATATTTCGTACATGTCATCAGGGTGTTAAGAAAATATTATGTACCGAATTTCATTGAAATCGGTAGAGTAGTTTCTGAGATATGGTCCATAAGTGGGCGACGCCACGCCCATTTTCAATTTTTAAAAAAAGTCTGGGCGCTGCTTCCTTCTGCCATTTCTTCCGTAAAATTTAGTGTTTCTGACCTTTTTTGTTAGTCGGTTAACGCACTTTTAGTGATTTTCAACATAACCTTTGTATGGGAGGTGGGCGTGGTTATTATCCGATTTCTTCCATTTTTAAACTGTATATGGAAATGCCTGAAGGAAACGACTCCATAGAGTTTGGTTGACATAGCTGTAGTAGTTTCCGAGATATGTACAAAAAACTTAGTAGGGGGCGGGGCCACGCTCACTTTAAAAAAAAAATTACGTCAAAATATGTCCCTCCTTAATGCGATCCTTTGTGCCAAATTTCACTTTAATATCTTTATTTATGGCTTAGTTATGAAACTTTATAGGTTTTCGGTTTCCGCCATTTTGTGGGCGTGGCAGTAGGCCGATTTTGCCCATCTTCGAACTTAACCTTCTTATGGAGCCAAGAAACACGTGTACCAAGTTTCATCATGATATCTCAATTTTTATTCAAGTTACAGCTTGCACGGACGGACGGACAGACGGACGGACGGACAGACAGACATCCGGATTTCAACTCTACTCGTCACTTTGGTATATATAATCCTATATCTGACTCTTTTAGTTTTAGGACTTACAAACAACCGTTATGTGAACAAAACTATAATACTCTCCTTAGCAACTTTGTTGCGAGAGTATAAAAACAAAAACGGTTATATGTGGTATATGGAAGTTGGTGTAGTATCGACCAGATTTTATATTTTTTCTCAATACCATTACCATACTATTAATTGTCACATACTAAAAAACCAATCATATAGAGTAAAGACAGGCGGATTTTCGAAAATCCTGATATTAGTTATATAGGGGGTAAGTGAAATTTTTGCTAAAATTTATCTATTTTAGGCACAAAGATACACTGTTATGAGTAAAACGCGTTTTTTTTCATTTTTATAGCGATAACTCACATGTTGGTCGATATATGCGGTACAAAGTCAACCGGAAGTTCGATTATCTTTATATTAGGTACTTAAACAGTTTTTGTTGGATTTGAACTATTTTTGGTCAATATGTAGCATACATACACTAAAGGCATAATTCGTGCAAAGTTGAATCCCGTTATACTAATTACTTCTTGATTTGTGTACTGAAAACTGATACTGATCTTCCCATGGCGTGGTTATTATCCGATTTCGCTCTCTTTCACAATGTGACAAAGAAAGTAAAAATAAGGCTACGTACCAAATCGAAATCAGTCAGTCGGGTCCCGAGATATGGGATTTCACAAAATGTGGGAGGCGCCATGACCAATTTTCTCCTATAAAGCCCTTTCATATCATTTCGGGGGTAAAATTTAATGACTCTGCCGTATTTATTTACTGATTTATAGCGCTTTTAATAGTTTTTAACAGAACCGGGATTATCATCCGATTTCACCCATTTTCACATTATCGATATAAGTTTTTATAAGATTTGTACTCAGCAAATTTGATTGTTGCAGCCTAAGTGGTTTAAGATATATCTATATTAAACTTATTAGTGAGCGGGGCCACGCCCACTTTTTCAAAAAATTTTGCCCACAGATGCCCCTTGCTATTACGATCCCATGTGCCAAATTACAGTTTTAGATCTTAATTAAGTGCTTAGTTATGGCACTTTGTAGGTTTTCGGTTAACACCCACATAGCAAGTTTCATCAAGATATCTCAATTTTTATTCAAGATACAACTTGCACGGTCGGACGGACCGACAGACAATCAACCGTATTTCAACTTTTCTCGGCATCTTGATCATTTTTATATATATAACCCTATATCTATCTCGATTAGTTTCAGGTGATACGTACAATCGGTAGGTGAACAAAACTATAATACTATGTAGCAACTGGTTACAAGAGTATAAGAATATAGTTGAACTGCTCTAATTATCCTAATCGTCAGCTGATGCAGGGTTGCGTGTTTGAAACTTATTATTCTTATATATTCTTAAAACTTCAAATAAAATATTTTAATTCTAATATTATTTATTTTATTTTTATTTACAACCTATTTATAAAAAAACTTTTGTGTATGTGTCGGTTGGCACCAGGGGCTGCACAAGCTGCCAATATGTGCCGATAAAAGATCGGCCATCTTATTATGTATAAGGAGGCAGTCTCTCAGGTGGGGAGGTTTGGAAGGGAGCCAGAATGGAGGCCGTGGACAAAGCGGATCTTCCTCCTCGCCCTAGGGCTCGCGTCTGGCTACCAGCCGAACCTTTCATTGCGAATGAGATCGAGGAAATCCTCAGGTACTGCAACCCCTCACTTGCCACGTATGACTGTAGGATTATAAGGCTGGAGGTTAATCTGAAGGCTCCCTTGGTTTTGCTGAGAGAACCGATGAAACATATCGGCAGGCGCTGATAATGCTTAACGCGGAGTCCATCGGTCCTCTCAGTAAAACCAAAGGAGCCATCAGCTATGGGTTCGAAATGGTAAAGCTGAAGATGCACCCGACGGATACCAGGGCTGATGGCAACCAAGCTGCAGATGCGGCCCAAAACTCTCGGACGTGGCGAGTTCTGGAGGAGGTTCGTTGATCGCCGACTCCGTCTTTAGCCTCGAACATTTGTTTGGGAAGGTGAGGTCCATCATGCCATGGGCGCTTAACTGGCGCTCCTGGAGCAGAGTCTGAAGGATGAAATTCCTCCAGATTAACCTCCAACATGCAAAGGCGGCCTCCGCCAATCTACTGCTTTGTCTGGAGCAGGACGAAGCCGATGTCGTCCTGATCCAGGAACCGTGGCTAACAGGTAACGGGATCTCTGGATTGAGGACGAAGAGCCATATGCTGCTGGTGACCAAGGATACAGGTAGAAAGAGAACCTGTATGCTGGTCAGAAATGAACTAACGGTATTTCTTTTACCTAATTTCAGCAACGCTGACGTAGTGACAAAAAAACTGGAGTACGACACCGGAAATGTCTGGCTTATCTCCACGTATATGCCTCACGACGATTAGCTGCAGCCACCTCCCGTATTGCTAAGGAGGACCTTGGCTGAAGCGTCCCGAAATGGTGACGGCGTCGTCATAGGTTCGGACGCCGACTTGTGACACTCGATCTGGGGGAGCTCGGATATCAATACTAGAGGTGAGTCGCTTTTTATTTATTGTCAACAAAAATCTTCGCATCTGTAATAGGGGAAATTCGCCAACTTTTGTGACCGCAAGCAGGGAAAAGGTTCTCGACCTTACCCCAGTCTCACACGCGATTGCCCCGCTGAACTCAAACTGGAGGGTTCTCGACGACCACTCCTTTTCTGATCACAGGTATATCGGGTTTAGTCTAGTCGGAGAAAGTCCTAGGAACATGGACTGGGAAGGTTACCGCAGAAGGCTTCGGCAAACTCTCCCACGTGCAACGGGGGTGGACGCGTTGGCCACCGCCGATGTGGTGGATGGATGGGTCTTCAGCTCGGCGTGCAATATTGCACTGGAGAGCTCCTGTCCACTGAAAACACCGAAGGGCAGAAACCACAATGGTGGACTATGGAACTCTCGTAAATTAGGCCGTTTAACAGGACCCGTAGGAGTGGGATATATGACGATTGGGCGCTGTATAAAACAGGACTTTCGACATACATGTCCGAGCTAAAAAAGGCTAAGGGAATCTCGTGGAAGAGCTTATGCGAAAAAGTGGAGGGCTCTCGATTCAGGCGCATTCTCGCAAAAAACCAGTACTCCTGGGTTATCGCAAGGACGTAAATGGGAAGTGAGCCCTGAGCAGTGAAGAAACACTTCAGATGCTCCTTGATGCTCACTTCCTTAGCAACACGTCCTCTGCGGAGGTATCTCTCGGAGCGTTGCATGTTGACTGCACGGCCTTTGCCGATCTTCTGGATGAGCGACACTTGACATGGGCGATCAATTCGTTCAAGCCCCCGGGACCGGTCGAAATCATACCAGCGCAGCTGCAACACGCTGTTATGATACCTTAACAGCTGGTTGGCACCGATCTGTGCGAACTGCATCAGATTAGGTAATATCCCGGGGGCTTGGAAACGAGTCAGAGTTACGTTCATCCTGAAAGCAGGCAAGGGCTCCCACGTTACGGGCAAGGATTTCAGGCCCATCAGCCTCTCCTCCTTTTTGCTTAAAACTTTGAAGAGACTGATGGACTGGTGTTTTAGGGAGGCGCGTTCGAGGGACTATCTACTGGGAGCGCAACATGCATATCGTAAAGGAAGATCAGTAGACACTGCCCTGCACACTATCGCGTCGTGGCTTGAGGAAGCTATTGAGGTTAAGGACTTCGCTGATGGGACCTTCGTTGATATTGAGGGAGCTTTCAATAATGTCCTGCCGGAGGCAGTCGTAACTGCTCTAGACGGTCTTGGGGTTGAATCGAACCTCAAGCATTTCATCTTCAGTCTTCTATGTGACAGAGTGGTCGAAACAGAATGGGGCAGGGCGCGCGAGCGGCGAAGTGTGAGGAGGGGAACCTCAGGGTGGGATTCTTTCTCCTCTTCTATGGATCCTAGTCGTTAACGACCTTCTCAAAAAACTACAGGATTTTGCCTATCAGGTGATTGCCTATGCGGAGGATCTGGCACTGTCAAAAGAAAGTTTCTTAGCACCGTGTATGAGTTGAGGCAGGTATATCTCAGCGTCGTAACAAAATGGGCGGTTGGAAGTGGATTGGCCATCAATCCAAATAAAACAGAAATGGTTTTATTTAGTAGAAGATACAAGATCCCGGTGGCGGCGTTGTCGCTAGTGGGAGGCATTCGCCTGCAACCGGCGGATACAGTGAAGTATTTAGGGCTTATCCTGGAAGCCGAACATCGGGGAGAGAGCATAAAATGCATCAATTACCCTATACTGCTGTAGAGGAGCCATTGGCAAGATGTGAGAACTCTCACCGAAGGTGGTCCTCTGGCTCTATGACACCATAGTCAAGCCCATAATGTTCTATGGAGTCTTTATGTGGTGGAGGGCTTTACAAAAGACCACACTTGCAAAGAAACTAGAGAGCGTTCAACGGGCTGCGGTCATCAGCATGTGCGATGCATTAAGGTCTACCCCAACTATTGCACTTAATGCAATTTTTAACATAATGCCCGTGGACATCGCCGGAAGGTGTATGGCCGCAAAAGTGGCTATTAGGTTCAGGGAATCTGGGTACCTAAAGGAGCGTGTATCTGAACACTCAGATATCCTCACAAGCTTTGACTGCATACCGGATCATTCGGATCATGGAGTTGCCATATCGAACTTCGGCGGCTCCTTCTTTACCCATATACCGACGAGATAGTTATGGGCAGTAGGCTTCTTTACGGATGGGTCAAAGCTTGGAGGGAAGGTTGGTGGAAGGGGTTTACTGTCGGGAGCTATCCATCAAATCCAATTTCAAACTTTCCGACTATTGCAGTGTCTTCCAGACGGAGGTTGCAGCCATCAAGGTACCAGCAGATTTGCTGCTCCGGAGAGTGTCCATCTTCAGAGAAGTGACCATTCACTCAGATAGCAGAGCGGCGATACTAGCCTTGAACTCATTCACAGTGCGTTCAGGATTGGTCGAAGAGTGTCTGGCGTTACTGTCTCTGGCGGCGAGAGTTTTTTTTATAAGATTTGCATGGGTGCCGGGCCACAGCGGAATCGCAGGTAACTTCAAAGCTAATGAACTGGCAAGAAAAGGCACCCTAGAATCGTTATTGGTAGAATGGGAACGGCTCGGTGCTCCTGCATCCTCTTGTGTTTTACTACTGGATAGCCTCGCGAATGCTTGGTCAACGCTGGGCCAGCATTGGTACTAGTCCCCTATTGGCATACATGCAGTAAGACTGGGAATTTTACAGAAGATGCGGTAGAAACTAGCCAGCACTTCCTTAAATAAAAACAAAATGTTTCTCATAATAAATATATTTTTAATATAAACATTTGGAAACACACTTACCACGTCTGGATCGGTTGAGTTGTCGCAAAAGAAGAGAGAGCGCAACTTTTTTCCAGTTAATGTGTCCTGTACTTCCTCTCACACGTCTCCTTTGCAGATGGAAGTCTGGTTCGGTTCGGGAAACGCCGCTGAGATGAATCGAGTCTCAGTCGGTCGTGCCGCCAATTTGCCTAGTAGTCACCACATTCCGAGGTCGGCGAGACGACTTGAATCTAACTCGATCCTGGGTAGGTGGTAAATGCGAGAGACGTCGACAGTCAGTGCACTTTATTGTGCCGATATTATAAGATGCCGGATATTATATATCCCAGTGCCTTATTTTGGGCGATGAGTTGACAAACTGCCGCTGGTTGTAACCCTGGCAACATAAGCCGGGAGCTCTCAAAATTACCTCGACTGGCGCTGACTTGTAGAACTCGTTGTCTGCCAGTCTCAGATTCTGGAAGTGTTGAAATGTGTGGTCTTCCAGAGACCTTACTGGCGTCGGTGGTAATGGACGACGTTGTATTAGATTCTCCTCCCTGGTTGTCCCGAAACATTAGATCGCACACTCGGCGACTAGTATTGCCTGCCTATCCTTGGTGATATGGTGTACATATGCTTGACGTCGAGCGTATCGTCCACGCTTTCGCTTCAGATGGGGTGGCCGGCTAACTTCTGGGGACATCTGCCGAGACTTTGGGCACCAGCGAAGGAGATGACTATCTATGCATAGGGGCAGTTGATTGTCGTTATTTTAAATAATTTCCTAAATAAAAAGGAAGATTATTAAGGTGAGAATTTAAAATTAACATTGATTGGGTACAATGGCAATCTCGTTGGTCCAACCCAGGATATATTCTGATGACGCTGCCTAATCTCCATTCATTTGGAGGTACATTTTCATAACGAACTACTGTTGGGAATGTTTCCATTTCTTTCGTTCCTAAAGTTCCTTTAAATATTTGGTCTTCCATCTCTGACAAAAGTGATGACTTAGAGCCTTTAATTTTTGCCATTCAAATAAAATGTAATTATTGGCACAGTGCACAATGTGTTTACGTCTCGAGAGTAAATGCGACTGATGCGTCATGCTCTGTCATGTAACGTTCATTTGAATTGCCAAATTCTACCATACCGAGTGACTATAGCAGTGACGCGTTTAGTACGCCTTTCTCGCTCTGCCTTCTGCTTCTCTCTCTCTCCCCCTCTCTCCTCCCCTTGGTGGCCCCGAGCCTCTATTACCCGATGGAGCGTTACATAGCAGCGTTACGGCTCAGTCTCATTCAATACCCATATTTAACTATTCTCTCTCCCATCCCTCAGCAGACTGCAGCCGACTTAACACGAATTAGCGTTACATAGCCGAGCGTAACGGCTCAGTCTGTTTCAGTACCCACAAAATCAGTGCACAACGCGCCTAAAGAAGTTTTCACTTCAAAAACAAAATCTTTCTTCTAATAAATATATTTTTAATATAAAAATTTGGAAACACACTTACCACGTCTGGATCGGTTGAGCTGTCGCAAAAGAAGAGAGAGCGCAACTTTTTTCTAGTTAATGTTTGGTTGCGTTCGAACTAAAACTTCGAAGACGAGATTGCTCTGCCGGTACAAACGAGACAAAAGAAATTGGGCGGGGGCGGCGTCAACAACATCTATTAGTCCACGTGCGATTTCTGATCAGTCATCTAACCTAACCTAAAACAAAATTTAATCTAATTAAATATAATAGTGCTAATAACAACAATTATAAGAACTAATTTAATTATATATTTAATATATAAATAAAAATATAATTCATGTAAAAAATAATAATTAACCTGCATCGATAACTAATTTTTGCCTAAAAAAATACATGCAATAAATTTCATTAAAGTAGATGTAAATAACTATTTAATTAGATTTTTTTATGAGCATTCCAAAAAAACATTTTTCTTAATCAAAAATTAAATATTCACAGATATAAAGAGAACCACCTCTGTTCAAATATCATTGAACACGCTTACTTATCAGCAAAGCCGAAATTCTACTAAATATAAATATCTATTTATATATTAATATACATACATATATACATAATGCATTTACATGCAATGCACATCTAATAGTAATAAAAATGCATGGGGACACAAGTCATAAATTTACAGAAGAGATAACATCACACACACACACACACATGTAATAAATTGTACACTTGAAAACAACCCCATGTCAAGCAGCAATAAACAATATGCTGCAATACATACAAACATGCACACATACACATATATTTAGTTATTTAAGATAGTTTTAAAATTTGTATATAAGCAAGGAAAACACAAAATAAAATCAGAATGAATAAATTCTCAGCTCAAATAAGGTCTTTATCTTCCCCCACCAGCGGTAAGAATTTAAAGATTCTTATTTAAGTTTAACCGTTTGATCTTACAAATCAAACAACCTCAATGAAATAAATACTAAATAAAAAACAGTCATAAAGAAAAAGTATGTATATTTATTTATATAGAACGCTAAAAAATGCAATGAAGTTTAAAATTCATGTCTCAGCATATATTGGATTAAGCGCGCAAAATTAGTTTTTTATTTACATAAAAGAAAATGTGTGAAAAGATTAAATATTGAAGGAATATTAATTAATTGTGTTAATATTGGTTAAAATAAATACGCCCAACTTTTTTTATTTTGTTTATACATTGCAACTTCTTCTTCTTTACTGGCGTAGACACCGCTTACGCGATTATAGCCGAGTTGACAACAGCGCACCAGTCGTTTCTTCTTTTCGCTACGTGGCGCCAATTGGATATCCCAAGCGAAGCCAGGTCCTTCTCCACTTGGTCCTTCTAACGGAGTGGAGGTTTTCTCTTCCTCTGCTTCCCGCGGCGAGTACTGCGTCGAATACTTTCAGAGCTGGAGTGTTTTCGTTCATCCGGACAACATGACCTAGCCAGCGTAGCCGCTGTCTTTTAATTCGCTGAACTATGTCAATGTCGTCGTATATCTCGTACAGAACCTTTCTCTCGAAAACTCGTAACGTCGACTCATCGGTTGTTGTCATCGTCCAAGCCTCTGTACCAAATAGCAAGACGGGAATTATGAGCGACTTATAGAGTTTGGTTTTTGTTCAACGAGAGAGGACTTTACTTTTCAATTGCCTACTCAGTCCGAAGTAGCACCTGTTCGCAAGAGTAATCCTGCGTTGGATTTCCAGGCTGACATTGTTGGTGGTGTTTACGCTGGTTCCAAGATAGACGAAATTATCTACAACTTCAAAGTTATGACTGTCAACAGTGACGTGAGAGCCAAGTCGCGAGTGCGACGACTGTTTGTTTGATGACAGGAGATATTTCGTCTTGCCCTCGTCCACTGCCAGACCCATTTGCTTTGCTTCCTTGTTCAGTCTGGAGAAAGCAGAACTAACGGCGCGGGTGTTGAGACCGATGATATCAATATCATCGGCATACGCCAGCAGCTGTACACTCTTATGAAAGATTGTACCTGCTCGATTCTGTTCTGCAGCTCTAATAATTTTCTCCAGCAGCAGATTGAAAAAGTCGCACGATAGGGAGTCACCTTGTCTGAAACCTCATTTAGTATCGAACGGCTCGGAGAGGTCCTTCCCGATCCTGACGGAGCTTTTCGTGTTGCTCAACGTCAGTTTACTCAGCGGTATTAGTTTTGCGGGGATACCAAATTCAGACATCGCGGCATAAAGGCAGCTCCTTTTCGTGCTGTGGAAAGCAGCTTTGAAATCGACGAATAGGTGGTGAGTGTGGATTCTCCTTTCACGGGTCTTTTCCAAGATTTGGCGCATGGTGAATATTTGGTCGGTTGTTGATTTACCAGGTCTGAAGCCACACTGATAAGGTCCAATCAGTTTGTTGACGGTGGGCTTTAATCTTTCACACAATACGCTCGATAGAACCTTGTACGCGATGTTGAGAAGGCTTATTCCACGGTAGTTGGCGCAGATTGTGGGGTCTCCTTTTTTATGGATTGGGCATAGCACACTTAAATTCCAATCGTTGGGCATGCTTTCATCCGACCATATTTTGCAAAGAAGCTGATGCATGCTCCTCATCAGTTCTTCGCCGCCGTGTTTGAATAGCTCGGCCGGCAATCCGTCAGCCCCTGCCGCTTTGTTGTTCTTCAGGCGAGCAACTGCTATTCGAACTTCTTCATGGCCGGGTAATGGAACGTCTGCTCCATCGTCATCGATTGGGGAATCGGGTTCGCCTTCTCCTGGTGTTATGTGTTCACTGCCATTCAGCAGGCTGGAGAAGTGTTCCCTCCATAATCTAAGTATGCTCTGGGCATCGGTGGCTAGATCACCTTTGGGGGTTCTATAGGAGTATGCTCCGGTCTTGAAACCTTCTGTAAGCCGCCGCATTTTTTCGTAGAATTTTCGAGCATTACTGTCGGCCAGCTTATCAAGCTGTTCGTACTCACGCATTTCGGCCTCTTTCTTCTTCTGTCTGCAAATGCGTCTCGCTTCCCTCTTCAACTCTCGGTATCTATCCCATCCCGCACGTGTTGTAGTCGATCGTAACGTTGCGAGGTAGGCAGCCTGTTTTCTCTCCGCTGCGACACGGCACTCCTCGTCGTACCAGCTGTTCTTTTGCACTTTCCGAAAACCAATAGTTTCGGTTGCAGTTGTACATAAGGAGTTTGAAATGCCGTCCCACAGTTCCCTTATACCGAGTTGTTGACGAGTGCTCTCAGAGAGCAAGAGTGCAAGCCGAGTGGAAAATCGACGTCGAACCTTCCTTGTGTTTGTTGGCGTGCGTTTTTTGCTGCACAGAGGCGGGTGCGAATTTTGGCTGCGACAATATAGTGGTCCGAGTCGATGTTAGGACCTCGGAGCGCACGCACATCTAAAACACTGGAGACGTGTCTTCCGTCTATCACAACATGATTGATCTGGTTGGTGGTTTTTCGATCCGGAGACAGTCAGGTAGCTTGACGTATCTTCTTATGCTGGAATCTAGTACTACAGATAACCATATTTCGGGCCCCGGCGAAGTCGATCAGCCTCAACCCATTTGGGGATGTTTCCTCGTGGAGGCTGAATTTACCGACCGTAGTGCCAAAGATACCTTCTTTGCCCAGCCTGGCGTTGAAGTCGCCAAGCACGATTTTGACATCGTGGCGGGGGTATCTCTCATAAGTGCGCTCCAAGCACTCATAAAACTCACATCGTCCTTCTCTTCCGTCGGGGCGTGGGCGCAAATCAGCGATATGTTGAAGAACCTCGCTTTGATGCGGATTGTGGCTAGACGTTCATTCTCCGAAGTCTCTTTCCCACCACGAATCCAACACCAAACTTGCGCTCCTTTATATGGCCACTGTAGTAAATGTCACAAGGACCTACTCGTTTCTGTCCTTGTCCCGTCCATCGCATTTCTTTACGGCGGTGCTGTCAGCCTTTATCTTTACAAGGACATCTACCAGCTGGGCAGCGGCACCTTCCCAATTAAGGGACCGGACAATCCAGGTGCATGCCCTCAAATCATAGTCCTTATTTTGTTTGTCATGGTCGTCATCAAAAGGGGGGTCTCTCATCCGAGGCTGTTTGTTGTTTTTTATTGGGGGTGTTTTTTACGTGGCGGGTCCCAAACCCAGCGCACAACCCTATGCAGGGGATGTTTCGCCTTCTCACTTTAGCTCGCCTTCAAACGGATGTTCTTAGGCTACCCAGAGGATACTTGGTCAAAGACCGGAAGTCGTGAGCTGCTTGAGTCATATGTAAAAGAATCGTTTCTGGCCACTCCCAAGTGAATGGCGATCAGAGAACTTTCCTCACTTGCGTGAACTTCTACACATGACTCCATCCTTTGGGGGTTCTAGTTCAAATAAAGTAAAGGACTAACAGGCAACTTGAATATGATTTAAACATATAATTACAAAATTACAAAACTACTAGGAGAATATTGGCTAATTTGAAAGATCACGTTTCACGTCATGGTTTGAGGCGTTTGAGTCGTCTTGGTGGTCCATCTCTAGAAGTTAACATAACTCCTTCTTCACAAGCAATTTTTAATATTTCTGCGTTAACCGAGTTTACGCCTAGATCATGCTTTATATCAGCACATCTACAATACTAAGGCGCTTTGACAAATAGTCTTAGTACTTTGTTTTGAAATTGTTGGATGACTTTCTTATTTTGTGCGTTAGTACATCCTCTGAGTTGTGCACCATAGCTCCATATCAGTCGAAGTATTTGCTTATAGATAAGTAACTTATTTACGATGGATAACACTGATTTATTACCGATTAACCAATTATAATTTTTGAGTCGCATGTCCAGCTCCTTACGTTTGTTCTTTACGTGAACTTTCCATCGTAGCTTAGTGCCTCGTGCACCGTCTATAAAAATTGGTGAGTGCTGTATCTTGTCGTATTTGGAAACAATGTGTACAGGCTTAGCTTCATTCAGTTTTTTCTGCTATTTCTTTGCCTATTGTAAGACTTTATTTACAGCCTTTTTGGAGATTTAAGATTAGTTTAGTGGACTCGTGTTCACTACTACCAACAGCAAGCAACGCGGTATCATCTACAAATGTGGCTGTTGTATAATTGCAGTCTACTGGCAGGTCGTGCGAGTTGCGTCGTCAAGCGACTCCACCACTTTCAAACTTGTCGATATACCAAAAAAGACAAGTATTTTCTAAATAAATTTCATTCCTCTAAAATGTAAGTTGAATCTTCAGATTCAACTACATACATACATATTAACACGCATAAATACATAAATAAAGAGATATGCATAAGCAAGTAATCATCTTTTAAATTCCTTTAAAAATAAAATCCAATGCCACTGTTATTATTTGATATGTTTATTTAAGATATGCCGGGTCGTTGATGCTGAGGAATATCAAGTCAGCACAACGGCTCCAAGTAAATTTAGCAAATAAGATTTTTATAAAAAATAAAATGATTAATAATAAACTGAACGGCAAGCCGCACAGTACGGAAAATTAGCCAGAGTTTTTGAAGTTATACTTCTTATACGACGCCGGAAAAGGTTGCGATAGATTCTGGTTGCGCAACCTTCCATATAAAAGTAACGCAAGGTTGCGCAACCTCGCTCCATCCATATGAATGTAACGCAACCTTGTCTGCGAAGATGTGCGAGCAGCAAGCGAAGCGGTGACAATCGGCGATCGTTTGTTCGTTTCTTTCGGCACAGCTCGGCTTTTCTACCAACAACACAACGTTGCCATGCTTATGCTGTTGCTGTTTTTGTTTTCGTAGAACAATGTTTCAATTTTTGGTTGGTGACATATTCACATGTGTGCGCATAAATATGTTTGTATGCTTGTGCAATATTGAAGTTATACTTCTTTTTCTTTTCGTTTGTTCTGCGAATTCTCAACTATGTATTTTGTGTGACTTTTAATTGAAATACTCTGCGTTGGCCTTTCAGAATCACACAAAATCATTTCTGTGGTTTTTGAAATCGACCCACGAGGACGAGGTATATCGTTTTATCTGGGAGCGTGAGATTTAAGAAATTCATTTCTAATTTTGTCTTTTGTCATATTAGAAATGTTTCTTCGAAAATCGCTCGCTTACAAGGGATAAAACGACTTCTGAGTGGTGATTTTAATGAATAAATTTCTTTTGGTTGAAAATACTCTGCGTTGGCCGTTAAGAAGTTAAGACTATACG
Organism: Bactrocera dorsalis; assembly: GCF_023373825.1. NCBI lineage: Eukaryota > Metazoa > Arthropoda > Insecta > Diptera > Tephritidae > Bactrocera > Bactrocera dorsalis. The sequence goes on along the minus strand of NC_064304.1, from coordinate 53,513,899 downwards.
TCTAAGGGATCACAGCAATATTATGTATATGTTTATACATATTATGCATATGTATGTATATTGCTGTGATAAATTTATTGCGAAAGCAAATGTTCTACAGCAATATACATATATGTTATCACAGCAATATACATATACATAATATTGCTGTGATAAATTTAATTTCTATTAGTAAGGAAAAAAAAAAAGATGCGTGTGAAGTCCCTACGCGCGGAAGAAGTTATACTTCTTGGTGATATTCAGAAGCAAAATGCGAAACAATCATACATATATATATTATGTCGTTTGCACATTTGTCTGTATGTTTGCGAAAGCAAATGTTTTACAAAAGCATATTTCTATACTTAAACAAAATTATTAGAACCATCGTATGTTTCTTACATGCATAACCAAATCATACTTACATAAGTCAGTGCAACCTAAATGTCAATGGTGGTGTTGGTGGTAAGCGCTTGGAAAGTCAAGATGCTACGAGTGCCACAGGTTCGAGTCCCGACAGAAAAAATTTTTAATCTTTTGCTTTTAACATCGTATACTATACAAATAAATATTTTTCTTTATTTTAATTTTTAAATTTATCACAGCAATATTATGTATATGTTTATTATGTATATTGCTGTGATAAATTTAATTTCTATTAGTAAGAAAAATATTTATTTGTATAGTATATGATGCTAAAAGGCATACATCTTCTATCCTATCTTGTGTATCTGCACATGCTCATATGAGTGTATGTATACGCATGTGCGCGTTCAGAAATTGAAATCATATTTTCATCACTTATCAATATACTTATTACATGTGCGCGCATTGACTTGCATGTTCATACATTCATATATACTTATACATATGTACATATATTTGCATACATTGCCAAACAAATAATGCACAAGCATACAAACATACATATGCGTACACATATGAATATGTCACCAACAAAAAATTGATCTTCACAAGTCAATATGGCAGCCATATTGGCGAAGAACATAAGAGAGATGATTACGCTGCATATTCTCTTCCGCAACGAAGAGACGGAACTACTTTCCGAGTCAAAATTCCTTCATTTAGACTTTGCTTTATTCTTCATTTTATGTGCATAATAAATTTATAAAATGGGAATTTAAGTTTTCTAGTTTTCTTTCATACAAAATGATATGCATTTCTGAATATCACTAAGAAGTATAACTTCTTCCGCGCGTAGGGACTCCACGCACCTTTTTTTTTTATTCAAACCAAAAATATGTAATTTCTGATAAATTACATATAATATAGTAATTGGCGCAGTCGGTAATTCGGTGTTCCCCATTTTTCTACTATAAAATACATCGTAACAATTTTAGTGCGTTGAAAGCAAAAGTTATTCTCAAACTTATACTAAATAAATGAAATATTATGAAGTAAGTTAAACTATATAAAATACGCTAAATAAATAAATTGAAAATAAATTATTAATAAACTTTGCTAAATAAATGAAAGTTGCAAAAAAATAAAAATAAAAGAAAAACTAATTTTTTAAGGCGTCATATTTATGTAAAACATATACAATTTCGCATAATTTGTTGAATTAAAAAAAAAGTGAACTATAAAATAATTTTATAAAAAATATATGTAATTGTGCACCAGAGGTATTTGTAAGTGCCATACAAAAGCAACATCAGCAGCAACAACATTAACAACAACAACGACACCAGTAACAGTAACAACAGCAACAACAAAACAACAACAACAACAGCAAGCTAAAATAATATTCAACGAATAATTTAAGTAATAGTTTTATTTGAAGCCATTACTTTCTTTGTAAAAAAAAATAAATGTTTCAATCAATTCAAAGACAATACCGTTAGAAAAAGAAACGAACAAACGAGAAAAGAAAAAGCCAACAGAGTTGCAATTGTTTTATAATTTTTGTTGCAAAAATAAAAATAAAAAATATGGCAGAGCAAATAGAAATGCTAACTCGATGCTTGGCATCTTTAACACAGATAGCTGCACAAAATGCAGCAATAAATCAACTTACAATTAGGCAAAGAGTCGAAAAAGACTTAAAACATGTATCTCCCTTTGAAGGAATTGCAAAAAAAAAATAAAAATAAATATACTAAAATTAAATATTTAAAAAATAATAATAAACATTAAATAAAGGAATTGTGAATTAAAATTAAAATAAAAAAACTAAATATTAGAACAAAAAATTATTAAATACTAAATATTATTATTATAAAAAAAATTAAAGCATAAAATTGTTAAAAAATAAAAATTATCAACTAAATGAATTATAAAATTCAAAAGTTAAATATTTAAAGCTACTTTAAACAAACAAATATATATATACAATAAATTTCATTGCTAACGATTAACATACGAAAACAATTAATATTATAATACAAAAAAAAAGTAACCAACTACTTAAAGTATTTAATTAAAAAGTAATAAATAACAATAAAATATCCTTAATTTAACATAAAAATATCAGTACTGCATGTTTTTGTTTAAGAACTTATGCAGTTAGCACTAGAACTTTGAAAAATGGTGTGAATCTTCCATTCTAAATGAAAACTATGCAAGAGCAAGTTTATTCATTAGATATAAGTGAAGTAAAGAGCATCAACCTCGATCATTTAAAATCAAATGAAAAAAAGGAAATCGAAAAATTATTAAAGCATTTCAATAAACTTATCTATAAAGAAGGGGACAATCTCACAAATGCAAAAGCAGTAGTTCATGAAATTAAAACAGTTACGGATCAACAAATAAATTCAAGAATTTATAGACTACCTACAAAACATGAAGAAGAAGTAAGAAGACAAATTTCTGAATTAGAAGAGCAAGGGATAATTAGAAAAAGTCACAGTAGATATAGCTCACCTATTCTAATAATACCGAAAAAGATAGATAATTCAGGAATACAAAAATTCAGGCTAGTGGTTGATTATAGGAGGTTAAACCAATTGACTGTAGACGATAAGTATCCTCTACCGAATATCGAAGGAATCTTAGATAAATTGGGCAAAGCACAGTACTTTATCACTATAGATCTAGCAAAAGATTACCATCAGATTTTAATGGCAGAAAGGGACATCCAGAAAACAGCTTTTGTTACTCCGGCAGGACTACATGAATACGTCCGAATGCCTTTCGTGTTGAAAAATGCCCCAGCTACTTTTCAGAGATTTATGAATGACATATTGAGGGAATATATAAATAAAATATGTGTCGTATATTTAGATGACATATCAATTTTTTCAACTTCATTAAAAATTTTTTTTTTGAAACTACAAGAGAATTAAATAAAAATACAGGCAGATAATTGCAGTTTTCTTCAAAGAGAAACTACATTCCTAGGACACATTTTAACAAAAGAATGCATCAAGCCTAATCCAGATAAAATTATAGCAATTCAAAAGCTACCAATACCAAAAACTGAGAAATTTGAGAAATATTTCAAAAAGGGCAATAAAATAAACGCTAAAGATCCACAATATATTGAAAGCTTAGAAAATTTAAAAGCACTCATTTCGTCTCACCCAACTCTCAAATTCCCAGAGTACGACAAAGAATTCAGTATCACAACTGATGCTAGTGACTATGCTATTGGAGCAGTGCTTTCACGGCAAGGCCAACCAGTATGCTATATTTCAAGATCTCTGATCACTGTCCGATCAAATATCTTGTTAATAAATATAAAGGAAAAGAATTTTCTCAACGCCATCAGAGATGGTTATTGAAATTGCAAGAATACAACTTTGAAATAAAATATTTAAATGGAAAAAATAATGTTGTAGCTGATTTCTTGAGTCGAATTGAAAACTCACCAAAAATAAAAGAAGGTAACGACAATGAATCAAACTTAAAATTGTCGGAAACAATTCATTCAGCAGATGAAGAACTGCTTGAACACTTTCCAATTAAAGAAGAAATTGTAAATATAAAATTCAAATTATATTAACATACATATAGACAAAAAGAGCAAATGCAAAGACTCCATGGAAGAAAAATAATTGAAATAAACCCAATAGATGAAAAAGAAGAGAACAAGGAAACATTACAAAAATATATAAAAGGAAACGGAATAGTAGGAATATTTTCAGAAGTATCTGAAGCAGATTACCATAAAATACAAAAACTACTTATTGAAATGTTTGCTCAAGATAAAAGTTTAAAATTTATAAAATGCACGAAAAGAGCCTCAGAAATAGAAGAAAAAGAAGAATTACATAAGCAAATATCACTATACCATACAAAAGAATCTATGCATAGTGGCATAAATGAAACCTATAACACATTAAAAGATAAAATATATTTTCCAAAATTCAAAGAAGAAATACAATTGATAATAAATAATTGCCAAAAATGCCAACAAATCAAATACGATAGGAAACACATTAAACCTAAATTTCACCTAACTGAAACTCCAACCAATAATAAATATAGTTTAAAAAAACTAAAAAACACGCTTTTAAAGCATATCAAACTAAAAAGTGAAAAATAATTCTTTGTATAAACTAACAACAATAATGAAAGAAAAATTCCTGCATTATTGTGAGAAAAGCGTGGGGTGCTTTGTGACATATTTTTCATATATCGAGCATGCCACGCTTTTCTCACAATAATGCAGGAATTTTTCTTTCATTATTATTGTTAGTTTATACAAAGAATTATTTTTCACTTTTTAGTTTGATATGCTTTAAAAGCGTGTTTTTTAGTTTTTTTTAAGTTATATTTATTTTTAATTTTTTAGTTTGGTGTGAGAAACCCCAAATTTGTTAAAATATGAACTATGACATTTATAGGGTGGACCATATAAAATTGTAAATTTAAGAAGTCAATAAAACAAAAACGGCTTAATATTTTTCTAAGGTTTAACATTTATTTGAAAGGTTGTTTTATGAAATTTATTTGTGGAAAACAATTTCGGACAAATGACTACCACGGCTAAGTTTACAGTAGCTTATCCGATCCACCCAATTTTGGAGTACTTTCTCCATGGTTTCAGGCCTTATGGCAGCTACAGCAGCTTGAATCTCGTACTTTAGATCTTGAATTGTTTTTGGATGGTTGGCGTAACATTTATCTTTAACAGCTCCCTACAGAAAATAGTCCAACGGAGTTAAATCGCAGCTTCTGGGAGGCCAATTCACATCACCTCTTTTGCTGATTATGCGATTTTCGAAGATAGGGCGTAAAAGATTGAGTGTAGCGTTTGCTGTATGGCACGTAGCGCCGTCCTGTGTCCCAAATACGACAATTTGCTTGTTAACGTAACCATCGAGGTGGAAATGAGCCTCGTCCGAAAAGATGATTTTTCGGTAAAATTGACCATCCTCGGTTTTTTTTTTTCAATATTTCCCAGTTTTCTTCTAGTGAATAGCGACACATTCGTAAATTTTAGACTTTTTACTGAATATCTGTCACTTTCCGAAAGGTATTTGACGTTTCCAATGTCGAAATATAGATAATTCAAATTTAAAACGTTAGATGGCCCACCTTTAGTATTGGTTAAGTCAGGGATGGGCATTAGCCCTCAGTGGCATTTTGCCCGTGCGGGCACGAGTGCACATTTTGAGGGCTAGGTGAGGGGATCATCGCGGGCAAACATGAAGAGGGAAGTGAGAGCAACGTTTTACCACTCCATATTTACAAATGAGAGCAACGTATTTTCCGCCACCATTGACTGATCTATCACATGTACAGTGGTGTGAACAAAATAGAAACAACCATAAGGTGTTGTCTTATTAAATAAAATTGTTTTTATATACAAGTATAACATATATATATTTTTTCCTAACAGTGATTAAAATTTCCCACCATACAAAGGTAAATAAAAACAAATTTTAATGCGAAACTCTAAACTCTGCAAATAATGTTTACCCCTTTTTGTTCACACAACTGTACAATTCCGATATGAAGTAAACTTCCACCCTTAAATTTGTGTACAATGTCAGTATTGCCGCAACCACTCTGCCATGAACATCAAGTTACGGAGGAATGTAATTCATTTTTTTCGCAATTTTTCTCAACTTGTTATGCCCTTCTCTCCGTAAACTGATATTCCCCTCATCTAGCCCCCTTGCGCACTTTGCTAACTTTGCGGGCTAAAAATGTGCCCATCCCTGGGTTAAGTAAATCGATAATTAGGCAGCATTTAATATCTACTCGTAACCTTTCATTGACTAATTGTTACATTATTTGCAACCAAGTTCTATTGACGACTTTACGAATTAATTCTTCTTCATCGAATCATTTCTTCTAAAGCTTCACTGTTACATGGGGTTTTACCTGTCAACTTTGAACAGTCTAGTTCTTCAATTCGAATACCGTCCAAAGATCTACAACGACTGAGTGTTACATAAGCTTGTCCAGCAGCAAACAGTCGAGAGCCCAGATAAATTACTGCATGCTCTACTGTACAACCTTGCATCTTATGAACGGTCGACGCCCAACTCAGTATGCTATTTAAATGTCACCAAAACTAGTTTTATATATATGTTGCATACTTTTAAGCGCATCTTTTTGGTGAGCTGCTTAAACTTACTATCGCCTTCCTACAGTGTCGCTCAAATATTCTAGGTTTCAGTACCACTTAAAAAAGTTACATACATACATACGTACATACAAGTGAAGCTAATAAAAGCGTATTAAAAATGAGGTACTTCATGTAGATATATTTCATTTCAATAAGCAATCATTTGTAACAGTAATTGATAAATTAACAAAATTCGCAGCAGCTTACAGAATAACAGACAGAAACTGGAGAGCTAAAAAGACAATAATTATGCAACATTTTGCGAAATTCGGTAAACCTAAAAAAATTATTATGGATAATGGGTTTAGAGCAGAACAATTAATAAAATATTTAAATGCCGAAAATGTAGAAGTCCATCACACAAAACCAAATAGCCATACAGGAAATGCAGACATTGAGAGACTGCACTCAACCTGGTTGGAAAAACTAACAGGAATTGAGGACTCTAGTCTTTCAACAGAAATGAGGATACAAATTGTTATATGCAACTATAAGGATAGGTACCACTCAACTATCAAATGTTCTCCAAGGACGCCAAAGAAAACATTTGCCCATCCATATTAGAAGATAGAATAAATACAGTAAAACAGAAAACAATAGCCAAATTAAATCAAAACAGAGAGGAATATATAGAAAACAGACAAACAGGACCAATTAAAAACTACAAAAGAGCACGGCATAAAGATCAACCATATTTCAGAATATTTCCCTTACAAAACGTCCATCCGGCAAATATAAAAAGACCAATGAAATTGGCAAACATAGAAAATCCAAATGAGAATGATGACGATTCATTCAGTCTAAGGGCATTTAATGGAGATAATAACATTTAATTTTTTTTGCTACATATATATACATGATTTTTTTTTACCCCAGTGGGTAAGGGGTCTTTCTAGAATATACCCATGGTAAGAGATGCCTGTCGTAAGAGGCAACTAAAATCCAATTTAATTTTTTTTTAAATCAAAACCTAAAACGGTTATAAAAGAAAAATTCGTTATAAAAATTGGCGAAAACTATTTTGATTATGTAGAAAATAAAGCATTTAAAAATCTAAAATTGAGTAAAAGCTGCATATTTTCAAATACTTGCGAATTTAGATATAATAACAAAACATCAATACAAGAAATAAGCGATCACACAATATTAATAAGAAATGCAAAAAATGATGTAATAAAACAAAATTGCGATGTCAGAAAAATTGTATTAAAAATAACTATATAATAAATAAATTTGTAAATTGTAAAATGAAAATTTTAAAACAAGAATTTAAAAATAATAAAACAGAATACATTCATACAATTAATACCATGCCGAAAAATTAAACCAGAGCTACACACCAAAATTAACATTCAATGATATTGCAATAAAAAATATAGAAAACATAAAAGAAATTGCAGAATGAAAATACCATAAAAATGTATCATATGGTATTAATATAACATTGATAATCATTGTAATGGTAGTAGTAGCAATCCTAGTAATAATATTAAGGGAAAAAAACAACAAAAATAAAAATTGTAAATACAAGAACTCAGGAGAGTTCAAACAGTAACGCTGGGGGAGTTGCGTCGTCAAACGACTCCACCACTTTCAAACTTGTCGACAAGTATTTTCTAAATATTTTTCATTCCTCTAAAATGTAAGTTGAATCTTCAGATTCAACTACATACATACATATTAACATGCATAAATACATAAATAAAGAGATATGCATAAGCAAGTAATCATCTTTTAAATTCCTTTAAAAATGAAACCCAATGCCACTGTTATTATTTGATATGTTTATTTAAGATATGCCGGGTCGTTGATGCTGAGGAATGTCAAGTCAGCACAACGGCTCCAAGTAAATTTAGCAAATAAGATTTTTATAAAGAATAAAATGATTAATAATAAACTGAACGGCAAGCCGCACAGTACGGAAAATTAGCCGGAGTTTTTTTATTCAAACCGAAAATATGTAATTTCTGATAAATTACACATAATATCGTAATTTGCGTGATAGTATGTAAAGAAGAGGACGCAACACACTACCTTGTGGACAACAACCATGACGACAACAGCGACGACTAAGGACATGAACTATAGAAATCCTATTACGGAATCCGAAGAAGACAAACTACTTGCCTCCAGCTAGGAGACGAGTAAGAGTACTACCGGACATACCAACCAAAGTATACCGGTAAATACAGCAGTGAAAACCTCAGATATAAGGGAGGAAGCGTCCACCTCCAAGGCTGCAATGAGAACCGACCAAAGTGCACTGACGGCTAAAGGAGAGAGCAAAAAGAAGCGCAAGAAATCCCAGAATCAGCTGAGGAAAAACCGGTACCAGAGGGCATTCTTCATACTAGGGAAGATAGCCAAAGACCAGGCAGCCGGTACACCAGTTGATGAGGCTGAAACAAAGTGCCTCAAATCTATCGTCGAGGAATATGAAAGCTACCTGAAAAGGAAGAAATCACAACCTCAAGAAGAGAGCAAACAAGAGAGCACTTCTCAGGAAAGAAATCGCTCCACCACAGAAGTACCCGGAACTCAGCCCAAAAAAACCGAGGAGGAGTGAAGGTGAACACAGCAGCACAACAACGGCAAGGCATTTCTGCGATGTAGCCAGGGATAGCCTGCAGGTGGCCATTATAGATGGAAATTCCTTCTCTCCGAGCACTATACAGGAGAGATGGGTGGAGATCGACGTCAGATTGTCGAGTATGGTGCTAAGCTATGTACTCGACAATCCTGCGGGTCCTCACCCGGAGTTTGACTCCTCTGAGACCCTCAGGGGCTACAGGGTCATTAAGTGCGCGGACCAGGCCTCGCTAGATTTCCTGACGGGTAGTGTTGCTAAAATTAGCAACGCCTTTGTAGGCCTCTAATTGAGGCTTATACCCGCCAAGGGCATTCCAAAGAGACCTCGTGCTCGCATTTAGCTACCCCCACTAGAGGAGCCAGGGGAAAACTCCTGAGGTGCATTAAGCTGCAGAACAAATCTATACCTGGTATAGAAGAGTGGTAGCTTATCATGGAGGAAAAACCGAACAAAGCAAGCACGCCAATACTAGTGGCCATTTGCGATGAGTCCATTGAGGCTCTGAAGAAGACTGACTACAAAATCAGCTTCGGAATACGCAAGGCCACACTAAAAATCTTCCAAGGCGACAAAGAGTGTGACGAAGACGACACGGAAGAGGTCGACGACGCCAGCCAGTTGCTAAGGAATGTGGGCATTGAAGAACCCCGAGATGCCCAATAACAATAACATAAGATGCGTACAGATTAACCTGCAGCACTCGAAGAGTGCTACAGCGAATCTGACAACCCTCGTGAACGAGGGGGGCATCGACATCAGCCTAAAATAGGAGCCCTGGGTCAATGAAGATTCCATAAATGGGCTAAACAGCAGCAACTATAACCTGTTTTACACACGGAACAGAGGTAAACCTAGGGCATTCATTCTTATCAATAAACGTATAAATGCATTTCTTTGTCCTAATTACAGCACAGCAGATATCACAGTGGTAAAGGTGGAACAGAAGGAAAAACCCTTCTTCTTGGTCTCGGCCTGCTTGGCCCATGACGAAGACATACCACCGGTCACGCTCACCAGACTAGTAGAGGAGAACAGGGAGGATGATGTCCTAATTGGGTGTGATGCAAATGCAAGGCACACCGTATGGGGTAGCTCCAGTATAAACACCAGAGGTGAGTCACTCTTGCAGTATATTTTGAATAGTAATTGCAACAAGGGCGATAAGCCAACTTTTATTTTCCCAAGCTCGGATAGGTTTCCGGGGTGGGAGGAAGTGCTTGACCTCACGCTATCAACAGACACAGACAGTCGCGTTGTGGATAACTGAAGGGTATCCGATGAGCCTTCCATGTCGGATCACTCCTGGATACTCTTCAGCATCCGCGAGAGGTACAGTGCGCCACTCACATACCCGAACCCTAGAAGAACGGCATGGGGAAAGTATACCAGTTTAGCTACAAAATGCCTCGAAAAGGGAGGCAATATAAGTATCAGAAATCTTGAGGAACTAGATTCAGAAGTAGAGAAGTTGGAAAAAATCTTAACTACAACTTTTAAGAAATCTACTCCGCTAACAGTTTTGAAAAAGAGAAAGTCTCTTCCAAAGATCATATTAATACTGCCTACATTAAGGCGGAGGGAAGTGATTGGACCTCCTCGGCAAAAGAGTCTCTGGATGTACTAATCACAGTCAGCAAACACCTTCATCGAGGGTTCAACCAGAACCACCGCTGAACGCAGCTGACTATCGAAGCCAAATAGTAGACAAAAGAAAAATCAAATATGCTATAAATAGTTTTGCACCATTTAAAGCGGCAGGTCCTGACGGGATTATGACCATAATACTGCAAAAACTGGTAGAACCAATGGTTCTAAGGCTTGAAAATATATACAAAGCGAGCATTCAACTATCTTACATCCCAAGAAGTTGGCAAAGGAGTAAAGTTGTGTTCCTTCCGAAACCAGGCAGAAGAACACACGAGAATGCCAAGGATTTTAGACCTATAAGCCTTACCTCCTTTATGCTGAAGGTACTAGAAAGGCTAATAGATCTACACGTAAGAACAATAATGGCGGAAAAGTTATCGAAGTCCCAAAATGCGTACATAAAGGGCCGATCAACCGAAACCGCCCTTCACGAGGTGATAAGTGTGATTGAAAAATCACTACACCACAAACAATACACCATGGCTGCTTTTCTAGACATCGAGGGCGCCTTCAATAACATAGAAGTAAATGCGATAATTAATTCTCTGGCGCATGGGGGCATAGATGACTCTGTGTGCAGATGGATACTATCGATGCTTGAAAATAGGAAGATTATAGCTTCAAACGGCGCTGCAACACAAACAAGTTATGTGAGTAGAGGGACGCCTCAAGGAGGGGTCCTCTCTCCGCTTCTATGGGTTGTAGCGCTGAACGAAATACTCCTCCAAATAAACGGTGGAGGAGTGGAAGCAGTGGCGTATGCAGACGATATAGTGTTGTTGGTATCAGGTATGTTTCCTTCAACAGTCAGCGAGATTATGGAAAGAGCACTTCGTAGGTTAAACCTATGGGCTAAAAACAATGGTCTAGGAGTTAACCCGAACAAAACAGAACTGATGCTATTCACAAGCAGAACCAAAATACCTCAGTTTCAACTTCCGGTACTAAACGGTACAACACTCACTCTATCCCCAACAGCTAAATACTTGGGGGTGGAGATTGACACCAAACTGTCCTGGAAAATAAATATAGAAAAAAGAATAAACAAAGCATACATGGCCTACTATACTTGTAAGAAAATCGTCAACAAGAATTGGGGCCTCAAACCAAGTATAATCATGTGGATGTACACGGCGGTCATAAGACCTATACTTACATATGGAGCTCTGGTATGGTGGCCAGCGCTAATCAAACAATACAACATTAGAAAATTAAATGGAATACAAAGAGCAGCATGTGCGGGTGTTACGGGCGCAATCAGGTCATGTCCGACTGATGCGCTCAATGTGATCCTGCATCAACTACCAATGGACATTTTTATTCAAAAAACAGCTGCTATTGCGGCGATAAGAATAAAAGAATTGGGAGGTTGGAATCAGCAGAACTACGGACATTGTGTAATCTTAAACAAGCTCACTATTAATAAATCAGACTACATTCTCCCAAAGCTGGATTTCAATAGACACTTCCAGGTGAGGATACCATCTAGACGAGAATGGAGAAGAGGTTCATTAGCAGAGAAGGATACCACCTCAGTCTATACCGACGGGTCCAAAATGGACTGCGGAGTGGGCACGGGGGTATTCTCCGCTGATCTAGGCATATCTCTCTCTATACGTCTACCGAACTCGGCTAGCATCTTCTAAGCAGAAGTACTAGGCATAGAAAAAGCCTGCGAAGTTCTATTAGAAAATCATGGGAATATACATAAAGCAACTATATTTACGAATAGCCAGGCGGCCCTCCTGGCATTGTCTTCACCCATGACAAATTCCAGAATATTTCACAACTGCAAGAGAGCACTAAGCTCAATAAAAGACAAGCTCCAACTAAACTTGATCTGGGTTCCCGGCCACAGGAACATTTTCGTTAACGAAAAAGCAAACGAGTTGGCAAAGGCAGGAGCTTTCCTCAATGAATCCAAGGCGGAGATAATACCAAGCCCGCTAGGATCGATCAAAGAGAGATCAATAGACAATTTCAACAAATTGCAAACAACAGGTGGAAAAACATTACAAAATGCGTCATAACTAAACAATGATGGCCAACATATGACAGGAAAAGAACCAACGACTTATTAAATAGGTCAAGAAAAAGTATTTACAGAATAACAGCTACCACAACAGGGCACATGCATCCAAGCCCTACAACGACATCTGCCGTGGCTGCGGAGTAGCAGGGAACAAGGAAACAATCTTCCACTTTCTCTGCGAATGCCCAGCTCTAGCACAGATCCGACACAAAACACTCGGAATCCACCAAGCACCAAACCTTGATTGGATTTCCACCAAAAGCATATCGGACATAAGTAGTTTCATCGAAACCTCAAAATGGTTTGAGAGAGAAGGTGAAACGTAATAGCAGATACAGGAAGTTCTACGAATAGTGTATCAAAATGGCACATCAGTGCTAATTGAGCCCGATAGGGCTGCACTCCTACCTACCTACCTACCTTGTGGAACTCCTGCTTTTATTTCGCGAAGCATAGAATATTTGTCTCCTTGTTTAACGCTAATGTAGCGATCTGATAAATACGATTTTATGATGTCATAATGATGTTTCGGTAAAATCAGTTTCAGTTTCGAAAGCAGTCCTTTGTGACAAACTTTTTCGAACGCTTTTATAACATTCAAAAAACGGCAGAACAGATTTTTTTTGCTCAAAGGCTTTTTCAATAATGTGTGTAATCCTGTTGATTTGATCAATCGTTGGCTCGAAATCCAAACTGATGCGCTAGAATTATGGTTTTTCGTTCTATTATTTTATATTTTGGCTAAATAATCCGAAAATACTTCTGCTTTTTTTGAATCGTCTCTGGCCCAGATATCAGCACTTATTTTAATGGGACATACTTGAGCACAACTTTTGTTTTTTTTTTTACGCACAATTATATAAAGCGAAAGTATGCCCAACGATTGGAATTTAAGTGTGCTTTGCCCAATCCATAAAAAGGAGACCACACAATCTGCGCCAACTACCGTGGGATAAGCCTTTTCAACATCGAACCTTTTCATAAGGTTCTATCGAGCGTATTGTGTGAAAAATTAATGCCCACCGTTAACAAACTGATTGGACCTTATCAGTGTGGCTTTAGACCTGGCAAATCAACAACCGATCAGATATTCACCATGCGCCAAATCTTGGAAAAGACCCGTGAAAGGAGAATCGACACACATAGGCTTGCCACCCGTACTTTATTATAAAGTATTTTACGTTATTTCAGGTAATTGTACTCTACACTTTATGAGAACAATAAAGTTCACAAAAATTCTTTATTTCGCATGATTTGATTTCTTTGAGATTTTGAAAAGTTTAGTCGATGAATTTGTTAGACGAAATTTATAGATTGGTGATTAAGTGCTAAATCGATGTTGCCACTCGTCGCGCCACATCACTCAAGCACTCGTTTTGTATAATTACGGGGCATCTCGACAGGATAGAATATATAGAATGGGCATTGCCGTGCCCATTGCCTGTGGAGGCTCCACATTGCTCATAGCTTACTAGATATAGAATACTATCAAGTTTGCCATGTATCGTAAGCTAGAAGATTTATGGGATTATGGTTAATCTTAGAAATCAATTAACACAAAGAAAACAAGATATGTTTTTTGGCTATGAAACAGGCAAAAAAATTGAACTGTTATCTTCACCGGAACTGACTAGAAAAATTCAAGGGAATTTTTCATTATTGACGAATTGACGAATCCCTAGTGTACCTGAATAAATGGTTTGATTTTAATAACACGAACTGGTTATTTACACTGGGTAATATAAATTTAAAGAGTAACATAGAATTTGACAATATTGTAAACATAATTGAAAATTTAAATCTGCAAAAACTTAATGCGGATAATGGATGATCTTTATGGAGAAATCGCTTTATTAAACCAAGTTTATAATTAATTATGTACTTCTAAGGGTTTTGCAGAGCTATCAACTGTACAAAAATGGCAGCAGGTATTTAATGTGAGTGATGATAATTTTTAAAACTTGTATAAGGTAATTTCATTTTTATTGTCTATTCCCGCCACGTCAGCATTCACAGAAAGACTTTTTTCTGGCGAGACGAAAGAAAAAAAGCGTCTCTGAATTTGATAAAAAATGAATTACTTATTTATTTTAATTTAAATATAGAATGTAAAGATGCTGTGCAATTGTTCAGTAAAGATGCTAATTTGATACAAATTGCAAAAAGCATTAAAAAATATGTTTTTAAATATAATAATAAAGAAAAATAAATTATACTTTATTTTGATAGTATGTATTTTTTTTTTTCTTACCTATAATAACCAATGTACCTTAACTGCAAAAAAAAGGTGGCAACCCTAGACATACACCATCTCTTCGTCGATTTCAAAGCTGCTTTCGACAGCACGAAAAGGAGCTGCCTTTATGCCGCGATGTCTGAATTTGATATCCCCGCAAAACTAATACGGCTATGTAAACTGACGTTGAGCAGCACCAAAAACCCGTCAGGATCGGGAAGGACCTATCCGAGCTGTTCGATACCAAACGAAGCTTCAGACAAGGCGACTCCCTATCGTGCGACTTCTCAAATCTGCTGCTGTAGAAAATAATTCGAGCTGCAGAACTTAATCGAGCAGGTACAATCTTCTATAAGTGTGTACAGCTACTGGCGTATGCCGATGATATTAATATTAATTGCCTCAACACTCGCGTCCTTAGTTCTGCTTTCTCCAGGCTAATTAAAAAAGCAAAGCAAATGGGTCTGGTAGTGAACGAGGGAAAAACGAAATATCTCCATTCATCAAACAAACAGTCGTCGCATACGCGATTAAGCTCCCACGTCACTGTTGACAGTCATAACTTCGAACTTGTAGATAATTTGGCCTATCGTGGAGCCAGCATTAACAGCCGCAACAATGTTAGCCTGGAAATTCAACGCAGAATATCTCTTGCCAACAAGTGCTATTTCGGACTGAGTAGCCAATTGAGAAGTAAAATCCTCTCTCGACGAACAAAAACCAAACCCTATTTGTATTTTCAAATATACGATTTTTATGGAATCAGTCTCATTACTTAATTGTCATAACTTATATGAGATATACGACGACATTGACATAGTTCAGCGAATTAAGAGACAGCGGCTGCGTTTGGTATATGATATCGTACGTATGGATGAAAACATCCCAGCTCTGAAAGTATTCGACGCAATACCCGCCGGGGGAGCAGAGGAAGAGGGAGACCTCCACTTCTTTAAAAAGACCAAGTGGAAAAAGACCTGGCTTCGCGAAAAGAAGAAACGATTGGCGCGCTGTAGTTAACTCAGTTATAATCGCGTAAGCGTAAGGCAAGCTTACCATGGCGTCAGCGTGAGCTTTGTGTGTAAGGTACTTCTCCACCTTCAAAATTGTTGGCTAAATGAGCACCTGACCCCCCTCCAGGAGGGCACCAAATACAATCAACAAAACTAATTAAAAAAAATCCCGTTGGTAACAAAACTTGGAAAAATAAAAACCGGTAGTGACGAAATTTGGCCAAAGATACATACATATATAAAAAGTTACGGTGGTGCCAAAATTTGATAAAATACATATGTATGCATAACACCTAAAAAGTGAACAAAGGAAAAAAAAGACAAGTACGGTGGTTTATATATGCACATACAGTATACATACATATGTATAAGTGAAAAATGTTAATGGAGTGTTTGAAATGACGAAAGGCAAAACACAAATAAAACACAACAAAAAAATAAAAATAAAAAGGGTGAGGTGAAAAAAAATTGTGCTGTGAAATAAGGAAAACATAACATATGCAATAAAAGCATATTCAGTGCAGTGAAGACTGAAGTATTGGGTCAAATAACGCACAAACAAAAAAGGAAAAACAACTACGAAGCCACCAGGAAATCACCACAACAACCAGCAGCACAAGGATAGGAGAAAGAAGCACAGGCACAAGCGCAGCCACAGGCACATACACATAGACACATACACGTATCCCCAAAAACCCCTAGCGGAAAAAAAGTGAGTTGTATCGCCTACTTTAAATTTTTATATATCACATTCATATGTATGGTTTAAAATCTAAAACATAAAATTTACGGTTCAGACCAAAATTCCGGTCCCAAAATAAGTGAAAACCGTGATCAAACTGTTTTCGGTGTTCGGTTTAATTTCCAGTAAAAACCGAAAACCGCTAACAAAGCAGTTTGGTACTGTATATAACGGATTAGTGGATTAGTGATTGCCGGTAAATGTATGTAGTGTTATAACACAAAATTACCCCGAAAAAATATATATAAAAAATTAAAGTATTTGAAAAATCTCAAGCGTTTTTGAGATGCGAAAATATAAACTTGGGAAATGCGCGAATAAGTAAGAAGCCTAATTGCCTGTCTCGAAATAAATTGCGAAATTAAAAATGAAAACGCGTCCGGTCGATTCGATGGTTCAATTACAATAGCAGTTCTTTATTTCTTAAATTAATTGCTAAGCCTAAATCTTAAAACTAACGGCTTAAACTAGTGGTAAAATAAATATGTATCAATAAGGGGTAAGTATAATAATCTTCAACTTTTCGTTCAATGTTGTAATAGAGTATTAAGGTAAGTAGTAGATTAGTAGTATGAATGCATAATTAAGGTAAGTATACAATAATTTAAATAATTCAATATTTTATAATTTTTTATAATTCATTTTTCTTAATTTTAATTTCAGGTTTAAATATACATATATATCTTGTCGCTTGACGCAACACCGGCCACCTTGACAGGATCAGATTCCTTCAATATCCAGTGGAAGGACAGCCAGTTTGTGGATGGGGCGCTTAATCGTGCCCGTCTTGGTTGCTACTTCTGCGACTCGCACTTTGCCGTCTTGCCCTTCGACGGTTGCGACGACGCGCCCTAGTACCCACTGCTGCGGCGGCACGTTGTCCTCGTGGACGAGAACGAGGTCGTTGAGCTGCATGTTGCGTTTGGGGTGCAGCCACTTGTTGCGCTCTTGAAGGCCCGTCAGGTATACTTTGGACCACTGTCGCCAGAACTGTTGCTTGAGACAGCAAACAAGTTGCCATCTCTCGCAACAACGAACTGGGTCCACTGGCACCTTCTCTGGGGGTAGTGCCCGCAGGGAGCATCCTATTAGAAGATGCGCTGGTGTTAACGCCTCGCCGTCGTTGGGATCTTGGCTGAGAGGTACTAGGGGGCGAGAGTTGAGGATGGCCTCCACTTCGGCCAACACTGTTGCTAACTCCTCTGCTGTGAGTAGCGCGCTGCCGGTTACCCGAACGATGTGGTGTTTGGCGGACTTCACCGCGGCTTCCCATAATCCGCCGAAGTGCGGCGCCCGCGGTGGTATAAAGATGAAGCTGCACCCTTCGTCTGCTGCGAATCTCTTCAGTTCTGGACCCATTGCCAGAAACGCCTCCTTCAATTCGCGCAGCTTTCGATCGGCGCCGACGAAATTGGTGGCGTTGTCGCTGAATATCTTCGTCGGAATTCCTCGGCGTCCAATGAACCTTTTCAGGGCGAGAATAAATGAATTAGTTGATAGGTCTGAAACTAATTCTAAATGTACTGCTTTGGACGTAAAGCAAACGAAAACTGCAATATATGTTTTTACGGGTGGTCGACCGCGTATTTTTAAAGTTGTATATATCGGACCACAAAAATCTACGCCACATATAAGAAAGGGTCGTAGTGCTCGAAGTCTTTCGACTGGCAAATTTCCCATTATTTGGTTTTGCAACTTCGGCTTGTAATGAAAACAATGTATACAGTTTCTTACGGTTCTACTGCAAGCTTCTCGGGCATTAATTAGCCATATGCGTTCTCGAAGAAGCGCAACCAACGCTTTTGCCCCAGCGTGGTGATTTCGAATGTGCAGGAACCGTAAGTACGTTATAACGAAGTGCGAACTTTTATTTAATAAAAGCGGAAATTTGGCATCGTATGGGAGAGGTGCATTTAATAAGCGACCTCCTACTCGGATTAATTTGAATGACAGCGACATATCCGAGTACTCATGCAAAAACGGGTTAAGTTTTTGCAAGTTTGCGGGTAGGGTGGTGCCTTTATGCAATTTTTGAATAACATCCGAAAATTCTGAATGTTGGACCACCTGTGCAATTTTTAGAAAGCTCAAGTTTAGCTCTTCTGAAGTCAGATCTTTTGGTGGTCGCCTGATCCATCGTAATATATATGCGACCACACGAAGCAATTTTTTATGAGAAGAAAATCTTTCAATAAGGTCCAATATTGAATTTTTCTCAGCAGTCGAAATTAATGTAAATATAGTTTTCTTCTTCTCTAATGCTTCGTCTTCTGGTGAGAGCTGGAAGTGGTTATTAATTGGCCATAATGCAGGGTCTTCTAGGAGGAACTGTGGACCGCCAAACCATATTGAATTATTCAATTCGTCCACGTTACAACCCCGAGACACTTGATCCGCAGGATTTTGTTTCGTTGGCACATGTCGCCAATGTACTTTGTCAGTCAACTCTTGGATTTCGGACACTCTGTTTGCGACGAAGGTTTGTAGTGACGATGGATGTGTTTTAATCCAATGTAAAACGATTTCGGAGTCTGTCCAAAATGTAATATTTTCGAAATGTCGACTCAACATAGGCGCTACTCTTGACCATAATTTCGAAAGAAGATGTGCTGCCGAGAGCTCAAGACGCGGAAGAGATTTGGTCTTCAGCGGAGCCACTCTAGACTTTGCAGTAAGCAGCATGCATTTAATACCACTAGCAGATTGGCTTCGTATGTATATGCAGCATCCGTACGCCCTTATTGAGGCGTCGGAGAAGCCATGTATTCGGCAGATGGCACTCGACTCAACGTTTACGTAACGAGGAATGCTTATCGATGAGAGCTGCATTAGGTTGGCTTTAAAGTTCTGCCAGCTAGTGTCAAGGCGCAATGGAATCGACTCATCCCAATCTAGTTTTTGGATCCAAAGCTCTTGCAATAAGATTTTTGCTTTGGTGACTAGTGGGGCTAGTAATCCAAGAGGATCAAAAAGGCGAGCAGAAACTGATAATATGTTTCTTTTAGTGGCTCGCAGATCATTAAAATTGTCATTTAAAACAAATCGAAACAAATCCTCTTTCGGCAACCAATGGATTCCCAACGTTTTTGTAGAATTTTTGTCATTGAAGCTTAATGACTTTTCAGTGCAATCACTGTCGAAAAATTTAGGGTGGTTCGAAAACCACTTCGTTAAGGAGAATCCTGCCGAGTTTAATATTTTAATTACCTCACTTCTCAAAAGATCTAGAGACTCAAAATTTTCGGACCCTGTTAATAAATCATCAACATAAAAGTCTCTTTTGATGGCCAATGAACCGAGTGGGTATTTCATTGTATTGGCATCACTGAGCATTTGCAAACACCGTGTTGCGAGAAATGGAGCAGGCGCAGTGCCGTATGTTACGGTGTTGAGACGAAAAATTTGAATTTGCTCAGAAGGATGCTCTCTCCACACAATAAGCTGACAATTTCTGTCTTCTTCATGCATAATTATTTGACGGTACATTTTAGTAATGTCCGCTGTTAATGCATACTTATGTAAGCGAAAACGAAGAAGGGTTGAGTATAACTCTTCTTGGATGGTTGGACCTACCATCAAAAGTTCATTCAACGCTATTTGAGTTGAAGATCGACTCGAAGCATCAAATACAACACGTAATTTGGTTGTTGTGCTTTCGGGCCTTAAAACGCATTGATGCGGAATGAAGTAGTGTGGCTCACTCGGGATCTTATTGTTCGTTGGGCTCATGTGACCCAAGGCTCTATATTCATTCATAAAGTCCAGATACATTTTACGAAGTTCTGGATCTTTTAATGTCCTTCTCTCCAGGGCCTGAAACCGCCGAACTGCGGTTTCATATGAGTGACCGAGTAACTTACGGTCAGCTTTAAAAGGCATTCTGACTTGAAGCCGTCCTGAAGGCAATACTTGAGTAGTATTAACGAAAAAATTTTCACACTGTTGTTGCTCTGGTGTGAATTTGATGCCATTTGATTCTGAAGGTAATTCTTCTAGAGCCCAAAATTTTTGGACTACTGAATCGATTGACGTTAAGTCTTCTTCAGCTTGGCATAATGTGCTATGTAATCTGGGAGGAGAACTTATATTACTGGCGTATTTGCCAGACACAATCCATCCTAAAAGGGTTTTCTGAAGTGTTGGTTGGTTAGGACCATTTTTAATTTGGCCAACAGCTAAAAGGACGAAAAATGTTTCAGCACCCAATAGGATATCCACTTTTTAGATTTGTGGAATTCTGGGTCCGCCAATTCAATATTGTGCGGAATTTGCCAGCCATTAACATTGATGTTATGGTCTGGATGATTTGCCGAAATGCATCGCATTACCCAGAATTCCGCCGAAAATTCAAAATTATTTAACCGCGACTTGACAAACGCGCTTAGTTTAGACCCCACTTTTGTATTGGAATTGCCAATTCCAATTACGCTTAATGTTTTGTGCTGACGTCGAATCCGCAACTTTTGTGCCAAGTCCTCCGTCATAAAGTTGACCTGGGAGCCTGAGTCCAGCAAGGCTCTCGCAGGCAGGTAATCTCCGCAGCTGGTCCTCACTAGAATTACTGCTGTCGCCAACATTACCCGATCCGGCATACTCGCAATATGCATGGCATGTGTGGTGGATGGTTGCGGATGAGGTGCAGCGGGGAAAGAGACTGGATATTAGTGCAACAGTGTGTGATGCGATCGATTGCATACACGACATCGATCCGCTCTACACTTGGACACAGTATGCCCCTTACGCAAGCAATTTATGCATAAGGGCACCGATTTCACAAACTCGAACCTCTGTTGCACCGGAAGAGCCTTGAAGGTGGGGCAGGCAGTCAAATGGTGATCCCTCGATTTGCACTGTTGGCAAAGAGGCTGCCTCGTATTTGCAGCAACCAGCGCCGATTTGGTCCTGTCCATGTGTTGTTGTTTCCCATGATGCGCATTGCTTGTAGGTATGAGCTTCGTCCTAGAGTGTGATGCTCCTTCCGCTGATAGTTGCTGGTATCTCCTATTTAGGGTGGCTTCACAGTCCTTCCACAGTGGCAGTTTGTCATAGTCCAGCGCTTCTTCCCATTTGGATCGGGTGGCAGGGTCAACCTTTGTCATTACAATGTGTATAATTATAGCGTTTGTAATCTGTTTCTCATCGCCCAGCGATAGCAACGAGTCATACACCGCTGACACTTCGTCAATCATTGAACGCAGGGAAGGCGCAGAAGGCTTTGGGATTGTTGGCAGCTCAAAAAGTTTAGATATTGTATTGAAAAATATCAAACATTTATTATCATAAACTTTTTTGAGACTTGCCAACGCTTTCGGATAATTTTCATCCGACATCTGAAACGCTTTAACTGTTCCCAACGCCCCTCCAGATAGACAATTTACCAAATGGTTAAATTTTTCTATATCTGGGATATTTGGATCATTATGAACCAAGCTCTCAAACAAACTCATAAAGTTTTTAAATTCTGAATATTCTCCCTTGAATTTCGGCAAATTCATTTTAGGGAGCCTTGAGCTGTGAGAAGCTACAAAAGATGTTTCGGCAAGTGAAGTTCTATTTTTCGCTAAAATTGATTTTATTATGGACTTCGTTTCAACGATTATGTCCTCTAACTCCCCTCGGGCCATGTCGTCTTCATCAATTTCTTCAATCTTTGATTGGCACTTCATTAATTTTTCACTATGTGAATTTAATATATCTAGACGACATTCCAATTCGATTGGATCTAAAGACATTGTCTTTTCAAGAAGGCCCGTTTTAATGCGCAAAATACTACTCTTCGCAACCGTTCTTTGACGTCTTAACGATTTTAAGTCCGTCAACTCCTTACTTGGAGACAGGCTTGCGAGAGTTGGCTTTGGCTTGCTCATTTTGCTTGTTTAAATTAAATTTACGAAAAAAGACTATAACGGTTGGCAACAGATATACTAAGAATCGATAACGAAAACGAAAAATAAATGTCGATTCCCAAATATACGAAAGCCAAACTAATCGCAATAAAAGTTGGCAACAAATATATTTGGAATCGGTGACGAAAACGAAAAAAAATAATATCGACTCTCAAGTATACGAAAGCCAAACCGATAAATGCGCAAAATGAGCAATAGCACAAAAAAGTTATTTAATCGGAAAATGTCCGAACGAAAATCGACAAAAATTGCGAAAAAACGACCGATAATTGCAAACGCGGATCGAAAAAATTGCGAAAAATATAATAATTTAATTTGCAATTAAGAATTTTATCACCTTTATTTCAAAATAAAGGGCTACCGCAAAATCCCAAAATCCCTTATTCACTTGAAATCGTATATGTCTGAGCATATATTAAGATATGTATATATATATGTATATGTTTGTATAATAAATACAAGGCAATATAATATAAAGTGAAAAGGGAGCGCCAAAAACTGAAAGTGCACTTGTTTTGTTGTATGCCTTTTTTTTTTCATTCCCACGACGGCAGCGGTTTGGTGGTAGCAGCGACGATGGCAGCAGCGGCGACGATGGTAGCAGCGGCTTGATGGCAGCAGCGACGATGGCAGCAGCGGTGTGATGGTAGCAGCGAGTGATGGAAGCAGCGACGTTGTGGCAGCAGCGAAGTGATGTTGTAAAAACTGGACACTTTGCGGTATAATCTTGCGGAGTTTTCTAGCGGCACTGGAAGCGGTAACTTTTAGTGGTACGGCACAAAAAGCGGTAGATATTAGCGGCACTTCACTGTCTAGCGTTTTTTTTTTTTTAACTGTAATGTAATTATTACTTTTTTTTTTTTTAGGGCAAAAACATTCGAGCTTTTATTTGCGCCCACCACTGTACCGCATAAATAATTAACCTCGCACAGTACGTATTGTCACAGACAGTTTTAACGAGTGAGAGGCATTCGTGAGTGAACAAGGAAACAGAGCAGTCGCAAGCAGGCGTATAAAATTAATTTGATTTTCTTTGAAATAAATTGTGAATTCGTTTAGTAATAATTGTAAAATAAACTTAGTATTCGTTCAAAATATAATTTGAAATAAACAACTTGGACATTCTTGACATCTCAGAAGTGGGATTCCAAAATCCTAGATTATACGAAATTGTGTAAAAGAGTACGTTTTGGGAAATAATTTTGCAAGCGATGAGAGCGCCGGCGTAACTAGCGAACGAACAAAGAAGAGAGGAACGAATCAAATCAAATTCAACGAGTACTGCAAACGTTTGAATGCCAACGGGAAACGTAAATTCTAAACGGGCAAAGAGTAAAGGTAATTAGTGCAAACGATTCTATATGTGAAGAGAATATCGCAAAGAGAGGCAGCAGAGCGTTGTCCAGGGCAACGGAAAAAGTCCCAACAAATTAAGGGGAAAAAACGAATATAACGAATAACCAAAGTAAGCTTTGGGGAAAAAAAATCAAAGGCAACTAGGTTTTTTTTTTAATGGGAACAACGTTTGAAAATTTTGAAAAAAACTGTAGACAGAATTGTCAGCAGAAAATTATTCAATTTTTGGAAGTCGACGAATAAAGTTTAAACAGCACGGAAGCGACGGCAATTCGTAACGGAGGCAATTAAATTTCAACAGACAACGTTTGTGGAAAATAAAGTAAAACTTAAAAAAAAAATATGGGAAAAATGATCAAATTGAATGCGCTTAGGGTTGATCAACTGAACAAATTGTTGCAAAACCAGGGTGCAACGGTTATGGGTAATAAAGCGGCGAAAGTTTTGCAGTTGATAGAAATGTACGGATCGGAAGAAATTGATGCTGAAGAAATTGAAGAAAGCAGTGAAGTGTCTGCTATTCAGAAGCAAATTGACGATATGCGAGATATGATTTCGGGCCTTGCCAAGTCTGTGAGTGATCTTGTGGCAGTTCAGGTGGGACATACAACATTAGCGACAAGTTCAACAACTGTTCCGGCTAATGTAAGTATTTCATCTGATAATACAATTTCTGGTCAGGCGGCAATGTGTACGACTCCACAGCAACATGGAATTAATAATACAGCGACGACAATAGGGTTATCACCGTTGGGAACTACGACACAACGTGAATGGAAGCAAAGTACAGTCCACGAAATCATTGGATTGTTACCTGATTTTGACCCATTGAGAGGAACGTTAACTGCGGAGCGATTTATAGAGAAAATAACGCAACTGCAACGAGCATATAGTTGGTGTGAGCAAGAAGTGTTGTTAGCAGCTCAGTTTAAGCTAAAAGGTGTCGCCAAAGATTGGCTTGACGCACAAAATGTGTTCCAGTGTTGGTCTGCTTTCGTAGAAGCATTCCAACATGATTTCCCATTTACATTCAGCGCAGCAGAGGTGCACACGGAAATGTCGAAGCGCAAACGACATGTAAATGAGACGTTAACGCAATATTATTTTGCAATGCTAAATATTAGTAGACGAGGTAAGATTGACGAAGCGTCAATTAATGCGTACATTATTAGAGGGTTAAACGATAGTAATTTAACTCGAACTCTAATGGCAATGAGTTTACCAACGTGCAATGATTTGTTGCGCTCACTGGAGAGCTTGTCAAATTTACCATGGTCGCCTAAGAATATGGAGAGTCATATGTGTTTCAACAACTATTCTGCTCAAAATACGAATGCAGGCGAGAATTTAACCAAATGTTTCAATTGTAGTGAATTTGGGCATATCGCAGCAAAATGTTCCAAGCCGCAACGTAAAACTAGGTGCAGTAAATGCAACAAGGTAGGGCATGAAGCAAAGTTTTGGTGTTCCGACAAGCCAACAATTGCTACAGTTGTAAGTGAGAATAAATATCCACCACTAATGTCAAACGTGGAATTAAACGGTCATCAATACTTAGCTTTTGTTGATACGGGCAGCGATACCTCACTCATAACAGAGTCGAAAGTTCCAGCCAATGTTTCTAAGAAAGTTTGCAATAAGAGACTAAGAGGTTTTGGGGGTGCAACAGTTTGTAGCACTACAGATATCGATGTCGAATTGAAAATAGCTGACTGTAAAATAAATACAAAATTGCAAGTGGTACCTGATGAATTTATGCCATACGATGTGTTTATTGGAAGAGATATTTTATGCCAGAGAGATTGTATTTTAGTTATTCAATCGGGTAACATCCAAATACGGAGGAAACCCATAGAAATTTACGAGATTGAAAAAACGTTGAATGATGAAGATAAAGATAACGTAGATATTGATATTAAACGAGATGAAACAACGAGCAACATCATGGCGGAGAGGACCAAATGGAAACCCCGTTACGACAAACGATATCAGCCACCACGAAAATACGATATTGAGGACTTAGTGGTCATCGATTATTTTCATAATGCGACAGGCGAGTCGCATAAACTGGATCCAGTATTCAAAGGTCCATATATCATTACGAAGGTACTCAACTACGATAGATACATCATTGAAGATCTACCAGATTCAACGCAAACAAAAAGACGTTATTGTAACACTTGTAGTGTAGATCATATAAAACCATGGTGTACATTGAGCCCTGAATTAGATGGCGACGATGAAGACGACGAATCGTCCTTGCAGGACGAAATGTCAGGAAAGGCCGAGCTGACAGACAGTTTTAACGAGTGAGAGGCATTCGTGAGTGAACAAAGAAACAGAGCAGTCGCAAGCAGGCGTTTAAAATTAATTTGATTTTCTTTGAAATAAATTGTGAATTCGTTTTAGTAATAATTGTAAAATAAACTTAGTATTCATTTCAAATATAATTTGAAATAAACAACTTGGACATTCTTGACAGTATCAAGTACCACCTTTTATTTTATTTCTTAGTTATATTCGTATGCGAATTATATTTATGTATATAAGTATGTATATGCACACACTTCACAATACTTCCCTTTTCCTTTTTGATTTTATAGTGGGTATGTGGGTATGTGGGTAAGTATTTATTTAGCACCCCACTTCACGATTATGTATGTATGTATGTATATTTATATTTGGTTTTTATATTATGTTTAAATTTTCTGTTTCACATATGTATTCGCTTTTATATTTAGCCACTTTATTTTTTAAGGTATTCACGTACATCTGTAGGGATCACTCCACTTTTAAAGTAACACCTTCACTTTAACGTAAGTATATCCTTTGTTAGTCTCGCTTTAGTTTCGTGTTTATATTTTATGTTTTATTTTTATTTTTCATGTAGTTAGGTATCACTATCACTGCACAACTATCAATTCCACTATATATATGTATATGTATTTTTAGTTAAGGTTATTATTTTTTATTTCTTTGTTTTTTGTTTTTGTATGTACTTTGGTACCACTGCACTACACGTTTTTGCTTTGTGTTTTCTATGTATATATGTAAGTATGTGATGTTGTTATTTCTTTTTTTTTCAGGTTTTTTCAGGTAATTTGTTTTCACTTCACTTGTCGAAAGGCCGAAAACGAAACGAGTTGACAGGCAATTAGAAACGAAAATTCGAAAATTAGCACTAACAATATTAGTTGGCACTTTATTAAAAAAATAACTAAGTTCACGCACTTAGTCCCTGCTCGGGCGCCATGAAAAATCTCAAGCGTTTTTGAGAAGCGAAAATATAAACTTGGGAAATGCGCGAATAAGTAAGAAGCCTAATTGCCTGTCTCGAAATAAATTGCGAAATTAAAAATGAAAACGCGTCCGGTCGATTCGATGGTTCAATTACAATAGCAGTTCTTTATTTCTTAAATTAATTGCTAAGCCTAAATCTTAAAACTAACGGCTTAAACTAGTGGTAAAATAAATATGTATCAATAAGGGGTAAGTATAATAATCTTCAACTTTTCGTTCAATGCTGTAATAGAGTATTAAGGTAAGTAGTAGATTAGTAGTATGAATGCATAATTAAGGTAAGTATACAATAATTTAAATAATTCAATATTTTATAATTTTTTATAATTCATTTTTCTTAATTTTAATTTCAGGTTTAAATATACATATATATCTTGTCGCTTGACGCAACAGTATTAACTTGCGAAATTTCCAGCAAGACCCCTTATATTTAATCAAGTATAAGCAGGATTGCTTAAAATAAGCTACGGTAATTAAAAGCATATGAGCGAATTAAATTTTATACCATAAATACGTATCTCACCTATATTTCTATAACATACAAAGAGTAGAACTTGCTCTTTCGCTAGTTTAACCAGACTCAAATCAATATACATACATATTTCAAAATATATACATGCATACATAAATTCTAAAATCGGAATATCATTAAATTTTATTTTCGCTGCCTCTTCTCACTGCAAGCATATATACATATATGTATATGCGGCGCAGACATACAAATTATATACTTACTAACAAGCGAATTAGGTGGTTTCTTCGTACCGCCAACAGACATACATGTAAGGTCAAATAGGACCAAAGTTTATTAATACAAATGAGTTTTAATACATCAAAGTTGATACAAAAAGAAATTAAATTATACAAAGTTGAACCTCAGTCTTTGAAAGCCAAATTCACACTGTGTTGCTGTCGGTTCTTTGCGTACTCTCTTCCTCACCTCTTCCTGCCCGGCTGTCCTCTATTGACCAGCGTTGCCACCTTACATTCGGTCATCCTGATCATCATTTGTCTTAGATGACTCCTCATGAAAGTCATCTTCACCATTTTCGACGTAACGCCACAGTTTCATATGATCTGCATTAGTTGACGTTTGGAGTGGTCCTTGAAAATCAGCAACCTTTCTAACACAATATCTGCCATGCCCTTTGATCTTAACCACCTCGTATGGACCAATATACTTACTGGCTAGTTTTTTGCCTGTTATAAACTGAGTAACCTTAATGGCTCCTAAATCAGCTACCTGGTACCCATGTTGGCATACCTTCTTGTACCTCTTCTTGCAGTATCTTTAGCAGCTCGCTATCTGTTTCGATGCGCATCTTCACACCGAACACAATTTCAAATGGTGTAAATTTTGTCGAATCATGAATGTGAGAATTAATGGCCCGCTGTACTTGTGACGTGTACTTATACCACTTGTCCGGTTCTGCTGCTGACATCTTCGCTAAAACAGAAAGAATAACTCGGTTGACTCTCTCAATCTGACCGTTACCCCTTGGTACGCCCGCTGTTATCTCGACAGGCTCGATTTTATATTTGCTAAAAAATTCTTTAAACATTTTGGAAGTATAAGCTGTACCCGTATCGCTTATTATACGCTGCGAACTGCCGAAAATTGTCACCCATGACTCGAGGTGTCTTACAAGTTCTTGTGTTTCTGTAGTTTTAGTAGGATATATCCAAGTATATTTGGAAAAACCATCCACGACAGCAAAAATATATTTGTAGCTCTTTGATGTCGCAACCAATGTATCCAAAATGTCAATATGAAGCGTAGATAGTGGAATATCACCTTTGGCGATGCAATGTAGAAAATCATCTTTTTTACCCAGCTTCTGGTTATGCATTATGCATTCTATACAGTTTTTGATAGTCTGCTGAACTTTCTTTTCGAGATGTGGGATAAAATAGTTCTGCCGTATAGCATGTATGGTTTTTTTTTTACACCCCATGCACCAAATCTGTGCGTCTCCTTTATTATTTCGCCCTCCATCTTCTTCGGAACCGCCAATAAATCTTGCCCGTCAACTTGCTTGTAGATTAACTTGTTTTTTATTTTATAATCGCCGTACTGCTTTGTTTTTAGGATCTCTGCCACAGCTGCCAAATGATCATCTTTCGTCTGGGCCCTTAAGATCTGAGCTTGAACCTCTGACGTTCCTGTCATCACGGGAAATCGACTTAAGCTGTCCACGTGTTTCATCCTGCTTCCGGCGCGATGCTCTATATTAAATGAAAAGTCCTGAAGATACATCAGCCATTGCACCACTTCACGTGGCATATCTTTTTTTCCGTTTGTCTGCTTGAAAGCCGCACAATCTGTCACCAAGGTGAATTCTGTGCCCATCAGGTAGTGACGCAACTTCTTGGATGCTAAATAAGCTGCTTTAACTTCAAGGAAATGGCTGTGTAATTTTTCCTCTTGTGGGGAAGTCTTTTTACTCCAATAGAAAACAGGATGCCACTTTCCGTCATGCTGCTGCAAAAGTGTTGCACCAAAGCTTTGTTTCGATGCATTGACATGTAACTGCGTATTAGCATTCTGCTTGTACATATATTTGTAAAACTGGTTCTGACGTGAGTGCCGACTTCAGGTAATTGATCGCTCTAACCTCTGTCTCTCCAATCTGAAATACTGAATCTCTTTTGAGCAGTTCTGTTAATGGTCTGGCATGTTTAGCGTAGTCTCGTATAAATTTTCGAAAATATCCGGTTAAACCCAAGAACGCCTGTACATCTCGTACGTTTTTTGGTATCGGAAAGTTTTTGACTGCTTTAACTTTACCTTGCCCAGGCCAGACACGCCCGTCTTCAACCTCGTGTCCAAGAAAAAGAATTCGATTTTTTAGAAATTGGCACTTTGCCCTCTTAATTTCTAGCCCATACTGCTGCGCTTGTTGTAATACCCGTTGCATATTGCTTAAACATTGTTCTTCTGTACACCCAAAAATTACGATGTCATCTACATACATTTCCATTATACCTTCGTTTATTAATTTTTGGAAAATATAGTTAACGTAGCGTACAAAAACGGCGGGAGAGTTGCAAAAGCCAAATGGAGCTCTGTTAAATTCATAGATTCCTTCTTTCGTTACAAACTCTGTATATTTTCGACAACGTTCTTCAACTTCGACGTGGAAGAAACCATTTGAAAGGTCCATGACGGTAAAATATTTTGCGGCTTGCATTTTTCAAGTACTTCTTCAACAATTGGTACTGGAAACCTATCTTTTAACACCATTGTGTTTAGTTTACGAAAGTCTACGCATAATCTGTAGCGACCATCTTTTTTCTTCGCCAATACCACCTTGCTAGCGACCTCTGAGCACGACTCACGTATAATGCCTTTCTGCAACCATTCATCTACTTGTTCCTTTACAAATTTTATTTCCGCTATTGATAAACGAGTAGGAGACTCACGAAAGACGATATCATTATTTTTTGGAACAATATTCAACTTAATTGGACAGTTCAACTGAATAAAACTCGGCTTATAGTTTTCAATCACCTTCTTGAGTTTAGGTTTGACATCTACTTCATTGTTGCTACTCACAAAATTAACATTACAAGCACTTGTGTTATCTTCAATCTGACGAAAGCAATACCCATTGCCGTCCATTGTTACAACAAATTTTTTTAAAAAATCGTTCCCAATGATTACGTCTACATTGATTTTACTATCTGTGATTACTAAAAAGGTGTGCTTTGTACATAACCCGTCGACTATGACTTGTTCTTACAAATTCACCCACCACATCTGCGGTCACGTTGCCTAAACCATATAGTGTAGCGAAACTTTTCTGCAATTTACATGTGCTAAATCCTTGCGCATACACACCCATACGTATTAACGACACGTCTGCGCCAGTGTCTACCAAACAGCACAAGTTTTTGTTATTAATTGTCAACCGGTTCATTCGCTCTTTGTTAAATACAATGTTGATGTTACGCCTATACTCGGGACACTGTTTAGCCATATGACCCGTGCCATTACATTTAAAACACTTTGTGTCTTGTTTGCAATCGACCCTTTTGTGTTGTATCGAACCACAATTAAAACAATGCTGATTCTTACGCTCTACGTTGCTGCCACTCTTATCTGTTTCAATTTGCTCACGACCACCTGCTGCATATCGACGTTTACTTGCTTCGTTAGGCTTAACCAACGGCTCGATCAATTCATATGCTTTGATTAATTCTTTATAACTTCGTGCGCTATATAAGGGATATTTTAGATCATTTCGCACTTCAACACCATCAGCTATGTACGAAATCACTGATTCCTCTTCTACATTACCTACCGCTGCTATTTTACGCATCTGAAGAACGTACTCATGAAATTTCTCTGATGCAAGTTTTCGTCGTTGCCTTAGCTGTTTATGTACCTCCGCGCTGCTTGGTGTTTTCTCGAACTCCTCCAGTAATGCAATACACAATGACTCATAGCTGGATACTGTAACAGTTTCTAAAAACAATGCTGCTGTGTCTTTCATTTTGTTACGTGCGTTGACGTACTTTTGCTTGGGTGTCAAATCATAAGCCTCAGCATTTTCGTCGAAATTAGCAATCCACTGTCTAATTGGAATAGATTCCCCATCAAAACACGGTATAATTTTCGCGAACGCCTCGATTGACACATTATTTTTGTTTGTGTCACTCTGCTTCAATGTTTCTACAAATAATTTGAATAATTCTCCAACGTCGTTACCACCGGCCATGTTTCTTGCTTCTTATTTTTTCTTCTCTCTCACCGGCCATGTTTCTTGCTTCTTATTTTTTCTTCTCTCCTTCTTCGTCGAACTCTGCTTTTGTTCGAAGAACTCAACTTCGTTGACTGCTGCTCTGTTCTCACTGCTGTGCTCTGCTTTGTTTTCGCTGCTTACTTCGACAGCAACCGCTTCGTTCTTCGAATTTTCTGCTCCGTCTTCTGCGTTTTTTTGGCTGCTGTGAATTTACTCGGCTTTTTATTTGAATGCAACATTCCGCGCTCCGTTTTTGCTCTTCGGTTGAGCCTCCATGTAAGGTCAAATAGAACCAAAGTTTATTAATACAAATGAGTTTTAATACATAAAAGTTGATACAAAAAGAAATTAAATTATACAAAGCTGAACCTCAGTCTTTGAAAGCCAAATTCACACTGTGTTGCTGTCGGTTCTTTGCGTTCTCTCTTTCTCACCTCTTCCTGCCCGGCTGTCTTCTATTAACCAGCGTTGCCACCTTACATACATTTATGCGTATATATATACATATATCCTGCCAACCACGGCTACCCTATTGTGTCAAATATTTATTTTTTCTCTATGCACTAACATCAACGCACATTTTGTTTATGCGATGAAAAAAAGATTCTTTCATTTCTTCATTTATTTGAATGAGTGCGAAGGAGAAAATATAATTGTCAATAGTGCCAAAAGAAAATCCCCAAAATGGTAATAAACGATTGAAAGGCGCATGTCATTCGTGCTCGTACAACAAGAAGAAGTGAGTGAATTTTATGTGATTTTTTTTTTAATAATTTTTTAATAATTTGCGTTTAAGCGGCCTGCAAAATCTAATGTAATATGTGAAAACAAATGTTTGTTTTATATTTTAAATGATCAAATAATATTTATCTTTTCTTTCAGATGTTATTATTATTTTTATTTAATTAATCTTTGCTTTCAAAGAAAATTCTATTTGTATTTAATATATTTTATTTTTTTAGATAATATTAATCTTTCTTTTTCTTTTAGATGTTACAAATTCAATGTAATTATTATTTATTTTTAGGTTTTAATAACCTTTATTTTATTTTCATTTTGTCTTTTATAATCTTTTTTCAGATAAAATTATTTTTTTAGACTAAATATACATACTTTTATTTATAAAATGTTAGCGTTAAGATATTTAATTACAATAAATTACAATTTTGTGTAAATATTTATTAAAAATAATAAAATTAATAATTTAAAAATTAAAAAGTTTTCTTTGAAATTTTAAGAAATTTTTAATGTAGGAATCAAAAACTGCAATCCTCACCATCAGCTGTTTAAAATGCAACCCTGCATCAGCTGTTTAAAATACAACCCTGCATCAGCCGTCGATTGAGGATATTAGAGCAGGACAGATATACTTTTTTATATGACACTGCTGAACGAGCGCAACAAAGATATATGATCACATTTATTCGTACGTGAGTGAGCAAAATCTTCGCGCGGCCTATTGCAAACTACACATGCTTACCCACAGGTTTACCCACATGTTACCCACTGATTATCTGGTATTTTACCCGCTCATGGTTGGCAGGGTATATACTTGTAACTCAACTAAAACTGATATACTATATATACACACGGGCGCTTACACATATATAATATACCCTGTCGACATCGGGCACAATTTAAAGACTTTAATAAATATAACATAAAATATTTTATAATATACTTAAATATTTTTACATAAGTGTATTGTCACATATGTATGTAGATACGATCACTGCTTCAAAGTCCACATTGGCATATATTCCGCGATACCCCTTGGTTTTTGACTAACAAAACCAGCAGGATTGCGTATTAAATATATTCAAAGTCCACATTGGCATATTTCCCGCAATACCCCTTGATTTTTGATCAACAAGCAAGATTGTGTAATAAACCAAAGCGTAATACATATTGTTACAAAAGTAGTATTAAGTTGTATTTGTATTGCTATAGGCATCCCTTATTATGAACAATAGCTGTAGGTATATGGAATAGCATTTGTCTTGTTGTAGACATCTGGCGCCGCGGCTGTCTGCTTGTCGAAACAATAGACATCTGGCTGTAGGTATATGGAATAGCATTTGTCTTGTTGTAGACATCTGGCGCCGCAGCTGTCTGCTTGTCTACTTAAACAATTGCTGCCTCTGGCGCCGCGGCTGTCTGCTTGTCTAAACAATAGCTGCATTGGCGCTGTATAGCATTATGTTCTTATAATTTCCAGACGCAATATTCTAGAAGGAAACGTCGGCATCAGCGAGGAGTGCGTGGCTCTATAAGCCGTGGCAGCGCCAACGTAATCAACCAGTGCTAAGAGTAAACTGATATAGTGTAGACGAGTTGTAAAATAAAGAGATTTTGTTGAAATGAATTAAACGGCTTTTGGTTTTATTTGTCAATCCAGAGATACAAACCTAGTAAAGTAAAACTAGCAAGGAGTAAATTCGCAACAATTGGTGTCAGAAGTGGGATTGTCAAATAATCCAAATTCAAGATGGTTAAATTCGGGGAATTGAGAATTCAGCAATTAAAAAAGGAACTGGAGGAGCGTAATTTGCCGTTAAGCGGGCAAAAGGCGGATCTGCAGGCACGATTACGTGAAGCAATGGAAGCGAATGGAATTAATGTGGACGAGTTCGAATTTGATGGGCCAGAAACTTCTACAAAGGTAGAAGAAAAAGTAGAAGAACAACGAACATCATCAAGTGTAGACACGAACATGCTGTTAGTGGCTATTAAGCAAATAATAGCTGAAAATACATCACAAATAGCAGAAAATGCAGAAAATCGTCTGGCACAGCAAATACCTGAAAATGCATCACAGTTAGAGTCTCGCCTTACACAACAAATGACTGAAAATAATACGCAGTTAGAAAATCGTTTGGTACAACAGATTACGGAAAATACTACACAACTACAAAAACAAGTGCAAGAGAAATTTTCAAAATTTGAAGACGAATTAAGCACTTTAAAAAATGAAGAAGAAAATTTAAAATCAGAAGTTCTTCAATTAAGTAATCGTGTGCGAGAATTGCAACTACATGGCCCTGCACCATCAACAAATAATCAAAGATTGAAGGCACCCACATTCGATGGAAGTATTCCATTTCAAATTTTCAAACTTCAGTTTGAAAAGACAGCAATGGCCAATAACTGGAATGCAGCGGACAAAGTAGCGTCCTTGTTTGTATCATTGAAAGGACCTGCGGCAGAAATCCTTCAGACTATTCCAGACTGTGAACGGGACAACTATGAGGCATTGATGTGTGCGATAGAAAGACGATATGGTAGTGAGCACCGGAAACAAATATACCAGATCGAACTGCAAAATAGGGGTCAGAAGATGAACGAGTCATTGCAAGAGTTCGCAACTGAAACAGAACGACTGGCTCATTTGGCAAATGCAGATGCACCTGTGGATTACATTGAGAGGGTAAAAATTCAATGTTTCATAAATGGAATTCGTGATGTGGACACTAAACGTGCCACATATGCATTGCCAAAAAGAACGTTTGCTGAAACGGTTTCGCACGCCCTCACACAGGAAACAGCTTCCCTACTAAGTAAACCAGCACACAAAGTACAAAGGGTTGAAATGGAACAACCGGCGCTGATGGAAGAAATATTGAAGACTCTGAAGACAATTGCTGCACAGCGAGTAAATACAACAGGCAGATGTTTCAACTGTGGAAAAGCGGGTCACTTTGCCCGAAATTGCAATATAAAGGTAAACCCATCAAAACGAAAACAACCAACAGAACATCGAAAGGGGATTCACCACAAAAATGCGGATGCATTATCACGTCGCCCTTGTTCACTGGAATGTAAACATTGCTCCAAATCAGAAGGAAAAGAAGGTATAATCGACGTGCGATTACTGAATATAGAACCTCAAGATGATTGGACTCCTCACCGCATCAGAATCAATCAGCTGGAGGACCCTGATCTTGCAAAGCTGATAATAGCCAAAGAAAATGGGGTACGACCACCAAAGGAACAAATAAGTAACGAGAGTCCAACTGCAAAAGCATATTGGGCCCAATGGAACAGCATAAACCTCGTTAATGGATATCTTCATCGTACCTGGGAAAGCGAAGATGGCAAACAGTCTCGTCTGCTGATCATAGTACCGAAGTCCATGATCCCGAAAGTATTGAAAGAATATCACAATGGACCTAGTGGAGGGCACCTTGGAATTACAAAAACTATAGAGAAGATTAAACAACGGTTCTACTGGATCGGTTGTCGAGATTCCATAGCAGAATGGATAAGTAATTGCGTAGAGTGCATGGCAGCTAAAGGTCCTAAAGCCAAAAGTCGCGGTAGGCTACAACAGTACAACGTGGGATCACCATTTGAACGAGTCGCAATGGATGTTGCAGGTCCGTTCCCAACCAGTAAGGCCGGAAACAAATATCTACTGGTTGTCATGGACTATTTCAGTAAATGGCCAGAGGTATATGCCTTACCAAACCAAGAAGCGAAGACAATAGCCGAAGCGTTTGTAGAAAATTGGATAACAAGGTTCGGAGTGCCCGTCGAATTACACTCAGATCAAGGCAGAAATTTCGAATTTCCATTTTCCAAGAAGTCTGTACATTATTGGGCATCCACAAGACACGGACAACAGCGTTACACCCACAATCAGATGGGATGGTAGAGAGATTCAACCGAACGCTCGAAGAACATCTGCGGAAAATCGTTGATAAAGACCAACGGAATTGGGACAAGTGCATCCAGATGTTCCTGCTGGCGTATCGTTCAGCGAAGCACGAGACAACTGGTTACACGCCAGCAAAGATTATTTTCGGATCTGATCTGCGACTCCCTGCTGATCTTAAGTTTGGAACGAATCCTACAACTGTAAGAAATGATGGAGATTATTGTTCTGCCTTAAAGGAAGAAATGAATGAATTGCATCTAATGGTAAGACAGCATACGCATCTGATGAGCAATAAGATGAAAGACCGGTTCGATCAAGCGGCAAATTCAAAAGGTTTTGAAGAAGGTGATCTGGTCCTGTTGTACAATCCACTTCGAAAGAAAGGCTTGTCCCCGAAACTGCAGACAGCCTGGGAAGGACCCTATATGGTGATGAAACGACTTAATGACGTGGTATACCGCATACAAAGAAATGGAAAAGCACGATGTAAAATGAAAGTAGTACATTTGGAGAGGCTCGCCCCATTTGGTTCTAGAGGATTTGTGCCTAATCGGGACGATTAGGCTTTAGTGGAGGGCAGTGTTACAAAAGTAGTATTAAGTTGTATTTGTATTGCTATATGCATCCCTTATTATGAACAATAGCTGTAGGTATATGGTAATTGTCTTGTTGTAGACATCTGGCGCCGCTGCTGTCTGCTTGTCTAAACAATAGCTGCATTGGCGCCGTATAGCATTATGTTCTTATAATTTCCAGACGCAATATTCTAGAAGGACACGTCGGCATCAGCGAAGAGTGCGTGGCTATATAAGCCGTGGCAGCGCCAACGTAATCAACCAGTGCTAATAGTAAACTGATATAGTGTAGACGAGCTGTAAAATAAAGAGATTTTGTTGAAGTGAATTAAACGGCTTTTGGTTTTATTTGTCAATCCAGAGATACGAACCTAGTAAAGTAAAACTAGCAAGGAGTAAATTCGCAACAATATGTATGTACATACATACATGCACATGTATAAAGTGCAGTGATCTCTAAAACGAGCTCTCATTAGCACATAATAAATAAAATATCCACCTATAGGTATACCCTATAGGGCATTTGGACATAAAGCATATGTATATAAAAGAAATATACACAGAAAACCAAAATACATAAAATATTTCCGGTCATTAATAAATGATTAAATCAAATTTAAGCAATTAATTATTTATTTCATTTGAAAACTCTTATTAACCTAAAAGAGTTCGCGATTACACATATGTATCGTGTAGATACGTAAAGCGTTATCTTTATATCAATTTCGTTCAAAACTCTTATTTACTCAAAAGAGTTCTCGTCTAATCAAATAGTAAATACATATATGTACGAAAATATTTTTGAAATCTCGGTTTATCAAAAAGCCGTTGGGTTCATTGATTTTTTTTAAACGTATCTACAAAAAAATCTTCTATTAAACATTTTATATACGAAACTTTTTCTAAATATCTACAAGTCTAGTTTTCACTAAGACGTTTTGATTTATTCTATAAATCTTTTAAATGAGCTCAGACTCAAAGGAATCTAAAACAACTCAGTTGCTAAAAACTCCAAAGATGATTTCAGAAGAAAAAAGTCCGTGTATACCTGCAGATGCTACGCGCTCAAAGCAAGGTGCTACAAAACAAAAAAGTGTGAAAGATATTTCATACACCAAATTTATTTCCGAGAGTGATAGTCTAATTCGATACTGCACTCGATTCTCATTTTCACCGATTCAAGATAATTCTGAATCGGTATTAGATATTAAAAAAGAAAATCTTGACAACTTCTGGACACGTCTCCAAGCGGCATACGGCGCAATCGTAGAATCAGACGACTCAGATCTACCAGAAAATTTTAAATCCTCGGCTTGCTCCAAATACGAAAATTGCTTATACCAATTCAAAGAGACAAAAGCCATGATCTCTGATCAACTAAAACTGATACTGCGACACAAATATATTTCATGGTGGTTATGAACAGTGGCCGTCCTTCCGGGACATGTTTACAGCTGTGTACACAAACCATCCTAAATTATCACAAGCGCAGAAATTGTATCACCTCAGAAACAAAACCAAAGGTCAAGCAGGAGTAGTAGTCAAACAGTTCGCTCTCAATGACGAAAATTTCAATTTAACTTGGGAAGCTCTAAAAGCACGTTATGAAAACGAAAGAATATTGGTCGACAAACAGGTGACGATATTAAAGAATTTACCAAAAATTCAGAAAGAAACAAGCGAAGAATTCATAAAGCTTCAATCCACTGTTTCAAATTGTTTTTCGGTTTTATCGACACAGAATATTCCCACAGATAACTGGGACCCCATTCTGGTAAATATATGCACAGCTGCATTACGAGAAAAATCGTTACTTTTGTGGGAGCAATCGCTCTCATCGCGAAGAAAGTGCGCAACGTGGCAGCAAATGAAAGAATTTCTTACTACCCAATGTGAAATTGTAGAAAGGGTAGATAAAAAACTTGTCAGAACGAAAAACGTTCAAAACGACCTCAATAGAAGCTTCAATAGACACTAAGCAAGTAGCCACAATAATTTAAATAGAAACTTTCCGAACAATATAAACAAACGTCATGCGAACTTTGTAGAGGAGGTCACAAGCTAAAATCGTGCGAAAAATTCAAAAAAATGAATGTTAGCGATCCAACAATTTCGTAAGAACGAAAAAATTATGTACCAACTGTTTGTCAAATGCGCATACGCTTAAAGGTTGTGAAACAAATTTCATTGCGTTTACTGCCATAAAAGACATCATTCAATGTTACATATAACCAATTTTCCAGCTCATCCCCAAAAAGCGCAAACGTAAAAAGAGCAACAGGATTAGCTGCAACAACAAATTCTGAAAACTGCTAAGAAGCACCATGCTGCTTAAAGGCGTTAAAAATCCAAACACTACATAGCGAAAATCACAGTAGGGTACTATTATCCACAGCAGTTGTCTCCATCGATCACCGAGGAGAGCTGTTTCAGAGCCTTAATAGACCAATGATCACAACGATCATTTATAGCTTCTAGGGCACAAAATAGGCTACAGTTGCCAACAAAACTAGCCAATTTTGAAATCACGGGAATAGGCGGAAGAGTTGTTGAAAACTCAAATAAAATCTGCCCCATTACTCTCTTTTCCCCCAAAGCGGATAAGCGCATACAAACAGAAGCTATTGTCTTACCGCAATTAACCAATATGCTACCCAGCTATCATATAAATAGCAAGCATTGGCAAAAGGTTTCACAACTAAAGCTAGCAGACCCAAACTGCAACACCCCCACTCAAATAGATCTTCTATTAGGCAGCGATTTCATACCACAGATAATTCTCGAAGGTATTGAGAAAATCACAAATACACTTCTGGCACAAAATACCATTTTCGGATTGGTCTTAAGTGGACTAGTTGCGGAACCAGTCACAACAATGACAACTCAAGTTGAGGAATCTCAAACGAGTACCTCAATTCACAATTGAAAAAATTTTGGGAATTAGAAGAACTGGGGGGATCAGTCACAACCCCTGAAGATCAGTATTGTGAGGTCTTTTACAAAGCCACAACTACTAGATCAGAAAACGGTCGCTACGCCGTACGACTACCACTTAAGCAACAATTTCCTAACACACTCGCCTTAGGTCACTCTTGCACCTCTGCAATACAGCAGTTTCTAAGTATGGAAAGAAACCTACTTAAAAAAGGTGACTCAAATCTGAATATGATGGTGTGTTAGAAGAATACCTCCATTTAGATCATATGGAGGAAGTAAACCCAGGGGAGAAAATCGTCAACGGCAAATACTACTCCTTTTACCTGCTACATCACGCAGTAGTAAAGCCAGACAAAAAAACAACAAAAGTAAGAGTTCTCTTTAATGCCTCGAAAACCACTAGTTCGGGGAATTCCCTAAATGATATCCTATTTACGGGACCCACACCCAGATTTATTGCTTCTGATTTTTTATTGGCGTATATTCAAATACGTATTCAATGGGGACGTTGAAAAAATTTATTGGCAAATAGTCGTACATAATGACGACCAAGATTTTCAACGTATTATTTTCTGAAGATGCAGTCCTTTACGCGACTTCAAATTAAAATCAGTTACATTTGGCATTAACTGTGCACTATATTTAGCTTCGTCGAACACTCCACGAATTGGCAGACAACACAAAGTCAGAATTTCCTTAGGCAACTATCAAATCCGCAGGGTTTCCATTAAAAAAGATTACGGCAAATCACCCAAATATACTCAAAAATATTCCAAACGAAAATTTGTTGGACACTAATTTCCTCATATACGAAAAGGAAAGTACAACAAAAACTCTAGGCATCCAATGGAATGCGATGTCGGACCAGTTCTCATGTACGACTGAGTCCATACCCTCATTATCAGCCATAGCAAAAAGACAGATTTTATCCTCGGTGGCAAAACTCTTCTACCCCGCTTTCGCCAATTATGATCCAAGCGAAAATCTTAATACAAGAATTATGGCTAGATGGAACCGACTGGGACGAACAAGTGAAACCTCTTCGCTTAGAAAAATGGTTCCAGTTCGCAAACAATCTGAATGATATTTCTCAGATACAAATTCCGCGATGGGTAAACTATTCACCCGAACACAAAGTCGAATTACATGGCTTCTGTGACGCCTCTGAAAAGGCATACTGCGCTACTATCTATGTGTGACTTGGCGTCACGTTGCCAGTACTGACAATCCTGCCGATCTAGGTACAGGCGGTGCAAGCCACTGCACCTTGCCACCACCACCCTCTCGTGGAATGATCTCCCGATGGTTTATAGAATCTCCTGATTCTTAGCCACAATCCCCCATGCGCAACATTATCGCCCAGAAGGTCGAAAAATCGCCACCTTTCACACATTATTGGATGATACCGACATCCTTGAACGATTTTCATCGTTTCCAAGAGCTCTCAGAGTAGTTGCTTATATGTTCAAATTTATCGAGCAACTTAAAAGTAAAGTCAAAGGATCACATAATTTCCCATGCATGACAGTGAGGCACCTAGAGTTACAAAAGGCACTAATCGCAAATACACAAGCGCGCTACTTCAGCCGCCATATATCACTACTAAGAGAATCGAAGCCGATTGAAAAAAAAAAGCTCATTCTTAGTTCTAAACCCATTTTTGGACACGAAACGTTTGCTTCGTGCTAATGGTCGGCTTGCTCATTCAAGCCTAACATACAATGATCGCCACCCCATAACCATTCCAGAGACGTCACCATTTGCCACATTATTCCTCAATTACATCCCAATCTTAATGCTACATGCCGAACATCGCCTCATGCAACATATGGTACGCCGCAAATCAAGAAGTGCATCTTCACGTGCAAGATTTGCACTATGCACAAACAGAAGATACGAACGCAGATTATGGCAGCACTTCCACCTGAACGCTGCATTTTCGCTGCAACAGCTGCAGCGTCTTCTAGGCTAAACAGTCGTTTAGGGGGCCTGGATGACTAAATGAGCTTCTGCGCCCCCCTCACATAAAGTATATTAGTACATTAAAGTATTTGCCTGGCTTTGATTCTTGCAAGTTGCAAGAGTGTAAAATGTTCGCTTGCACCCGATTTTAGCCCTTTCTTACTTTTTTTCATTTTTGTAAAAAGCCCATTACTATATATTTTACTTTCTCTGCCTCTAGAAAATAATTTATTGAGTCAGGTCTTCCCAGTAACCGATATATATTAATATAAATTTATTTTGTGGCTGCAATAGAAATTGATTTTCAGGACCTCCGACTCGCGATAGACCAAATAACAGTTGTCCATGAGTTAAACATTCTTTTCGTAGGTCAATCCGTACTAATTTTGAAAGTTTGTCCTTGGGACTTGTTTGTAGTTAGAGGGAAAGATGTTTCAACCAAAAATTGAAGCCGTTTAAATGGGATTGGCAAATCATTTGAGTACATCGGAATCGTCGGTATATGAGCTAGTTCATCATCTGCTGAGTCGGTGATAATGGTTGCTAAAATTAAATTATTTCTAAACTATGGACTATTGGGCCTAGATCGTCCAGAAGAATATTATAATTACCGCTTAGATTTGGAGTGGGAAAAATTCCTTTCCCAAGTTTAGACAGTAGCTGTGAAAAATTACCATCAGGCTCTCACGGCCTCTATATGTGCTTTATGACTCAAAGTAGATATACAAGGACTGCCGCAAAAGAAACAGAACTTTTTAAATATAGTTGTTTCTGGTGGCGCCACTTATTGGTGGGTATATTAAATAAATTCAAGTCTCCGGGGGTGGACGGCATCTTCCTGGCGCTTTTGCAACAGGGCGAATAGCTTTTGCTACCTCACCTTGTTCGGCTGCTAAGGGAGAGCCTTCCATTGGCGTACATCCCTGACCAATGGAGGATGGCAGAGGTGATCTTCATACCCAAAGCAGGAAGGAGGGACTATTCTTTGGCAAAATCCTACAGGCCGATTAGTCTAACCTCCTTCCTGCTTAAGACGATGGAAA
This sequence comes from Bactrocera dorsalis, assembly GCF_023373825.1. Classification (NCBI taxonomy): domain Eukaryota; kingdom Metazoa; phylum Arthropoda; class Insecta; order Diptera; family Tephritidae; genus Bactrocera; species Bactrocera dorsalis. The sequence goes on along the minus strand of NC_064304.1, from coordinate 53,470,635 downwards.
AGATCATAGACAACAATATAAGGTCGACGGCGCTGAAAACTGCACCACTGCATGCTGCTCAGCATACATACAGAGCGGGAAGATCCACTAGTACGGCTCTGTACCAGTTGACCTCGGAGATCGAGAGCTCACTGGAGGAAGGGGAGGTGATGATATGTGCCTCTTTAGATATCGAAGTTGCCTTCGACAACACATCTCACAAGAGTGTAGCCAGGGCACTGGAGAGAAGGAAGGTGGCTGCACCGGTGCGCAGATGGATTGAGGCCGTGCTGCGCACCAGGATAGCCGAGACCAAAGTTGGCGATACAACGATCCGTCTTGGTGCGACAAGAGGCTGCCCACAGGGAAGTGTGCTATCAGCACTACTATGGAGCCTTGTCGTAGATGAACTGCTAGTATTGCTAACTGACAATGGGATCCGCTGCCAAGGGTATGCGGACGACATTGTGATATTAGCAAGAGGTAAATTTAAGTATACTCTCTGTGACCTAGTGCAACGAGGTCTAAATCTGGCAAAGGGGTGGTGCAGGGGAGTTGAATTAAACATCAACCCCTCAAAGACAACCATAGTCCATTTAACAAGGCGCAGGTCCCTACCCGGACTGAGGAATCTCACACTTGGGGGCAGAGAGATCGAAATGACTAACAAGGTTAAATATCTAGATCTCACGCTGGATTCTACC